>NW_016803481.1:4766363-4843167 GCF_001698545.2 Rhinopithecus bieti | reverse complement strand
CACTCATAAGTGAGAATTGAACAATGAGAACACAGGGACACAGGGAGGGGAACATCACACACCGGGGCCTGTTGGGGGCTGGGGGCCTAGGGGAGGGATAGCATTAGGAGAAATACCTAATGTAGATGATGGGTTGATAGGTTCAGCAAACCACCATGGCACGTGTATACCTATGTAACAAACCTGCACGTTCTGCACATGTATCCCAGAGCTTAAAGTATAATTAAAAAAAAAAAAATCCTTAACTTAATCAACTCTTTTGCCTTACAGGGTAACATACATAGGTTCCAGGGATTTGATGTGAATTTATTTTGGGGGGGGCGGGCACCTTTACAGCCCACGACCACAGGTCTGAACATTCACATCAGGTTCTTATGTAGACACATGGCTTCATTTCTCTTTGTAGGTACCTAGGAATGGATTGCTAGGACCTATGGTAAATTTATGTTTAACTTTTGAGAAGTTGCCCAACTGTTTTCAGAGGGGCTGTACCATTTTACATTCCTACCAGCAATGCAGGAGAGTTCTAGTTTCTCCACATTCTTGCCATTTGTCTGCCTTTTCTTTTTTCTTTATCATAGTCATTCTAGTGGGTGTGGAGTGGTATTTCACTGTGGTTTTAATTTGTATTTCCCCATGACTAATAGTGTCGAACATCTCTTCATGTGCCTGTTAGCTATTCATACATACTTTTTGGCAAAATATCTATTCAAAGCTCTGGCCTGTCTTAAAATTGGGTTGTCTTCTTTTTTTGAGTTATGAGTTAGTCTGTCGTTTTTCACAACCTGGCCCAGCCTTTGCTGGGTTCTAAGGACTGTGGTGGCTGAGGTCACCTTGACTAGGAAGTGCTGCGGTAACCCAGTTGCCCAGGGTACCTTGGGCTGGGGCCAGGCACCATCACTGCACCGTGCCCTGTGTCAGTTTGTCACTGGAGGGTGGATGGGCCTCACAGGTGGCCTTTTGCCATTAGATACTGTGTTATGGAAGCCAGGACATGGCTCGCTTGTGTCCTAGAGATCATTAGTTCCGGGTTCTTGCAGGCTGGCTGTTGTCTGATGAACAGGGCACTGACCAACGGAATCCCACAATATATTCTCATTGTAACCTGATTGTTTCTTTCCTAACACTTATCACAACTTTAACTAGTTATTTCTGTGATTATGTATTTGATATCTTTCTTCCTTCCACTAGACTATTAAGTTCCTTGGGGATGGGGCCATGTTGATGTGATTTTACCCTCTATCACTGGTCTCTAACACAGTTCGTGATATGTAGCAGGCAATTGATCAATATTTGTTGGATGGGGGAAATGAGGATCCATTCTCTGCTTTACAATGATTGATTCACATGAAATTATTAAATAGAGAGTTGTTTGTTGACCGAATTGTTCACTAACCCCTGCATGTATCTTTAGTGACATGTATTCTTTTTTTTGTTTTTGAGACAGAGTCTCATTTTATCGCCCAGGCTGGAGTGCAGTGGCGTGATCTTGGCTCCCTGCAATCTCTGCTCCCAGGTTCAAGCAATGCTCCTGCCTCAGCCTCCCAAGTAGCTGGGATTATAGGCATCTGCCACCACGCCCAGCTGATTTTTGTATTTTTAGTAGAGACGGGGTTTCACCATCTTGGCCAGGCTGGTCTTGAACTCCGGACCTTGTGATCCACCCACCTCGCCCTCCCAAAATGCTGAGATTATAGGCGTGAGCCACTGCGCCCGGCCAAGTGACATGCATTCTAATTTGCCTTTTTTATTTCTCATTTCCAGCGATCTATAACTACAATGCTTCTCAAGATGTGGAGCTCTCCTTGCAGATCGGCGACACAGTTCACATCCTGGAGATGTACGAGGGTAAGTCTGGCTGACCTTTTGCCAGATGAGGGCAGGGGAAAAACATTGTGAGTTACTTATTAAAAAGGCACTTTGAGTAAATATCACCCTGCTTGACTTCCTGAAACAGTGCTAGTAAAAATTCAGGAAGTACTTGGGTGACACAATTTTGAACAGAGTGATTTCAAAACAGCCAGCTGAATACATGAGCACAAACCTGCACAGACAACAGGGTGAAAGCTCATGCGTATGTGAAGGGCGCTGGTGTGGCCAGGCCACTTGGGCACAGAAGGATCAGCGACACAGCTGGCTCGTGAGGAGACACTTGGGACACTGGGCTGGCAGTAGCTCAAAGGAAGCACTGCTGATTAAGGGTCTGTTTCTATTCAGCACTAAATGTTCCCAGGTTGGGGGAGAAATGAGGGAGAGTCTTTCTGGTGTTGCTGAGATTCTTTTAGAAAATTAGGTCAGGACTACAGCAGGTCCAGAAAGCCTGATTGTATATTTCCTTCAACTAGGTCAGACTAGGGCCGTGGTTCCGTTAACCTGTTAGAGGGCTGCGGGGTATTACTTAGGACTGCCTATTTGTCTGCAAAGCACTGGTCATGTCTGTACCCACTCCACTGCAGGCTTCCAACTTCAGTTCAGGTTCTCTAAATCCTAGAAGAAGTCTTCCTCCATATAGCCACATTTTTAATCCAAACCTCCAGAGCACAATAAAAGCATAGCCAAGCCACTGAAGTTGAGGACCAAACCAAGAACAACTTTTACGGTCCAGTTATTCTCTCAGAAGGTTAGGGTACAAATGAGGTAGAAGTTAGGCGGATTTGACAGGGACTGTGCGTTTTCCGGGTCTAGCCCCCATGTAAACCCCTGTGATGGTGAAATGGCAGAGATGGTCCGCTAGGACCCCATGCAGGTTCCTAGGGTGGAACAGGATGACACAGGATGAGAAAGAGGAGATGGGAAGGCAGGAGGAAAGGAAGCAGGATTTGGCTATATAACAGCTAAATTATCTGCCTGATTGCATGGAAGACTCTGCTATTACTGCCTCCTCCCTTCAGTTTTTGGCAGAGGGCTGGGGTTTCACATTATCCTTTTCCCTTCCACACAACTCAGTGTAATCATGTAGCTCCCAGGGGCAGAGAGAAGACAGAGAGGGCTGTGTGAACTCCCTTTCTGTCTCTACTGCTTATTCTTACCGTCTCAGGCCCAGCCAAGCATCAGTTCAAAGTCTCCAAGACACTAGGGCAGTAACCTTATCTTTTCCAGAATCCTTTGCTTATGGAAACCACAGCTCTTCCAATCTTATCAACTCATACCTCTTTTGTCAGGAGGCCAGATTAATTCACTTTGTCTAGCCTCAATGAATGCACATTTTCCTATTGTACAGGTAAAAAGTATGTGTTCAGTTTTTCTAACTCTTCCATGTGGGCTTGGAAAGAATGTATATTTAAGGATCATTGGGTGCAAAGTTCTTTTTTTTTTTTTTTCTTGAGACAGAGTCTCACTCTGTCATCCAGGCTGGAGTGCGGTGGCACGATCTCAGCTCACTGCAACCTCCGCCTCCCGGGTTCAAGCGGTTATCATGCCTCAGCCTCCTGAGTAGCTGAGATTACAGGCGTACGTCATCACACCTCGCTAATTTTTGTATTTTTGGTAGAGATGGGGTTTCACCATATTGGCCAGGCTGGTCTTGAACTCCCGAGCTCAGGTGATAGCCCCATCTTAACCTCCCCAAGTGCTGGGATTACAGGTGTGAACCACCATGCCTGGCGGCAAAGTTCTATGTATGATAATTAGGTTCTAATTTCTGAGTCATTTTTCAGGTTTGCTATATGCTAACTTTTTTTTTCTGCTTTTTCTGTTACTGATAAAACTGTGTTAACTCTTCCACCATGATTGTAGTTTGTGTGTCTTTACGGTGATGTCAGCTGTTTGCTTTATGTATTCTGAGACTTGTTTTTAGGTGCCTGCTATTTTAGAATTGTTGTGTTAAACAGTTCTAACTTTTAATTCCTATTTATTAAACCTTTACCATTGTCTTAATCGGTAGTAACATACTATGTCTTACTCTGTGTTGTGTGAAATTGCAGGCAACTCACTGGCAAGTCCCAGGGCTTCAATTTTTGTCCTCCTGGCTCCATAGGGCCGTTAAAAATGCTGCTCAGCTTCTCAGCCACTTAGGAATCCTTTCTTTCTTTGCTTTGTTTTGTTATGTTTTTTGGAGACAGAGTCCCGCTCTGTCCTCCAGGCTGGAGTGCAGCGGCTCAATCTTGGCTCACTGCAAGTTCCGCCTCCCGAGTTCAAGTGATTGTCTTGCATAAGCCTCCTGAGTAGCTGGGATTACAGGCACCCACCACCACACAGGGCTAATTTTTGTATTTTTAGTAGAGACAGGGTTTCCCCATGTTGGCCAGGCTGGTCTCCTGGCCAGCTCCTGACCTCAGGTGATCCGCCCACCTCGGCCTCTCAAAGCGTTGGGATTATAGGCGTGAGCCACCGCACCTGGCCAGGAATTCTTTCTTTTTTTTTTTTTTCTTGAGACGGAGTCTCGCTCTGTGTCGCCCAGGCTGGAGTGCAGTGGCCGGATCTCAGCTCACTGCAAGCTCTGCCTCATGGGTTTACGCCATTCTCTTGCCTCAGCCTCCCAAGTAGCTGGGACTACAGGCGCCCACCACCTTGCCCGGCCAGTTTTTTTGTATTTTTTAGTAGAGACGGGGTTTCACCGTGTTAGCCAGGATGGTCTTGATCTCCTGACGTCGTGATCCGCCCGTCTCGGCCTCCCAAAGTGCTGGGATTACAGGCTTGAGCCACCGCGCCCGGCCAGGAATTCTTTCTTCAATCAGCAGATGGATGCCCCAAGCGGAAAGCAGCCCCAGATGATGGGCTGGTCTTTTTAAGTTTTGGTCTTTTTCAGATTTTGACCTGGTAATTCTTCACTGCCATGTTCGTGTGTGTGTGTGTGTGTGTGTGTGTGGCGGGGGCAGGGGAGCGGTGTATGTATTTATTTGTGTGTGTTGTTTTGTCAAGCTTTTCTAATTGTCCTACAGAGTATGGGAGGGAAGAATGGCGACTTGGTCTGAAATTAAGTAGGTAATGTCTTTTGTTTTTTGTTTTTTTTTCTTTGAGACAGGCCCTTGCTCTGTCACCCTAGCTGGAGACAGGCCCTTGCTCTGTCACCCTAGCTGGAGTACAGTCGTGTGATCAAAACTCACTGCAGCCTTGAGCTCCTGGGTCCAAGCTATCCTCTTGCCTCAGCCTCCCAAGTAGCTGGGATTATAGGCATGTGCCACCACGCCCAGTTAACAAGGTTTCACCAAGTTGCTCAGGCTGATCTCAAACTCCTGGCCTCAAATGATCATCCTGCTTCAGCCTTCCAAAGTGTTGGGATTATAGGCATGAGCCATAGGGCCTGGCCCAGGATTTCTTCAAATTCTTTTTTCACTTTTATATGACCTCAGCATATTTCTAAGAAATAGTTAATTGAAGCACTTTGTCCTGTTAGGGTTCATATCAATAGTAATTTTAAGGATGAGGGTGGTGGCTCACTCCTGTAATCGCAGCACTTTGGTAGGCTGAGATGGGAGGATCCCGTGAGGCCTGGAGTTCAAGACCAACCTGGGCACAATAGTGAGACCCTGTCTCTACACAAACTTAAAAATTAGCCAAGCATGGTGGCATGCACCTATAGTTTCAGCTACTTGGAAGGCTAAGGTGGGAGGATTGCTTGACCCTGGGAGGCAGAGGCTGCAGTGAGCTGACCATACCACTGCACTCCAGCCTGGGCAACAGAGTGAGACCCTGTCTCAAAAGGAAAAAAATAAAGTATTTTTAAGCGTGCTGACTGTTTATGTTTTACCGAGAATTCTCCAGTTGGCCGGTGAACATTCCTCAAGACAGCATCCGTGTGGACCAAGCTAAGGGGGTCACTGAGCTTAGTTGAATATAAATATAAACACATTTACATTCATTTCAAATACCATGCACTTGAGTCCAAACAGTCCAAAACCCACAGTGCTTCTAGTGTATTACAGCTCCCACTACGATATGCTTGTAGGATGTGCTGGCCCATTGGACAGTCACACAAAAATGGTTAATTTCTTCAGTTATGATGGTCCGGATGCTGTAGTCCTGCCAGCAAGAAACTGCTCTTCTTAATTGCTACCATAACATTTTTGCTGCATCAGCTATAGAACTTTTTCATCTCAAAGGACGTCAGTACCTGTTTTTTAAAAGTAAGCACATGTTAAGGTGTGAAGGGCAGGGAGATTGAGAACACTCAGGTCTGCATCGTGAGCTTATCAAGTTCATTAACCACCAAGTGGCAGGTCAGCTTGACAGAGAGATTACTATATTGGATTATATTTTTCAATAGTGTTTCTTTTCTGGGATTCGTTTTTAAAATCGTGCCTATCTTGCCAGATGCCCCATGATAGGTCCTTGTATCTGCTAAGCACTTAGAGTTCTTGGCTGGATTCTCAAATTCCTTTATTATTTAAGGCAGCTCGAGGCAAGGGCAGGAGTACTTTGCAAACGTGAAATGCGATGGGAATGCTGAGTAATCACTTGTCTCCTACCCCTCCTCTCCTAGTCCCTCTTAACTTTAGAAAAATAAACAAAATGCAAACATCGACAGTCCTGCTGGGCGGAACTGAAGGGTGACACTGGCACTGTATTGTGGCCCTGGGATTTGTGTCTTCCAGCTTCCTGTGGGAGCTGACTTTGGGGCGCTCCCTCTGCACCCTGCCCCACCCTGCCCTCCAGATGTCTGCATACCAGATCTGTGTGTGTTTTTCCAGCGTGGACATGAATCCACCCAGACATAAAAAATGTTTTCTGCCCACCACCCAGGACAGAATACTATTTTGATTCTCCTTTTCTGTTTCCTGCTGTGTGGTTGGATGAAAAATTTTAGAAAGTATTGGCTCATTGAAGGCAAAGCTTGCTCCTCCTTCATCTGCAGAGCCTGTGCCTCCCTAGCTCCTGGTATACGGCGGGTGCTCAGCAACAATGTATTGAATGATGAAGATAAAATAGGAGACCAAGGCAAGCTGGTATAGAGAGTAAGGGGGTCAGGGATCACCTCCACAAAACCCTGGGTATTACAAGGCAGAGGTGCTGTTCCTTCTCTATGATTCAAGGCTAATGTTTTTTGGTCCTCTGCGATTATAGGAGGATTTAGTCATTGCTGAAGTTTTTGTTTTTATTTTATCTATTTATCTTTTTTTTAGAGACAGGGTCTTGCTGTCCCCCAGGCTGGAATGCAGTGGCATAATAATAGCTCACTGTAGCCTTGACCTCTTGGGCTCAAGGGATGCTCCTGCTTCAACCTCTTGAGTAGCTGAGACTACTGGTACATGCCACCATGCCCAGCTAATGTTTTTATGAAACCTTGCTGTGTTGCCCCGGCTGGTCTGGAACTCCTGGCCTTTTGTGATCCTTCCACCTCAGCCTTCCAGAGTGTAGGGATTACAGGCGTGAGCCATCGTGCCTGGCTTTGTGGGTTTTTTTTGTTTTTAAATGACAGCTTTCTTGAAATATAATCCAAATACCAATCAATTTACTTATTTAAAGTATACCGTTCGATGGATATTTACTAAGTTCACTGTGCAGAGGGTTGGGCAAATATCATCACTATCTACTTTCAGAACACTTTCATCATCCCATAAAGAAGCTCTGTACCCATCCGTAGTCATGCCTCCCCTGGCTCTAGGCAGCTTCAAATTCATTTCATGTAAGTGGAATCACACAATATGTGGTCTTTTGTGACTGACTGCCTTCATTTAGCATCAGGACGTCTTCTCTCTCGCATGCTCTCTCTCTCTCTCTCTCTCTCTCTCTCTCTCTCTCTTTTTAAAGAGACAGGGTCTTGCTCTGTTGCTCAGGCTGGAGTGCAGTGGCATGATCACAGCTCACTGTAGCCTTGACCTCCTGGTCTCAAGGAATCCTCCTACTCCAGCCTCCCAGGTAGCTGGGACTACAGGTGCACACTGCTATACCCAGCTAAATTTTTATTCTTTGTAGAGACAGGGTCTCACTATGTTGCTGAGGTTGGTCTCGAAATTCTGGGCTCAGGCAGTTCTCCTGCCTTGGCCTCGCAAGGGCCAAGTGTCCCAAAGTGTTGGGATTCCAGGCATGAGCCACTGCACCTGGCCCAACGTCATCTCTTTTCATTGCTGAGTAATAACGTATTGTGTAGGTACATTATATTTTATTCATTCATCAGTTGATGGGCATTTAGGTTGTTTAGATGTTTCAGCTACTATGAATAATGCTGCTGCGAACATTTGCATGCAAGTTTTTATGTGGACATATGTTTTCATCTCTCTTGGGTAGGTACCTAGGAGTGGAATTGCTGGGTCATAGGGTAACTCAATGTTTAATCTTTTGAGGAACTGTCAGACTGATTGAGCTTTGGCTCCAAAGCAAGTGAACGGAGTCCAGATGAGCGAGCTTCTATCCATTATCTTTTCTCACTCATTTGACTCTCTGGCCTTGCCCCTGAACTTCTTTTGTTACTAAATGAAGGAAAGAAGCAGAACTGACTGAGAAGCTATCTACTGCTCATCCACTACAGGTCTCCAGGAATTATTTATCTTCAGAGACTTTATCAGGAAACAGAATTCTTTAAGGACTGAAGCAAGCGTTCTTGCCTTTCTTCATCTTTGGCACTGGCCTGCCCACAGTCATTTCTGTGTCTTTGCTTCTTTTACTGTGGAATGTATTTGGCAGTGAGGTAGCTGTTTATTAGTGTGAACATTCCTTTCCACCCCAGATCCATGGCAGAAAGTGCACTGACTTCTGGAGATGCCGGGCCATGAGGTCATTTATTCATTCAACATTATTTGCTGAGCACCAAGTATGTGACAAGTACATGTATTGAGCATGAGAGATGTTCTGGGTACTCTGTGGTCTCTTGAGTGACAAAATGCAAGTTCCTTCTCTCGTAGGGTTTACATTGGAGGGATAGGCAAAAACAAGCAAACAAAGTAAGTAAATAAAACAATTCAGATATGTGCTTACAAATGCTATGGGGAGAAGAGGGCAATACTGCAGAGTCCAGAGGTGGAGGGCAGCGATGGAGAGGGAGAAGGAAGACTACTGTAGGTTAGATGCTTTCATCCTTGTCTAGGTTGACTGTCCCTGGGCAAGACATTGCAGCTGTCTTTGTGACAAGGACATTTCATCTAAATTGGAGTCACTTTTTGAATAGAAAGTGATCACATGTAAGTGCTTTGAAAAGTGCGTAGTACCTTGTACGTGTCAGGTTTCAGCATCCTGTTACCATGGAGCTCCCCTCTCCTGTGATTAACCTCGCTCCAGTCACAAGTGGTTTTAGGCCTGGAGTCTGAGGTTCCTCTAGTGCTGGTTTCCTGGGTTTAATTCATATCCATCGATTAACTCTTCTTCTGCTCCATAAACCACTCACAAGCTCATGAGAAAGGGTGGCTGGTGTGCTGGTGTTAGCAGTGATTTCTGGGGTAAATACAACACAATTGACTGCTGTTGGAACAAACACAATGAGACGTCTCAAAGGTGAGCTGAGCTGTACGAAGGCAGGCGCAGCACACAGTTTTATATTATTTCAGGGCAATTTGTAAAGACTCAAAGGATAGCACAAGTGCTTGGACTGGAACCAGAGGACATAGGCAAGCCTGAAAAGTTAAAAGAAACAAAAAGAAGTGTTTGTATATGTACAGGAGTTCCCCAGAATACCCATGTTATTTCTTCTGTATAGAAGGAGGCCAGTTTTTGAATGAATTCTAATCAAAAAATCTACTCCCCTCTAATATGAAAAGGAGTAAAAATGGATTAAGACTTGAGCTGTATGTGTTTTAAATCTCATCTTTGTAAAGCAGGCCTTTGTGAGGAGGGACAGCGGGCAGTGTTACAACAGGTAAGTAACATGTCAATGAATTTTGTCTGCATGTTTGCTAAAACTTTCTAACAGAGATATAAAAAAGGAGAGAGTGGGCCAGGCGTGGTGGCTCACGCCTGCAATCCCAGTACTTTAGGTGGCTGAGGCGGGCAGATCACATGAGGCCAGGAGTTTGAGACCAGTTTGGCCAACATGGCAGAACCCTGTCTCTAATAAATGCTCATCCTCACTGGCCATCAGAGAAATGCAAATCAAAACCACAATGAGATACCATCTCATACCTGCTCGAATGGCAGTCATTAAAAAGTCAGGGAACAACAGGTGCTGGAGAGGATGTGGAGAAATAGGAACACTTTTACACTGTTGGTGGGACTGAAAACTAGTTCAACCATTGTGGAAGACAGTGTGGCAATTCCTCAAGGATCTAGAACTAGAAATACCATTTGACCTAATCATCCCTTTACTGGGTATATACCCAAAGGATTATAAATCATGCTGCTATAAGACAAATGCACACGTATGTTTATTGGGGCACTATTCACAATAGCAAAGACTTGGAACCAACCCAGATGTCCATCAGTGATAGACTGGATTAAGAAAGTGTGGCACATATACACCATGGAATACTGTGTAGCCATAAAAAAGGATGAGTTCATGTCTTTTGTAGGTACATGGATGAAGCTAGAAACCATCATTTTGAGCAAACTGTCGCAAGGATAGAAAACCAAACACCACATATTCCCACTCATAGGTGGGAATTGAACAATGAGAACACTTAGACACAGGGTGGGGAACATCACACACTGGAGCCTGTCATGGGATGGGGGAAGTGGGGAGGGATAGCAAAAAAAAAGAAAAAGATAAAAAAAATTAGCCAGGCGTGGTGGTGTACACCTGTAATCCCAGCTACTTAGGAGACTGAGGCACAAGAATTTCTTGAACCTGGAGGGCAGAGGTTGCAGTGAGCTGATATCATGCCATTGCACTCTAACCTGGGCGACACAGGAAGACTCTTACCTCAAAAAAAAAAGAAAAAAAAAAAAAGAGTGCTTTTAAAAGATTTTTTTCAAGCAGAGGCTTACTAATCATCCTTCAGAGATGTGGTAAGAACCCTGCATTGGATTATGAGACAGTATGGTATCTAACGTTTTGAGAATGTCTGATTGTCATATTCTGCTATGCTCTATGACAATTAATTTTGTAACACTGAAATCTCTTTATTGTTCCTCCTTTCTACTTGGTCTTTCTCTACTTAGTCATCCATGCATAGTGGTTAGAAGTGAAGAGAGAGACAAAAGATTCAAAATTGCTGTTAAAAATCAATTCTTAATAGAACGTGTAAAAGTTTACTAGATATAAGCTTCAATAGGGGCATCCAAGGTATTTGTAACTTTCATTTACTTTTGTTACCCACTAATTAAAATAATTGAAAGTTTATTGTAATTCAAAATCTGTACAGTCGCCATGATCTAGGTACAGATACACTGCCTTTTCACATATGTAAATGGCAGTGAGCCTAACAGCTTAGATTTTATGACACTGCGTGCAAACATTTTGGCATTAGCATGGAAAGCAGATAAGGCCATGTGGCATTTTGTTGAGTGTGCTTGGTCACTTCCCACATCTGTTTGACCTTTACCTTAAGTACAGCTTGTTAGCTACTACTGCTGGTGACATATGTTCCTGAGATGTGTTTTTCAAAAGATATATGTGGCAGCAGGAGGGTGTTTACCAGAGAAATTAATTAAAAGGAGTGTCAGTGAAAAGTTTTATCCAGACTTAATCTTTAAAAAAAGGGAATGCCTTCTCCTATTTTTCCTTTTCGGGTATGTTTCAATACGCTTCTAAAATTCCATCTTTATTTATTTTAATGAGAAAGAGTATCATTCTGTCTCCCAGGCTGGAGTGCAGTGATGCAATCTTGCTCACTACAACCTCTGCCTCCTGGGTTCAAGCGATTTTCATGCCTCAGCCACCTGAGTAGCTGGGATTACAGGCACACGTCACCACACCAAGCTAATTTTTAGTAGAGACGTGGTTTTGTCATATTGGCTAGGCTGGCCTCAAACTCCTGGCCTCATGTGATCTGCCCACCTTGGCCTCCCAGAGTGCTGGGATTGCAGGCATGAACCACCATGACCAACCCTAAAATTTCATCTTTAAAAATATGCATGATTCAGGTATAGGCATATATGGAATTTTCTACTGTAGAGTTCAGAACTGTTTCCTGAGTGGTATCTTCATTCATTTATTCTGTCATGACTAAGTACTTGGAATTACCCATTTGGGCAGCTCCCATGCACCTAAGGAGGCAAACACAGTGAAAACAAAGATGCTTTTGGGAGTACTCTGGAGGAATGTGCCCAGGAGCTTTTAGCATTGCACAGATTTTGGACTGCAACAGATCTTGGTTGGATCAAGGGGTCGAAATGGGAGCAGTCCTTCCATCCCATGCACACACATACCCTCTCACAGCTGACTTCACACCCCGATTGCTGGACCATTCACATTATTTGGTGCATAACCTTTATTTTTTAAAAAATGTATTAGGTTATCTCCACATAACATCACTGTTGGGCTGGCTAAGCCTCAGTTAAGGATTACTGTAAGGAGAAAGCCTTAGAGGAAGATTTAAAATTGATTGAGGGCAAATGATCATAAGATATTTCTCCTCTTGCTTATGTTTGGAAAAAAATGTTAAATACATGCTTCTGCTTTGTCCATAGTAATATAAGAGTCATATCTTCAAAAGCATATACTGATGAAAGAATTCAGAATACTAAATAAATGGAAGCTGTTCCATGTTCATGGGTAGGGAGACTCAATGTCAAAGTGTCAGTTCTTCTGAAGTTGATTTATAGATTCAATGCAATCCCAATTAAAATCTCAGACAGTTATTTTGTTGATATTGACAGATGGATTCTAAAGTTATGTGGAGAGGCAAAGGACTCAGAACAACCAACATGAAGCTGAAGAACAAAGTTGGAGGACTGACACTACCTGATTTCACAACTTACTATAAAACTGTAGTAATCAAGACTGTGGTTTTTGTCAGAACACTAGACAAACAGATCTCTGAACAGAAGAGAGAGCTCACAAATAGACCCACACAAATATAGTCAGCTGACCTTTGACAAAGGAACAAAGGCAATACAATAGAGAAAAGATAGTCTTTTTAACAAATCGTGCTGGAACAACCCGACAACCACACGCTGAAATAAGAATTTATACACAGACCTTTCACCCTTGACAATAAATAAGTCAAAATGAATTCTAGACCTAAATGTAAAATATAAAGGTATAAAACTCTTAGAATATAATAACATGGAGAAATATAAATGACTTTGGATATGGGGGTAACTTTTAGACATAACACTGAAGACACAGTTATATGAAAGAAATAAGTGATAAACTGGACTTTATTAAAATTTAAAACTTATGCTCTGCCAAAGATAATGTCACGAGAATGAGAAGTTAAGCCACAGTTTGGGAGACAATCTTTGTAAAAGAGAAATTTGAGGCTGGGCACAGTGGCTCACGCCTGTAATCCCAGCACTTTGGGAGGCCGAGGCGGGTGGATCATGAGGTCAAGAGATAGAGACCGTCCTGGCCAGCATGGTGAAACCCCATATCTACTAAAAATACCAAAAGTTATCCAGGCGTGGTGGGAGGCGCCTATAGTCCCAGCTACTCGGGAGGCTGAGGCAGAAGAATTGCTTGGATCATGAGGTCAAGAGATAGAGACCGTCCTGGCCAGCATGGTGAAACCCCATATCTACTAAAAATACCAAAAGTTATCCAGGCGTGGTGGGAGGCGCCTATAGTCCCAGCTACTCGGGAGGCTGAGGCAGAAGAATTGCTTGAACCCAGGAGGCGAAGGTTGCAGTGAGCCGAGATCGCGCCACTGCACTCCAGCCTGGCAACAAAGTGAGACTCCATCTCAAAAAAAAAAAAAAAAAAAAAAAAAAAAGACGTTTGATAAAGTACTATTATCTAAAACATGTAAAGAGCTTTAAAACGCAACAATAAGAAAACAACCCACTTAAAACATGGGCAACGACCTTCAGAGAAACCTCACCGAGGAAGATATATATCCACGTGACATGTAAGTGTGTGAAAAGATATTCAGCATCATATGTCATTAGCGAATTGAAAAGTAAAGCAATGAGATACTACTATGCACCTATTAAAACAGCCAAACTCCAGAACACTGACAACACCAGATGCTGACAAGGATGTGGAACGACAGGAACTCTCATTCGTTGCTGATGGGAATGTAAAATGGTACAGCCACTTTGGGAGACAGTTTGTTAGCGTCTTAGAAAGCTAAACACACTCTTATCACACGATGCAGCGATTTCTGTCCTTAGTATTTACCCAAAGGAGTTGAAAACTTATACCCACACAAAGCATGCACATAGATGTTTGCAGCAGCTTTATTCATAATTGCCAAAATGTGGGAGTAAACAAAATGTCCTTCAGTAGGTGAATGGATGAACAAAGTGGTGCATCCAGGCAATGGAATATTATTCAGCGCTAAAAAGAAATGAGTTGTCAAGCCATGAAAAGACATAGATGTGCATGTTACTAAGTAAAAAGAGTCAATCCATATGACTCCAACTGTATGACATTCTGGATAAGGAAAAACTATGGAGATGGTAAAAAGATTCGTGGTTGCCAGGGGTTAGAGGGAAGGAGGGATGAACAGGTAGAGCACAGAGAATTTGTAGGGCAGTAAATCTACTCTGTATGATACTGTAATGGTGGAATCATATCATTATACATTTGTCCATACCCACAGAATGTACAATACCAACAGTGGACCCCAATGTAACCTATGGACTTTGGGTGATAATAGTGTGTCAGTGTAGGTTTGATTGCAACAAATGTACCACTCTGGTGGGGTATGTTGATAGCAGGGATGTCTTGTCAGGATACAAGAGGTATATGATAACTTTCTGTACCCTCTGCTCAGTTTTGCTGTGGACCTAAAATTAAAAGCTATTTAAAAATTGTAAGCTTATAAGGAGACTTTTGTGTCATAAATATTAACTCTGTGCTTCAGTACACCCATTCTGTTTCACCCATGGAGCTGAATGATTCAACAGAAATGGTCATAACAGCAGGAAACAGACTGCCTAAAAAACTTGTGTTTTATTGAGGGGTCTTAGAAACCCATGAAAACTTCACTTCTCTTCCTTGCCTCATCTCCGTGTATAATTCAGGCTACAACTAAGAACGGACAAGGCAACACAGGAAGGTTTCTTGTTACAGAAAGATTCTTAGTCTTACAATTATATTCTGTGTATCTGTTCCTAATGTTTGTCAGGCAACCAAGAATATTAAATATGTGTGTGTGTGTTTAATTTTGGCATAGGAATATAGGATTTTAAACAACTGTATCTAGCAATTTGGTTAATCTTCTAAATGGCAGGAACAATGAGTATTACGTTACTAACCTTGAATACTTGTTTAGTTTTCACCAATGCCAGTTAAAGAATCTGTTACAGGCCGGGCGCAATGGCTCAAGCCTGTAATCCCAACACTTTGGGAGGCTGAGGTGAGTGGATCACTTGAGTTAGGAGTTCAAGACCAGTCTGACCAACATGGCGAAAACTCCTCTCTACTAAAAATACAAAAATTAGCTAGGCGTGGTGGCATGTGCCTGTAATCCTAGCTACTCGGGAGACTGAGGCAAGAGAATCACTTGAACCTGGGAGGCAGAGGTTGCAGTGAGCCAATATCGCACCACTGCTCTGCAGCCTGGTTGACAGAGCGAATCTCCATCTCAAAAAAAAAACAACCAACAACAAACAAAAAACACAATCAACACAACTTAGATGATCAGAAAACAACCACATGCTTAGATATCACAGCAAAGGCCCAGTCTCTAAATGCACCCTCTTACTGATGGCACCTGTCTTGTTATGAACAGGTAACAGTGCATCTACACTTGTCTATACCAGCTCTCCCTTCTCCCTGCCTGGTGAACCCTGAGTCCAACCGTCACTACTGTCTCCACTACGCCTTTCCTGATGTTCCCCCCACCAACCCCCCGATCACATCCTCAATACATCCGTGACTTTTTTTTTTTGAGACAGTGTCTCGCTGTTGCCCAGGTTGGAGCACAGTGGCGTGATCTTGGCTCACTGCAAAACCTCCACCTCCCAGATTCAAGTGATTCTCCTGCCTCAGCGTCCCAAGTGGCTGGGACTACAGGCATGTGCCTCCACGCCCGGCTAATTTTTGTATTTTTAGTAGAGAGGGGGTTTCACTATGTTGGCCAGGCTGGTCTGGAACTCCTCATCTCACGTGATCCACCAGCCTTGGCCTCCCAAAGTGCTGGGATTACAGGCGTGAGCCACTGCACCTGGCCTTTTAAAACACCCATTATAACTTATGTTATTACAATTTTCTGTTAAATGTCAAAAAGCAACAAGCTCTTCAAGGTCAGGAATGTGTTCAGTTCACCTCTGCATCCAAACCTTGTGTCTGTCATGTGGGTAGAAGCTCAGAAATATAATCAGCAAATGAATGGGCTCAACACACCTTTGTGGCAACAAGCAATCAACCATAACAACTTTAAATAGACTTTTAATGCCTGAGGTGTGGCTTAGGACTTCAAGGTTGGATAGTCTAGGCGTGAGACAGAGTGGAGAGCTCAGTAGGCTGTTTGAGATGGCTGCTGGCGGTAGCCACCGCGGCGCATGTAGCCCTCGTTTTTGCGGTAGCCGTCCTTCTGGTCTGCAGGAGAGAGATGGGAAGGATTGGGAGGGAGTGCCAGGGGAGAGGCTGTGAGGGTACCAGAAGCCGGGCGAGGAGAGGAGCCGGAAGCACTCACCTCGGAAGTAGCCCCCGTAGGTGCCCTGTTTGTGGTCAAACACTCGCTCGTTGTTCTCCACCAGGCTGCCCAGCTTCTCGGCCAGCTGCAGAGCCAGGTTCTGCTGGGCAGTGGGCTCGGTGCGGTGCATTACCACTGTCTGCGTTGGCTGGTCCAGGGAGGCCTGACAGGTGCGAGGCAGAGGAGGGGACACGATACAGATCAGGCCCCTCCCCTCCAATCCCTCCATGGCTCCACCTGCCCGCTTCCCACCCCGGCCCCTACCATCAGCTCCTCATTAATGATCATTTTGCTGATGATGGAGTGCACAGTGGGCAGATCCAGCTCAAACATGTCTGACAGTGTCTCCATGCTGGGGAGAAAGGAGAGGACGGGGCAGTCAGGACCCTTGCCCACAAGGCTGGGGCCCTTCTGTGCCCCCAGGGCCCAGCCTACCTGATGGAGTCGTAGACACTGCTGTAGGTGAAGAGGTAGGTCCTCAGTGACTCTTCCTGGATCTTCCTGTGGGAAGAGGGGAGAGAAGGGACAACGGGGCCTCAGGCAAGGGGACAACCAGTCTCTTCTCCCCCGACCCACCACGGCCTGTCTGCTCACCTAACCAGCATGGTGCGGACTTTGTCNATACAAAGGGTGAAATTTTTTTTTCTTAGTGTCACTTTCATTGCTGACACTAAGTGTTTAATCAGGCTTTAGATAACCAATTTGGTAACTTTTGAGTTCGGCCCCATTTGGCCTCTGCATGTGTCTCGATGATTCTAGCCACAGTCTTAGGGTTTTCCTATCACTCAAATTTTTTTTTTTTTGTTTTTTTTTTTTTTTTTTTTTTTGGTCCTCTTTCTTTTAAAGTCATCTTTTCTACCATTTTCTTGGAGTAGGGAAGTTATGTTGGAAAATAAAATTATGTCTTCATATCAGGTACTATAGTCTGGATACCCCTAGCATGGTATTCTAGCTGTTTTGTGTGTCTCAGCTTTGGTTGTTGGCAGTATTTTAAGTAGTTGAGAGAGGTTCTGCTCTTTTTGAGGAGCACAAACACATTCTTCAAAAAGTAAGTAAAAAAGAACTCCAAATAGAGCCCTCCACAGTCAGCAGCACGGGAACCAGAAGACAGCCCTAAGCACTGCAGATGATCTCTGAACTGTGCCATTGGGTGGCTTCCGCGTCTGACATTTTACATCCCTCTCTATGCAAGGCATCGAGCTAAGGCCTTCCATGTACTGCCTCTCAGTTCTTACAATCCTGGGAGACCAGAGTTATTGATGCTCTTTTAATCAATGTGGAGATTTAGGTTAAGAAACTTGAAGAAATCCACACAGCTATTAAATGGCAGAGCTGTGATTCCCACCGGGGTTCTGTGTAATCCTAGTATAGTCTTTCCACAACATGCAGCCCTTCTGCAAATGACGTTTACACTTTGGACATGGCATAAAGTTTTCCAAAGGGGATAGGGTTGTTTTGCTTCTGAAACAGTCACCTGAAAAGTTCAGCCGCATCCCAAATGTGTCTGTATTGCAGTGAGCTCTTCCTGAACTTAGCTCCCCTCCACGGCTCTTAGCACACAAACCTGCCGTTTTCACCCAGCAGTCTCCTCACTGTCCTGGAGAGGGATCGGGGATTGGGGTTATACTGTCAAACTCCTTGAGGTCCCATCGCCTCTAGCATCACTCTTTATAAAAAGTGGACCTCATCTTGGTTGGTTAATTGTACCTCTCTCTTGTTCATCTTTCAAACTCATGCTGATGATAACAAAAGCAACGTAAGAGTGAGTTGCAGCAAATTCTTGGCTCCTCCTGGTAAAACCACATGCTACCTCCTATCATCTCAGCTTTCTTGACTGGTTTGATAAGTTAGAGAAATGCATCACAGAAGAGGAAAGTCAGACTTTTAGCAAGAGGGACTAACTGCTGGCGAGATTACTTTGCTTTAAAAAGGAAAGAAAGAAAACCACGTCCAGAAAATATAAAGGGAATTGGCCAACAAGTAGATGATGTTGTCCAGGATACAGGAAGTGTTGTTTCCTTCCTCTCGCTGAGCTTCCAGGGCTCTGTGAAGGCACAGAGGGAGGTTTCCTTGTTTTGCAGTGGAAATTTGGATATATCATCTCTCTATTTTGCTGACTGTGATTTGGTCCTCTTCCTCGCCCCTCACTGCCTGGACCAGGTCTGTCTGCTTGTCTCAGAAGGTATTTGCTGGTTGCAAATAGAAATCTCTGCCATCACCCTCTATATAAAGGCAACCAGAAGAAACTTTCTTGGTATTCTTTGCTACAGATATTATGGGGTAGCAAGATTAAAAATATTGTAATGTTTTTGTGGAAGGAAATTTAAGAGATTGAAACCGTAAGAACTTAAAATTGACAGTGGAAAAAATGGAGTTCCCCAGAGCTGGTTATTGTGGAGTTAGGATGGAGAACCAGGCCTTTTCGTGTCAGACAAGTTCTCTTTATAAAGAAGCAGTGGCTCTTCTATTCTGGACATTCTGGCCTCATAGGCAGGGTGCTTTAACACTGCCTGTCTCTACCCACTGGGCATGGGATCCCAGGAGAACAAAGAAGGGTCACTCAGACCCTGCTGCCCAAGTGTGTCTTGTGGGTGCAGGTTTCATTGCATATTCCTTATAGCAGTCTATTCTGTACCTAGCCAGTGGCTCAAGAACACCCGCCTTTCTCATTGTTATATTCATCAGATGTTTACTCAGTGCCTGCTGCATGCCAGGCGCTGCGAAGGACAGTTTTTTGTTTTGATCATTAAAAAAGTTAAATAGACCAGGCACGGTGGCTCACACCTGTAATCCCAGCACTTTGGGAGGCTGAGGTGAGCGGATCACTTGAGGTCAAGAGTTCAAGACCAGCCTGGCCAATATGGTGAAATTCTGTCTCTACTAAAAATACAAAAATTAGCTGGGCATGGTAGTGCATGCCTGTAATCCCAGCTACTTGGGATGCTGAGGCAGGAGAATTGCTTGAGTCTGGGGAGCGGAGGTTGCAGTGAGCCGAAATTGTGCCACTGTACTCCAGTGTGGGCAACAGAGCGAGACTCTGCCTCAAAGAATGAATAAATGAGTGAATGCATGAATGAATAAATAAAGTCAGAAGCCTTATCTCCTGCTTTTTCACTTAGATGGTGTGCCTATGCGTGTGTGTTTTATACTGTTAGAATTCCATGACGAAGCTCACCTGACCTGAGTGGTGGTGCATTGAGAAAGTGTCCTGCCTACTGTGCCCCAGCAGGGCCATGGGCCAGCTTGGTATAAGGGAAAGCAATGAGCTGGCAGGTAGGAGGCCTGTGTTCGTATCCCCAGCTTAGGTGGTAAGTGACTGGGAGATATGGGACAAGCCTTTTCAGTTCCTTAACTATGTTTTCTTTATTTAATTTATTTATTTACTTTTTATTTTATTTTTTAAGAGGCAGTCTTGCTCTGTTGCCTAGGCTAGAACACAGTGGCACCACCATGGCTTACTGCAGCCTCAACCTCTTGAGCTCAAGTGATCCTCCTGCCTCAGCCTGCTGAGTAGTTGGGACTACAGGCATGCACCACCACACCTGGCTGATTTAAAAATTGGTTTGTTTGTTTGTTTAAGAGAAAAGGTCTCACTGTGTTGCCCAGGTTGGTCTTGAACTCCTGACTTCAAGCAATCCTCCTGCCTTGGCCTCCCAAAGTGTTGGGATTACAGGTGTGAGCCACCGCACCTGCCCTCCTTTGCTTTAAGTAAGGTTGTTATTTTTCAGTGATTTCTTAGTTCCTTCCAATATCTGGCGATCTCAAATCCACAAAATTGAGCTCAGATAATTAACCTGGAAAACTCATTTGTCTCACCAAGAAGTATAAAAGAATAGAATCATCTTTTACCATCTTTGCATCCCTTGACTTTCTGCCTTTGAACTTATTTTCAAAAGCCCCAGTGAGATGCATGTGGAGTGTGGATATCGTGAGACCTGAGGCTCGGGAAGGTGGTGAGTGTGCTGCTCACAGGCAGAGGTGCAGTCACTATCTGTCTGTAAGGAAGGATTTTAGACCCAGCCCTTTGTCTGTCCTGTGATGAGTTTGCACCTGGCTGTTTCTGCTCACTGGCTTCCCAAGAGACAGCCAGCTTTTATTGGAAGGACAACTCACTGGGGATGGGAGGACAGGCTATGCCCATGGAAACCTGACAAGTTTACCTGGCCTACAGGGGATGGAGCCTTTGACCTTGGCCCCATTAACTGTGTTTTATCCAGCAACCTACCAGACCAGCGACACTTAAGGGAAAAACAACAGGATTTAGCACCTGCTTCTTCTCTGAGACCGCCGCCCCCGTTGCCCCCAGCCCCGGCAAACACACACACACAATGCAGGTGTATAGAAACAGCTCCTTGTCTCCTTCATAATTACCTTTAATTCCTAAGAGGTTAAAAATAATTTGTTGATCTTTTATGTGTGTACGTGGGATAAAACTAATTTATCTTGTGATCAGAAAGTTGGGAGAGATTTTATAAAACACTCCATAATTCCAGCATCTAAATGATGCTTTCCTTCTTGGGAAATCATGAGTACCTCTCAGTAATTGCTTCTGAGTTTTCAGCATATTCATGACTTTCTCTTTTGTGTGCCAGCGTCTACAAGCATTACCATTAAAAGCCCTTTTGTATTTAGTTATTTGTTTACAGATATGTTTCCTTCTTCCTTGAAGACAGTGTCTGGCACACTGGTGTTCAATAAGTGTTTTCATGTATAATGAATGAATGGACCACTTTAGTAGTGTAAGTCCTCAGCCTAAATGCACATCCTCAGAGAGAGACAATTTTCTTGCCTCCCTCCCTCCCTCCGTCCCTCCCTCCGTCCCTCTCTCCCTTCCTTCCTCCCTTCCTCCCTTTCTTCCTTTCTTCCTTCCTTCCTTTATTCTTTCCTTCCTTTCTCTCTCTCTCACGCTCTCTCTGTCTTTTTGTCCTTCTGTCTGTCTTGACAGGATCTCACTCTGTTGCCCAGGCTAGAGTGCAGTGGCGCAATCATAGCTGACTGCAGCCTCCAACTTTTGGGCTCAAGGGCTCCTCTGACCTTGGCTTCCCTAGTAGCTAGGACTATGAGTGTGTGCCACCTCACCTGGCTAGTTATTTTATTTTTAGTTTTTTGTAGAGTCAGGGTTTTGGCTATGTTGCCCAGGTTGGTCTCCCACCTCAGCCTCCCAAAGTCCTGGAATTACAGATGTGAGCCACCACGCCCAGAGAGAATTTTCTAACCATGTTTTCTAAAGTAGCTTCATTCTCAGGAGTTGGCCTTCCCCAGGTTAGCCTCTTCTATTCCTTCGTAACTTTTAGCCCTATATGAAATTACTTTTCTTGTTTATATGCTTGTGTGTTTACACATATATTTTTTTCTTTCCATTATTAAGTAAGATTTAGGACACGGAGACATTGAGTACTTTGCTTTCCTAACATCTGTAACTAATTGTTCACTGGAGAAATGAATCTCCAATCTGCAATTGAACTTCTGGAAATAGCAAAACTTGTTCAGAATGAATTTTGGAGCATGCAGTAGTAATTAAGATGAATAATGTCTTTGGGAAGACACAATACCACGTAAAGTAGTGGAGAAATAGTTCTGTGCTTTTTCACACTTGACTCAAACTTGTTTCAGAGACATTTCCAAACAAAAATATTCAGTCATATTTCAGAATGCAATTCTGTGTTACTTTGAGGTGGTTACTTTATAGACTGATATTCACTTGACAGTGTCAGTGTTTACATTTAAAAAAATTGCAGTAAAATTTATATGCAACACAGTGCACTCATCTTATAGTTCAGTGTGTTTTATGAAATGAATGCAGCTTATATACCTAAACATTCCAATCAAGATAAAACACATTTCCCTCACCCCAGAAAATTCCTTGGTATCTTTATCCACACGGTTCCCATCCTCAGTAAACAGCCACCAATCTGGTTTAGATCACTGCGAGTTAGTTTTACCTGTGAGTCAATGTCATATCAGTGGAATTAGATGTGTCTTTTGTGTTTGGTCTCTTTCACTTATTGTAATGGTTTTTAGGTTCATCCATGATGTTGCACATCCGTAGTTTATTCCTGTGTATTGCCAAATATAAATTTATTACATATTATATTTTATAGTAAATAATATAGTATGTACATGTAACATTGTTTGTTGATACTCCCATTAATGTACATTTCGATGGGTTCCAGCTTTTGACTATTAAAAATAAAGCATTCATAAACATTCTTATAAAGCATCAGAGTGAGGATGTGACCAGGTCATAGGATAAGTGTAAGTTTAACTTTATAAGAAACCACCAGCAATGGAAGGGAGTTCCAATTGCTCCATCTCCTTACCAGTGATTGGCGCAGTCAATCTTTTTACCTTTAGCCATTCCAGTGGGTGGATAGTATCTCACTGTGTCTTTTTTTTAGAGTTATAATTTGCATGGAGTAAAATTCACCCTTTTTAGTGTAAAATTCTGCAGGTTTTGACAAATGCATGCAATCACGAAACACAACCATGGTCAAGCTACAAAACCATTCTGTCAGCCCCAGAGTTCTCCCATGTCCCCATGCCACCCTGAGTACTTGGCAACTACTCATCCGTTTTCTATCCCTATAATTTTGCCTTTGCCTAGTTCTGGCCTACCAGGATTTATCAGCTGTATATTTTTAAAATTTTATCAGTCATATATGTTTATAAATTTAAACATCCAGACCATTTCTACAAGGTTTACAATGAAAACAGGAGACCCTTTTAACTCCTTGAATTCTGAGGAGTTTCAGCTTTTCAGAAGTCTTTCAACTCTTTCAGCCAATTTTGTGGCATAAATATCTTTATTTCTAAATTCATTTCTTACTGTGGAAGATAAGGATTTCACTCTTCTGTATACCCCACCAACCATACAGATGCCTATTAATCCCTCTTAGAAAAGCAAATATAGATACAATTTTTTTTTTTTTTTTTGAGACCGAGTCTCACTCTATCTCCCAGGCTGGAGTGCAGCGGCGTGATCTCAGCTCACTGCAACCCCTTCCTCCAGGTTCAAGCGATTCTCCTGCCTCTGCCTCCTGAGTTTTTTTTTTAAACACTTAGGATTTGGGTTGTTATGGCTATGTAGTGGAAGCAACAGAGGCTGTGGGATTTACCTGATTACATTTCCTTTCTTGAATAATATGTTTTTCTAGAGCTAATTCCTTTTTTTCTTCATTCTCTGTGAATGTACCTCTATTTCATACTCAAGGTTGCTGATAGAATTGTTGCCTGCCTTTTAATATGTTCAGACAGATAAGATCATTTCTCAGTTCTTTTTTTTCTTGGATTCATTCCTCATGGGACCGTCTGTCCTCCTCCCTAGTTTGAGACTGGTTGCACTTTCCCAGTGACATAGCTCTTTTTCTGAGAGCTCCCTTTATCATCTCTCCTGAGACAGAAAAATAGGAACTAACTAGGTAATTCAACTAGGGGTAGTATGCATTTGTATACTTATAGATTAATACCTGTTCATTTTGACTGATCCACGTGTATAAAAAGTCATGAATTCACATGGATGCCTTTAATCTCAATCCGGCAGCACAGGGTTCATTCAAGATTTTTCCCTTCTGGGGCTTATAGCTCCATTGTATAATAGTAAGAAACCTAGCTTCCCATATTTTTAATAGATTTAGCTATTTGATCAGTTTCCTTGTATGCAACTGATCACTCATCCCCATTAGCATGCTGTCTCCCGTGGTAACACCCCCTTCACCCTGTTTTTGCTCTGATATCCAAGGCCGGTGCACCACCCCCAAGTCCTGTGTGCGGATACTCCCTCGCCTCACTTAGGCTCTGACACCCCGTTTGCTCCCTTACATGGATGCCCAGCTCATTCCCCCGGGGCTCTGACATGCCAAGCCAGTCTGGATCCCTCTGCGGATGTGCAGCCCTCCCCCATTGCAAATGCCCAAGTCACTCTGCTCCACCCCATGGCTCAGGACTCACTGCCCAGGAGGGAGAGCAGAAGGGCCAGGATCCATCTCCTGATTCTGTCCTGATTCCCATTCCGCAAGTTTTTCCTTTCTTCAATCTTCGTATACCAAAGACTACCGTCCTCCTATTTGCTTAAGCCCAAGATACAAATACTTTTGAGAATTTGCCTTTACTCCCCCATTCATGGCCACCTGCAGCAAAGTCATGAGCAATGCCTGTTGATTCATATATATCATGTGCCTGGGTGTGGTGGCTCACGCCTATAATCCTAGCACTTTGGGAGGTCTAGGCAGGCGAACTGCTTGAGTCCAGGAGTCCGAGACCAGCCTGGCAACATGGGGAGATGCCGTCTCTATAAAAAATGCAAAAAATAGCCGGGCGTGGTGGCATGTGCCTGTAGTCCCAGCTACCAGGGGTCAGGGGTGGGTGCTGAGGTGGGATCCATTGAGCCAGGGTGGCAAAGGTTGCAATGAGCCATGATTGTGCCACTGCACTCCAGTCTGGGTGACAGAGTGAGATCCTGCCACAAGAAAAAAACAAAAAATAAAAAAATAAAAAACCTCACAAATATATATATATATCTCCTGCTTTTTTTTCATCTCTCCTCCTGTTCGCTGCACCCACCACTCCCCTTTGGTGTTCCTCTTTCTACTACACCTCACATCCCACAATCCATTCCCATATAGCAGCAAGGATGCTCTTTTAAAAGCCTAAGGCAGCCAGGCACAGTGGCTCACGTCTGTAATCCCAGCATTTTGGGAGGCTGAGGCAGGTGGATCAGTTGAGGTCAGGAGTTCAAGACCAGTCTGGCCAACATGGTGAAACCCTGTCTCTACTTAAAATACACGAAATTACCTGGGCATAGTGGCACAGCTCTGTAATCCCAGCTGCTGAGGAGGATGAAGTGTGAGAATTGCTTGAAGCTTGGAGGAGGAGGTTGCAGTGAGCCAAGATTGCACCACTGCACTCCAGCCTGGGCGACAGGACTGTCTCAAAAAAAAAAAAAGGCATAAGCATAAGGCATGATGACATTTGAAACCCTCCAATGCTTCCTGCTGTACTTAGAATAAAACTTGAATTTCTCCATGGCATATAATACCTATGTCTGGTAATTAATCTTGGCTACACATTAGCATTACCGGGGGGCCTTTTTGTCTGGGCCTCACCCCAGTCCAGTTAAATCAGAATATTTGGTGGTGTGACCCAGGCATCAGTATTTGTAAAAGTTCCTGGTGGATCTCCTCGGTGTCCAGGGTTGAGAACCAGGCCTCCTCTAACTACCTTCTTATTGCCTCTCCCTATCTCAGTCTCTTGTGCTAAACTCTGGCCGTGCCATTTTTCTTCTGTCTTTGAACTTCAGGTTTACTCTTGCCTCACAGCTTCCTCGCTTGATTTGTTCCTGTCTGGAAGTTTTTTTGCCCAGATCTGTTAATGGCTCATTCCTTTTAGCTTCTTAGAGTAATCTGTCCTCAGTCACCATATTTAAAATAATGTGCCATGTTACCAACCATTCTCTGCCATGTTACTTTCCTGGAGCACGTCTTCCTCTTCGCACTGTCGTTATCTCAGCTCATCCTACTTGTATATATTTTTAACATTAGAGTGTAATAATCTTCATGTGAACTCTTGCTTTCCACTACATCCTGGTTCTTAATTAGTGCTTAATAAAGATTTGTAGAATGACTGCATGTAGCGAGGAGAAGAATCAGGTAAGGGATCTGTTGGACAGACAGTGTGCAGCAGCCAGAGAGACATTTGGATCAGTGAAGTGAAATGGAGCAGATGAGAGTCCTGACTCATGGAGATTACTTGAGAAGCCAGGTATAAAGTAAATAATTTTGACAGTGGAATTAGCAACTCTCTGTTACTTTCAATTGGAGAGGACAGATTTTTATTCTGGATTAGAGCAATCCCAAGAAAGCAGAAATGACTTGTGAGCCTCCTGAAAGAGCAACCCTCAGCCTAGAATAAGTTGGTGTTCGCCATGGTTGCTATGAACTTGCTTTTTGCAACTGTTACTTCCCCTAAATGTAGACAAGAGTAGCCCTCTGGACTCGTTATCCCCTCACCATTCCCTTTATTTTAATAGTGGAATAACTTAAGAAAGCATCTGAGATCCTGCTGACCAGTTCACACCACCCACCGATTGCAGCTGCGTCTTTGCATTATGCCTTCTTAACCCTAATAGCAAACTATATTTAATTATGATCATCTTACTGTAAATACGCGGGATTAATTGGAAAACTGGATTCTTGCTTGTATGACAACCCAGGTATGTAATGTGGAAATGAGCGAACATACTCGTGAACTGTTACCATATTCTGTGCAGTTATTAAAATAGAATTTATGGAGTTCTGACAGTATATGCTTAAAGCTCCAGAGGTAGATCTGTTCTCTTATGCGTGATACAAGGAAAATGAACATTCATGTTTACAAATTCAGCATGATAATTTTGTGCCTTTAGATAGGGCTTATACACATACCACAATTCTAGAGAAGACATAGGAGATTAAAAAAAAAAAGTTTTCTCAACAGTGACAGGCTTAGGAAGCATAACTCCTTGATGAATGGCTGTGCAAAATACTGTTTACAAAAGTACAGATAAATTCTTCTTTGAAAGTGGAATGAAGTTTGTATTGTGACAGCTTGGCTTTGACAGCACAGAACTACGAAAACTACTTGGAAAAGATGAACATCTTGTTTCTCAGCCTGCTCCCCTTGCGCTCCACTCTTGTCCCAGGGTGAATTCGAAGCCATTTAGTCATGCAAAAGCCCATTTTCATGTTTTCATACAACCAAGCAAGTATATACACATAGGTACAGACCTTGAGACCTGGGGAACAATGCTTAGCTTAGTATCCTTCTTATTCCTGAATCTCTTACACTTGGCATCCTAAATCGGGGGAAGTGTTTCCTGTTTAGATATCTTTTTCTCAGCCATGTGCCTTGATGCAAGCCACAATTCCACAGCATAGTACTCCATGCCTCGCTGTAAAACCTAACAAATCCTTTCAATGTCTGAATGCCACAGTTTAAAATATTTGTGAAATATTACTTTTACAATAATATTTGCGAAAATATTATTGGATATATGCCTAAAGAAGGTAAATTCAGTTTTCTACTTGTAACATGTATGAAATAGAGTATGTGTCTATTTTCTGGTTGATTTCATGTAGAACAAATTACAAGAGAGTTCTAGGATCCTATTGGCAGATGCCTGGAGTTTTAATTACAGTTTGCATCTACTCACTGTGTGTGTATGGCTACGTTATATATGTGTGCCGTTACTTTTAGTGGCAAAAACCACAATTACTTTTGCACGAACCTAATACCACAGCGTTTACCTGGGTAAGATGACCACACTGATGCTTTAGTTGATGGGCATGGAGAATGAGAGAAATTATCACAGTGAACTTCCTATAGTAGGTGTTCAGCAAATAGTTAATATAAAAAATCTGTTTAGGGACAGATTAAATTATATACTCTCTAGAAGATTGAGGGTTGGAAAATATCTGTAGGGGTATGTGCCTAAGTTGGAATTTTTTTTTTTTTTGGAAACGGAGTCTCGCTCTGTCACCTAGGTTACAGTGCAGTGGTGTGATCTCGGCTAACTGCAACCTCTGCCTCCCAGGTGCAAGGGATTCTCCTGCCTCAGCCTCCTGAGTAGCTGGGATTACAGGCATGCACCACCACGCCTGGCTAATTTTTATATTTTTAATAGATACGGGGTTTCGCCATGTTGGCCAGGCTGGTCTTAAACTCCTGACCTCATGATCCGCCTGCCTCAGCCTCCCAAAGTGCTGGGATTACAGGCGTGAGCCACCGTGCCTGGCCGGAATTTTTAAAAAGAAGTTAAAGCCTTTACCTAAAGCCTCAGCAAGCAAACACATAAGATCTTTTTTATGGGGAGCAGAGGTTGCGGGGGGGGGGTGTTGCTTTTAGCCATTTACCGAAAGAAGTTGCAGCACAATTTCGTTTATTACTCATTATTAAAATGGAGATTATTTTCAAAGTGCAATATTTGTCTCCATAAGAATACTGCTCAGTTCAAGTTTAAAATTTCCTCCCAAGCGCGCGGGAAGTCGCGTTTCGTAACTTGGAACTCAGCACAAGAGTTACAGCAAATATATTATTAAAAAAAAAAAATTTAATGGTATAAGCGGCTACATGTAAGAAAGCATGTATACAATGAAAGTCCATACTTATTCATGCAAAAACATTTATTAAATGACTGTAAGGTATTAGGGTGATAAGAAACGAGATGTCGTGTGGTTTTTTTTTTTTTTTTTTTTTTTTTTTTTTTCTTTGTTCTATTCTTCCTCCAAAGGAGTAGAGATGAGGCTAGGTTCTATGTGAATTTTAAATCCGATTGTTATTAAGAGAATACAACTCTAAAATTCAATTAGATTTTTATTGTGTAATAAACTAAAACATTTATCTTCTAACGTACTGTTAATCATCTCTGTCAATTGTTGCTTCCCAGTATTGCTAATAGAACATGAGAGAATATATTGCTAATACCTTTCTGATATCCCAGAAAACATAAAATATTTTGTGTTCTCTTTTGCTCTGACAGGTTGGTACAGAGGATATACCCTCCAAAATAAATCTAAAAAGGTATGACTTCTCATCCACTTTTTATTTCGTTTGGAATCTGTCCGCTAGTTTTGTACTGTGCTATGTGACCCTCTCCTCTGCTCTCTGCTGTCTCTAGACCTAGTTTGCTTTCTCTTTGTTGGCTCTTCTTTGAATTTGAAAGCAAATTCTCTGACCTCACTGCCTAAATGTAATAGTGTCAATCCCATTGACTATATTTCCCACCAGCCAATTCAAGGAGAGAGTCCTGGAAGACTTCTTACTTCCTGTCCCTCGAGTTAAGCAAGTTGGTAACACATTCATTGCTCTAGTGGGATCTGTCTTTCCGGGAGGGGTGGATCCATACTTCTTCCTTTATCCTTTGCTTCCAATGCTACCATTCCAAGCTAAAGGATATCCCCATTTCCACTTGATCCTTTCCTTCATTGTAAATTGGATAAACAAGAGTGGTTTTCATATTGTGAGCCTCATACCCCAGTAATACATTATGAAATCAATATGGTGGATTATAACCAATTTTTTCCAAAAAATGAAACCAAAAAGTAGAGAACATGAGATGCAATGGTAAGTACTGTTTTGTGAAACTTTTATTTTAGGTATATGATTTATTGTTTTTATTATATTTTATGTATTTCGTATGTAGTACTGGTTGCCGTAAGAATGTATCTCTTACTGTGCAACAAAGGCACAGTTTGAAAAATACTGACCTAAATGGATCCTTTTGCCGGTGCCAAAACTACTAATTGTCAGGCTAAAGAAAATCTATTAATTATGTTAATACCCCCCTCAGTTTCTTTTAGGTCTTGTCAGCACTTTTCCTTTGATACTGCTCACTGGGGCAGCATGACATGTCAGCACTTCCTTTTGAAAGAGCAGAGTTGATAGGCCCATATTATTTCACAATTAGTTCACATGCCAAATAGCAAATTAGGAAAGGGATGAGAGAAACGTTTTAGAATTTATCAAAAGAGGAGTGAAAAAACAAAACCAGACCCACGGTTCTTACTCTTCACGGACAGCATGAGAAAGACGTAATCCTGCACAAACAGGCTGATGTTACACACCCAACTCTCCAAAGAGTATAGGGTCCAGGAAAACACCTTTCTACAGGTATAGTTCATTAGAAACCAGGACTGCTTCTTCATTATTGATGCTTAAATCACACTCAGTGTTTGCACACGTATGTGTGCACATACACATTTTGTTAACTTTGACAGTTTACTAATCTAGCACAATAAAGGAATGTTTGCTTTTAATGCAACTCCCGCAATTTTGATCCTTTTTTCTCACCCCAAGCCAGAGAATGAACTTTTCTACCCACAGTTATTCTTGTGTCACACGTCTTTATTTCAAACCAAATTATTTTCATTTAATCTCTTGCTGACTTCAGTTTCTCTGGGCCGTCAAATAGGGGTCCAAGACAGCAGGCATGCCAGAATAAATGAGAACATGATAGAACTCAAGTGAAAACTTTTCTTCTGGGATCCTCAGTGGCACAGAGTACTTGATATGCCCACTCCTGCTTTTTTAGCCCTATTGGTGTTAATTTTACTCACGGTTATGGAGGTGGTAGTTATTTCAAAGCACAATTAGAGCTAACAATTTTGATGTTCCGAATTTGTTAAACAGTAAGAATACTTACGTCACTTAATTCCCAATCTTTTTTTTTAAAAAAAATGTTAATTTAAAAACAATAAACAAAAGGCCATCCTCAAAATTATGTGATGAACTTAAGGAACAAATGAAACTCTTGATTTTTCACTGGGAAATTCAATTACATTCAACCAAGGTCCTAGATCAGGTCTTCCTTTTCACAGACTACAGTATGTAAGGATCCTTTTGAACATGGAAGACCTTGCTTTCCAAAGTATCCTATGATTTTTTAATACAGTCGTTCCTCATTTCCACAGGGGATTGGTTCCAGGATCCCCACAATACCGAAATCCATGGATGCTCAAGTCCCTGATATAAAATGGTGTCGCATTTGCATATAACCTCTGCGTTTCCTCCTGTGTACTTTAAATCATGTCTAGATTATTTATAATACCCAATACAATGTAAATGCTATGTAAATAGTTATTATACCATATTGTTTAGGGAATAATGACAAGGAAATAAACGTCTGCTTACTTTTTTTTTTCTATATTTTTAATCATCGGTTGGTTGAACCCATGATATGGAGGGCCTTGTGTATGTAAAAATCAATCTAGCTAATAGTGCCATTGTTGTTGGCTTTGAACGGTAGATAGATAGGGTGCCCCACCAGGATCTAAATGGTAAATTCTGGATATGTTTTTAATTTTTTTGTGTTCATTAAGGAGTGCTTAAAACCTTTAAACTTAAAATCTCATCCTTTAGAAGAAATCTTTTAGTGAGAGTTTCTCTTTGTTCTCTTGATAGTAAAGAAAAACTTTCTAATTCAATGAAACGATGACACAGACAAGGGCCATGCATTTATTTGATGGTTGTTTTAAGTCGAAATATCCTTCGTGTGGAGAGATCCAGGGAAAATACAGGGAATTCAGATTCAGTTGCTGTGAATTCTGCTCTGCTTTTGACACCCCTTCATTAAGAGATCAGCTCATTAGAAATGCTCTCCTGTGCTTTGTCCCTCATTTCTCCATCTTTAGGGGGCAGAGCTACTTGCAAGCCCTAATGTTTTAATGGAAATTCTTGGTGTCATTTATAAGCTGACTCAGTCATTTAGAGTGATAAAAGGAGCTAGTGGTTTTACAAATCGAAGAAGCCAAGTGCTTTTCCGAAACTGATTATTGATCCCGGCGGAATTGTGGGAGTGTGGATAAGGGCAACATCTAGAAAATCATTAGTTTATTTTTCTACTCAAGTGGGTGGCTTAACAGGAGCAAGGAGAAGCAGAACTGAGAGATAGGCTGTAAATCAGAAACACATGACCTAGGTTTACTCTGACTTTCTGTGTGCCGTCGTGGCATAGAAGACATTCTATAAGCATCAAATTTACCAGAGCAATTCTATGACTGTAAATTGCCAAGTGTCATCATGGAAAGGTGAAGCCTACAGATGACAGAGTGGTAATATAACACATACATACATACATACATATATTTGAGACAGGATCTCAGTCTGTTGCTCAGACTGGAGTATAGTGGTGTAATCGTGGTTCGCTGCAGCCTTGACCTCCTGGGCTCAAGCAATCCTTCTGCCTCAGCCTCCTGTGTAGCTGGGACCATTGGCATGTGCCACCATTCTGTACTAATTTTTTAATTTTTTGTAGAGACGGTGGTCTCAGTTTGTTGCTCAGGCTGGTCTTGAACTCCCGGGCTCAAGCGATCCTCTTGTCTTGGCTTCCTGAAGTGCTGGGATTACAGGCATGATCCAATGTGCCCTGCCTTAAATATTCTTTTAATATGAAAACAATCATGTCTGAACACCCAGTATGAATCGTCTGCTTATGATCTGCTTAGATGTCACAAAATTCATCACTGTGCAGTTATGTTTCTGAATACTTCTAACTTGAATGTTCTCCATTTATTAGGAGGGACTAGTCACCAGATTGTGAATACATGAAAATTTTAATTGGTCCTTTACCTTCTGATTTCAAAAACCTTCAGCAAGGGTATTCTTTTGTAGTAGCAATGTAACATTTCACTTTTGACGTCCAGAATTGGATCCTTGTAACTAAACAGTTTATCTCTGCTCAGCACCTCCCCCGCCCCACTCCTGCTTTTTTTATGAGTTTTGGACGTTTTTTTATTGTGGTAAAAATATATATAACATAAAACTTACCATCTTAGCCATTTGTAAGTGTGCATTTCAGTGGCACTAAGTACATGCTCATTGTTGTACAACCATCAACACCATCCATCTCCAGAAGTCTTTCATCTTTCCAAACTAAAATTCTGTCCCTTTTAGATACCAACTCCCCATTGTCCCCCATCCCCTGCAAGCTTCTCAGAACCCCCATTGTACTTTCTGTCTTTATGAATTTAACTACTCCAGGTGTAAGTGGAGCCATACAGTATTTGTCCTTTTGTGACTGGCCTATTTCACTTAGTGTAATGTCTTCAAGGTTAATTCCCAACATCCCAGTTTGGTTCCCCGCAGAGATGACAGTCAACAAATCATTTACCATGGTGCAGCGGCACAGCAGGCAGAAGAAACACCCACAGTTCCTTAGGCATCCTAGGGACAGGCCTAGAGCTTCCGAACTGCAGAAATCAGGCCCCAGAGGAATCGCACACAGTTTGTGAACTGAACACCCGCCTTCCTCATTGCTGTATTCAGCAGATGTTTACTCAGTGCCTGCTGCATGCCAGGCGCTGCGAAGGACAGTTCCCTGTTTTGATCATTAAAAAAGTTAAATAGACCAGACACGGGGGCTCACACCTGTAATCCCAGCACTTTGGTAGGCTGAGGTGAGCGGATCACTTGAGGTCAAGAGTTCAAGACCAGCCTGGCTAATATGGTGAAATCCTGTCTCTACTAAAAATACAAAAATTAGCTGGGCATGGTGGTGCATGCCTGTAATCCTAGCTACTTGGGATGCTGAGGCAGGAGAATTGCTTGATCCCCGGGGGGGCGGAGGTTGCAGTGAGCCGAAATTGTGCCACTGTACTCCAGTCTGGGCGACAGAGTGAGCCTGTCTCAAAGAATGAATAAATGAATGAATGCATGAATGAATAAAGTCAGAAGACTTATCTCCTTCTTTTTCACTTAGATGGTGTGCTTACACATGTATCTTTTATACTTATAGAATTCCCTGGCCAAGCTCACCTGACCTGAGAGGTGGCACATTGAGAAAATGTCCTGTCTACTATGCCCCACAGGAGACACACATTTAATTTTTGTTTTCAATTTTTTGATCAGTTTTCCAAAATGGTTCTGAATCCCACCTCCATAATGAAAGAGGTCATTGTCACCTTGCGTCTGTGTGTGTTCTTGGTCTCATCAGTAATGGAATTAGAGTCATACTTTCTCACTCATGTTCCCAACGTCTGCCCGCTTCTCAAAGCAAGGAGGAGAAGGGATGCCTTTTTATTTTGGGGCTCTGTGTCTGGTGGGAAAGCATGTGCAGGATCCATTCTGTTATCACCAGTGCTAGGAGCAGCTTGATCTCAAATGTTCTTGCTGTTTCCTGTTTTACTGGCAATGGATTAAAAGAGAGAAAGCAGAGTATTGTACAGACAAATATAGCACATGCAACTGGACACAAGAACAACCCTGTCAATGTTCACTGGTTTCCTGTCTGAGTGGAGTAAGGATCAGTGGGTATATATGCCTCTGGGCACTCGGACATCCCCTCCCACCTTTATGATCAACCACCCGTGACGTGTCATGTTCATGGAGTTCACACCAACTCTTCCATGAATAGGGCTAGGAGCAATTAGCCAACAGTGCCAGCTATAAGCTCCATGTAAGATACCATGAAACAGATCAGCATCGCTGTCTCCAGATGGCATCTCCTCTGTCTGTGCGTGAACATACCACACAGTAAACAGCAGAAGCTTTGGTACGCATAAGAACACTCACATCTGGGACTTGCTTCCTGTTGGTTAGATCTGGTCCTCTGCTCTCCAATTTCTGTCCACCAGTTTCTCCTCTTTCTCTTAGGTCTTTCCAGGCCTAAGTGTTCCCCAGGGGCAGTGTTACAATGCTGATGTAGAATTGCCTCTTAGGGATATAGAATGGAGAGCAGTTTGAGACTGTGAGGTGCTGAAAATAACCAGGTAACTAACACCCGTTGATTTTGAGTGCATTTGGTTTAAGTGGGAGTGCTGAGAGGAACGACTTTAGAAAAATCACTATGTAGTTGACCCATGAAAAATGTGGTTTGAACTCCGCAGCACTTACACATGGATTTTTTTTTTTTTAGCCAAATGCAAATCATAATTACAATATTCTTGGGACATGAAACCTATGTAAAAGTACATGCAGGTTGTGCAGGGCTGCGTGCCATACTTGAGTATGTGCAGATTTGGGTATATGCTTTGTGGGAAGGGAGTTTCTGGAACCAATCCCTTGCATATTCTGAGGGATGACTTATTTTATGGGCTACTGAGTACAGCACAGTTTCCATGTCACCCCTTATGTGAAACCCTTTATGGGAAAGCATGTCATGGCAAGTAGCATCTGAGGGGTTTAGGAGCTCAGAGTTACACTCCTTCCCATTATGTTATCTCTGAGCTGACACAGCATGTTTGCCTCTTCATTCACAAATTATCCTACGCTCTCTGAACCCAAATTTTAATTTCTGCTTTTTTGATGTTTCCACCATGCTTTTGTTGAGGTAGCCAGCCAGTATAAGTAATGTCCTGCAAACCTGATCTCAGGAGTTTAGCTGTTGCCTGGGTGTTCACATTTATTCTCTTTACTTTGGGCTGAGGTGGTTTTTGTTTGGCTTTTGTTTTTGTTTTGTTTTTATGGCCATATAACCAAAATTCTTTTCTCTGTAGGGCATTTTCCCTGAAACGTATATCCATTTGAAAGAGGCAACTGTGGAAGACCTGGGGTAAGTTCCAAGCTGGGAAGATTCCCCCAAAATGATGAAGATGTAACATTATCATTAATGATAATCTTAGGGCATTAATGCCTTATGTATGTTAATAGCTCTGTCATCTCAGGCCAGGCGTGGTGGCTCACGCCTGTAATCCCAGCACTTTGGGAGGCTGAGGTAGGTGGATCATTTGAGGTCAGGAGTTCGAAACCAGCCTGGCCAACATGGTGAAACCCTATCTCTACTAAAAATACAAAAGTTAGCCGGGCTTGGTGATGGGCGCCTGTAATCCTAGCTACTGGGAATGCTAAGGCAGGAGAATCACTCCAGCCCAGGAGGCAGAGCTCACAGTGAGCTGAGATCGTACCACTACCCTCTAACCTGGGTGACAGAGCGAGGCTGTCCCCCCCAAAAAAAAAATTTCTGTCATCTTGTCAGTTCTACTTCTCCTATGAGAGAGAAATGAAGAAAAACTTTTCACTGATGTAATTCCTCCTTTGCATTACTTCTCCAGAATACTAAACACAGAAGTAGCAAACTGAGGGCTTTTGCCTCTACATTATTTTTATTACCTGTTCACTGATTGTATGTGTGTGTGTGTGTGTGTGTGTATTTGCACACATAAACATTTGGGATGCTGACTGATAAGATCTGAGAAGCCCCCAATTTAGGATCCTTGAGAGATAGATGATTAAGTGACAGCCTACATTTACCAGCTCCGAGCCTTGGATGAGTCATTTAGCCTCAAGGGGATCCTGGGCTTTTCACAGCATATTAGGGGAAAACGATCTGGCCCTACTTTGATCATGAGCTTGTCATGAGATTTGAATGAGGTAATGTATGCAAATGTGCCCTGCAGATAAGATCTGCTACGTTTTGGATATTTGTATTTTTTGCCCACCTCATCTTGCCCACCTCATTTGTCCTGGGAAGTACTGCCTCTGTGACAGCTAAGAAGAGTGAGCTACTTAGTCAAGTGGGAGAGAGAGGTCACTTAGGTGGTGGTGAGTTTCTGGACAGGAGAGTTCTGGAGGCAGTAAGGAGAGGCTGGGGTAGGACTGGAATCCTGGGGCTGATGGAGAGGAGAGTGGGGCCGAGGAGAGAGTGGATAGCTGGGTCACAGAGCCATGCAGCCTCACAGCTAGAAAGAGCGTTCCCAGTTGTAGTTCAGCACCATCATTTCTTTATTATTATTGTTATTATTATTATTGGCAAGCTTTATTTTGTATGAACTTGATTTCACAAAATTAGAATGACAGTTCCACTTAAAATTAACTCATTAAAAAGTGTAAATATCACGGTATAGATAATGTTATTCAAAACTCCAAAAGGTAGTGAAATTGATAACAGATATTGCTCCTCATTTTTGGACCCATGTCACAGCAAGACTGATGAAACTGGTTCCCAGACAAGTTTGTGCCACTTGCTCCCGTGCCTCAGGGAGGAGAGAATGTTAGAACACAGGCGTTTTTGTTGCAGTGACTCGTGGATAATTGCTCCTTATTAACACTGCTAAAATTAGGTTCACATGTTTTACTTTGTGTGGGAGCCGATGACTCCTGTCCTTTCATTTTTTGAGTAGTATCTTTCAAGGCGTTGGCCTCAAACCCACTCATTCCAAAATGCGTCACAAATGGGAATTTAAGCCTCTTCACATAGCAAACCGCTGGAAATTCGTAGGTAGTTGCAACATTGGTCTGTCACTGACCTCTGATAATTGGGCAACATCATTTCTTTGGAACATCATCTTGATTCCACAAAAAGTGACAGGATAAGAAAACTCATAGTTAAATGAGAACAGTCGTGTTTCAGGACAGTTATCTCCCAGGTGTATGTCACCAATTCTAATTTCCGTGTTGTAATCAACGGGCCTTATTTGCATTCTGACTAACAACCAATCATCAGAACACGTTGAAACTTGCTAGGTCGAGTCCAAAAGAATTCCAAAGCAGTAAAAAAAAAAAAAAAAAAAAAAGAGGAAGGACCCACCTAAGAGCACAGAGGTCTTCATCACTCCAGACTCCCAGAAAAAGCACAGGGAACAAGAAATGACAGCACCATCATTTCACAGATAATGGTCAAGATGTCCTCAAAGCCATGCAGCTCTTTGGTGGCAGAACCAGGACCAAAAACCAGGTCTCCTGCCCTGCTGGAGAAGTCCTCTTTCCGGTCGGCCATGGGCTCCCTCCACTGCTGCCCACCATGTTGGTGAAAACGTAGGTGGGGAGGCACATTCACACCAGTTAGGGTTGTACAGGATGCCCAGTTACATTGGCAATTCAAATAGTAAGTAGTTTTTCATAGTAAGCATTTCCCGGATATTTCATGGGTCATACTTATTCTAAAAAATCTTCTTACTCTACCAGAAATTCAAACTTAACTAGGCCTCCTGTATTTTTCCTAATTAAGCCTGGCAGTCCTACCACCAATTCCCATTTGTTTGCTTGCTCTTGCTTTCTCCTTTTTTCTTTTTGCTAATCATAAAAATGCCAGAGAGGATGTATGTGAATAAACATAGTACATAGTACCTACCTTTATGAGAGTCTTCTGTGAGTAAGCAAGGATTTTGTTAAGTGTACGCTTTCTATGTTGTGAAACTGCAGATGATAAGAAAACACTGGACTATCCAGAAAGGGGTGCTGCCTCCGTGTCCTGCACCCCTACCCTGGCCCCTGCCCCAACCAGGTTCTGGGTAGAGTCATAGCCCCAGGACTATGACTCTACCCAGCCTCCCAAATGAAACAGCTTTCCATCCAGCCTCCCAAATGAAACAGCTGCTTGGTGGTACCAGCTAAAATGCTGCATATTTTGCTTCCATCTTTGAGAATCACTGAAGCCAGCCTGGCTCAGTAATTGAGCCTCCTGGAGAAATCCAAATTGGGAAGATCGAGGCTGGGCTGCAGGCTCGTTCAATTGCAGGAACTGAGCCCATTTTGAGGACTGTGCTGTCTTATTCTCTCTCTTCTCTCAGATGCTTGGATGTGATAAAAGTCCCCTGCACAACTCCTGCCCTCATGCCCAACCAGTTTCATTCTCATCCTTGCGCGTTGGGGAGTCTGATCTCCATCAAGTAAAGCAGTGCCTGGATCAGCCTGGAATAAAGTGACCCTCATTTGGTTCTTTGCAGGCAGCATGAAACCGTGATTCCTGGCGAGCTCCCCCTGGTGCAGGAGCTCACGTCCACTCTGCGAGAATGGGCTGTCATCTGGCGAAAGCTCTATGTGGTGAGTTTCCCCTTGTGGCTTGGAGCCCCAGGTTCACTCTGGGTCCTCAGCCTGTAGGTCCTTTACAGGGTGTCAGCTCCTTATTGACTGACTTCATGGAGTGGGATGCATCCTCCCTGGATCACACAAAGGCTGATAAGCAGCAGATTCTCATTTCCCCAGAGCTGGGTCACAGATAGCGGGTAGTGGAGTAAGTGGGCGTAATCATTCTAGCAGTCTTTTCTCAAATGAGAAACATGCTGATTGTGAAAGTACTAATGATAATAATCACCGCAAACACTTCTGCAGTCTTTCCTAAGTGCCGGAAGCAGTGACTCCTCACAACATTCCTATAAAGTAGGGGCAATTATTATTAATTTGTTAATAAGGAACCTGAGTCATGCTCTTAGCCTCTTCATGTATACCAGTGAACTGAAATTTGCCAATATTCCAGGGCTTAGTCACATGAGGATGACATTGCTTACCTTGGCTCACATACCTTACAGACTTAGAAACTTGAATAGTGTTAGTTGTCTGAGAGTCACCTTTTTGGCAGACTCACAGTATTCTTTCTCCCAACACTGGTTTGACCTCAGAATGCTAATACAGTGTGTCAGTTCACAGGGAAATTACAAGGAACCAGTGCATCCTTTCCATGATAAACAGGAATCGGAACCAAGTAAATCTAGCGTTTAACATGATCAAACTGAGAACAGCTACCAAGGATGCTCAAAGTCTTCGCAGCAAGCCTGCCTCATCTCCCGTGTAGAAAGCTCTTTCCTTAATGTTAACTTTGGAATCCACAAATACTTTTTATTTTTTTATTTTATTTATTTATTTTTTGAGACTGAGTCTCGCTCTGTTGCCCAGGTTGGAGTGCAGTGGCATGATATCGGCTCACTGTAACCTCTGCCTCCCAAGTTCAAGCAATTCTGCCTCAGCCTCCCAAGTAGCTGGAACTACAGGCATGTGCCACCATGCTTGGCTAATTTTTTTTTTCTTTTGTATTTTTAGTAGAGACAAGGTTTTACCATGTTGGCCAGGCTGGTCTTGAACTCCTGACCTCAAGTGATCTACCTGTCTTGGCCTCCCAAAGTGTTGAGCTTACAGGTGTGAGCCACCATGGCTGGCTAATTTTTTGTGTTTGTTTTTAGTAGAGACGGGGTTTTACCATGTTGGGCAGGCTGATCTTGAACTCCTGACCTCAAGTGATCCACCTGTCTTGGCCTCCCAAAGTGTTGGGATTACGGGCGTGAGCCACTACGCCCCGCCCACAAAGACTGTTTATTCTAAAGTTGCTTCTTTGCCTGCAGCCCTTGTAGTTCTGCATCACTGGGTCTTGCCTCTGTTAATGGGTTCCAGCCTTCTGTGGCTGACCAGAAATTCCTATGGCAAATGTTGATTCTCTCGTTAGATGTGTGTACAGGTTCAGGGAGGTTGTAGACCAGACTTGATGGCCTGGCAACTTTCCTCTTTTCTTTATGTGGCTTTTATCTCGATTTTTGTTCAGTCATGTGTTGATTCATTTTAACTCTCAAAAGCCAATCCTAATAAGTTACTGGGAATACCTCACTCTAGATCTTAACTACTGAAGGCAATAATCAAAAGCTCATTTTGGCATAACTTCTAAGAGTTCATGGAAGTTGTTTCATTTTCATTCAGGGCTGTTGTTTCCCTTGGTTAATCACAGCAGTAGAAATCACCAACCCCTTTGGTGGAAAAGCACATGGTATTTCTCTACTTGGTCATCCTTCAAGACCTTGCTTAGATACTTTCTTCTTTCTATTGTATTTTCTAAACATAACCATCTATAATGTTTCCCTCTGGACAGTAGAAGCACTTACTGCTGAACTCGTCATCTGGCCCTTGGGGCACACTGCTTCATAATAAAGGTGATCTTTTGATCTCTTTATGTTTAGTTGAAGAGAGAATGCACGTTAAGTTCCTAAATCACAAGGAGGATGGAGATGCTACTGTCAGCTCCGTGGCCTTCATCGATCATCTTGCACTTAATTGAGAGTATTTTCTGGTTCTGGTTTATTGATTGGTTAGTTGGGTGGATGTAACAAGGTTGATGGATGAGGAACTGCATGTACATGGGTTGGTTCCTTAACATGTTCCTTCTGGAAATTGATGAGTGTTGAAATGCATTAGATAATCAGTATTGGGAAAGGAGTTTTTTTTTTTTTTTTTTTTTTTTTTTAAGATGTTAGGAGAGTTGGCCGGGCATGGTGGCTCAAGCTGTAATCCCAGCATTTGGGAGGCCGAGACAGGTGGCGGATCACGGAGGTAGGTAGATGAGAACCATCCTGGCTAACACAGTGAAACTCCGTCGCCTACTGAAAAAAATAAAAAAATAGCCGGGTGAGGTGGCGGTGCGCCCGTAGTCCCAGCTTACTTGGGAGGCTGACAGGAGAATGGTGTGAACCTGGGGAGGCAGAGCTTTGCAGTGAGCCCAGATCGCGTCACTGCACTCAAGCCTAAGTGACAGACCGAGACTCCCTCTCAAAAAAAAAAAAAAAAACAAAAAAGATGTATGAGAGTGGAGAGTATGAGTGAGGCCGAGTTTTTTTCGTGCTAAAACACAACTGGTGTGCCCAGTTTATTACCTATGTCCTCTACACATCCACAAGTAATTGGGCCAGCTCTACCATTGAATAGAATGAAGAAAGAGGTGAATGGGCGCAGTGGCTCACACCTGTAATCCCAGCACTTTGGGAGGCTGAGGAGGGTGGATCACTTGAGGTCATGAGTTCGAAACCAGCCTGTCCCAACATAGTGAAACCCCTTCTCTACTAAAAATACAAAAATTAGCTGGGCATAGTGCCTCATGCCTGTAATCCCAGCTACTTGGAAGGCTGAGGCAGGAGAATCGCTTGAACTGGGGAGGCAGAGGTTGCAGTGAGCCAAGATCATACCGTCGCACTTCAGCCTGGGAGACGAGAGTAAAACTCCATCTCAAAAAAAAAAAAAGAGAAAAAAGAAGTGAATGGGGATGAAGAATTAGGACTCACATATTTTGGCTGCCAAAATCTCTTAGTAGTTAAAGGTGATAAGGTCTTGTTGAGCATTTCCTTGATGGGAGAGTTTCATGTTGTAGTAGCAGAATTTGGTTAAAAAAAGGAAAAAAGGCGAGGCGCGGTGACTCATGCCTGTAATCCCAGCACTTTGGGAGGCCAAGATGGGCGGATCACAAGGACAGGAATTCAAGACCAGCCTGGCCAATATGGTGAAACCCCATCTCTACTAAAAATACAAAAATTAGCTGGGCATGGTGGCAGGCGCCTGTAGTCCCAGCTACTCAGGAGGCTGAGGCAGGAGAATCGCTTTAACCCGAGAGGCGGAAGTTGCAGTGAGCCAAGATTGTGCCACTGCACTCCAGCCTGGGAGACAGAGGGAGACTCCGTTTAAAAAAAAAAAAAAGCCATCCCCTCTTCGAGGGCACCACATTTCTCATTTTAATTCGGATATCTAATAACATAATTATTTTGGTATTTGTGAATAATTTAAAATGTCTTGTAACTACTGTTGATTGACTAAAAGATATTCATTGTACAAATTCTCAATCAGTTGATAGGACTGAGAAACTTGCTTCTGCTTTTGATGCATGCTCATCCAGTAAGGAACAATCTACTAAGATTTGTTATAGTTAGTGCAAAAGTAATTGCGACTTTCACCATTACTTTCAATGGCAAAACCCACAATTATTTTTGCACCATCCTAGTATTAATTGTGACTTTCTCTTTTTTTTTTTTTTTTTCCTGTCCCTTCCTAAAGCATTGACAGTTCACTTCAGGCAGAATTTCTGAACTTCTTACTGAAACATTTCTGTATCAAAGTAGCAAACCTCAATATTATGTTTCACTAGGAAACAAGTAAAAACGCAAATCTCTGGTTTTCATGTCCCGTCTCCTTTTACCCACTGTACGCTTTTATTGATGTTTTTGCTTTCTGATTCTGTAAGTTCCTTTAGTCCAGTAAAGATAAATATAGATTCTACTAGTATGTAGCAATACTTGTATTATTTCTCTCTTGCATTTCCCCCTGTAAATTACCACACCAGGCACTCTGTTTGATGTCTTTAAAGACACCTGTGGCCAGCATAGTGGCTCACGCCTGTAATCCCATCCCTTTGGGAGGTCAAGCCTGGGAGACTGTTTGATTCCAGCAGTTTGAAGCCAGCCTGGGTGACATAGCAAGACCCTGTCTCCACAAAAATTCAAAAATTAGCTGGGCATGGTGGCCCACACCTGTAATCTATAGGCTACTCAGAAGGCTGAGGTGGGAGGATTGCTTGAGCTCAGGTGTTAGAAGCTGCAGTGAGCCATGGTTGTACCACTGCTTTCCAGCCTGGGTGACAGAGTAAGACCTTTCTCCAAAAAAAAAGATACCTGTGATGTCTTAGAAATCTCACATTTCTATAGTACATGTCCTTGTTCTTTTCAGTTTCAGTTCACCAGAAATGTACGTTGTGGATCCACAGTCTCATATGAGGGGAAAATGCAATCCACTAACCAGATTAAGCCCAGCCATGTAGACACTGGTGATTACTCTAGAAAGGAAAAATATTTGCCTAGCTGTGATTTATTTTTAGCAGTTATACAGTAACCATGTAGAATAATCATAAATATGTCTTAAAGGGGAGGGGAGTATGTACACCGAACAGAGGTGAACCCACTTATCCAAAATGGAGAGAAGAGATGACTCCCCCCACGGTACCTCTGTTCCTTAGGTATATTATTATTGTTTTCTCTTGTATTATCTTCCCTAGTGGGTGTTGGCCTTACGCTCAGGAGAAGAAGTGGGTTTTAGGAGACAGACGCTGGCCCAGGAATTGGGAAGCTGGGTATCCTGTGCGGGTCCTGTTCTAACCAGTTCTGTGGCCTTGGGCAAGTCACTTAAACACTTCAAGTCTGCTGGATGTTGTTCTTCTGCAAAAGTTGATGTAAAAGCTGCCTTGTTGACCGCATAGAACTGTGAGAGTATGGAAAGAGAGAGTGGCTGTGATCTATGTTGCTGACAGACCGTCAAGGACTCCGCCAATGGGAGCATGTGCTTTTGATGTTATCTTAGCTGGAAACAGTAGCCATCTGGACACCCTCCTCCTGAGAAGCCTTGGCATAGCTTCCCTCTTACCCGACTGCCTGCCCGAGACTCTGAAGCTCCCTTCTGTGTGGCCCCTTATCCAAGGCCGCTTCCTTTGAAACAATCGTCTTAGGAAGAGTGGCCTTGAGCACTCAGCAGCCAAGCTAAATTTCTCACCATACATAGAGAACCTGCTTGGTTTAAATTCAAGTCCAGGAGGCCCGGGTCATTCCAAAATACAGAGAAACTGCAAATATATAGCAGTTTCTGGTGGACTTTCCCTATACTGCTGTGCCTCCGTTGGAACTGGTCACTGGGTGTGTTTTCAGTGGTTGTTCAGGAAAGGAGGGAACATTGTGATCAAGGAGGCCTCCTGGTGATGTGCCAAGACCTTGGACACTGGAGTCAGACAGGCCGACTAGTTCTGACATTCTGGCTTCTCCCTTACTGGGTATGTACTATAATATTCAGAAAAAATAACAAACCCAGTAATAGTTACTGAAAATAAACAAACCAAAACAGAAAGAACTTGGATGCAGAAGGCTACCAGCTGATCCTGCCGCCTAAGACAAGTCTCTTGATCTCCTTAAGTTTTCTTCTCTAAAGTGGGGATTTTTTGTACTATGTGCCTTGCAAATTTACTGTAAGAATTCAGCGGGATAATCTGTATAAAACTCCAGGGTAGTACCTGTCACACTGTGGTCAATACATCACAGCCCCTGGCTAACCCCTCACAACTCTGCTCCTAGAAAGAGCTGATTGATAATGAGAAGTGTAAGAGAAGAGCTGGATCACACTAGAAGGTTTAGTGACATTTGCCTTGAGGTCATGTAAGGGTGCAGTTGCCCACCTACTGTGGTTATTCCTCGTCTTCCAGCTTCCGGCAGAAGGGGTGGGTAGATAATGTCTAGCTGCCCTCCAGCCCTGCAGTGACTTAACCAGGTCAGTGGGTTCAGGTTTTCTATCCACTGTTCTCTGCTGCTTTTCCCAGCCTTGGAAAGCAGATCCAGCGAGCTGATGTTTGGCCTCTTTTCCTTTCTGTCAACACCTCTCCCTGCTTCCACACGGCTGAGGTGGCATCAGGGCAGATGCCCATGCAGTGACTTAGACATGGTCGGATTCGTGTAATGTTTAACTTTATCTTTTCAATAACAACTCAGTTATACTTTTTGAATCTAAACAATTCTACATCTCAAGTCAAAGGATCATACTTTCTCAACTAAAAATCTGGTCTTGAAACTGAAAAATTGCAGTGTATTCGTGGACACAGTAGGGCAAGAGGTTTCAAATACAGGACTGTCCTGGAAATTGCAAGCTGTTTGGATGCCATAAACACGCTGTGCACCATCTCACCCTAAGATTTAGTTTCGTGCTATTCCTTATATTCTCATGGGAGAAAAGGTTCAGTGAATTGTGATCAGTCAGGCTGTTTGTAAGTCAGGCTAGCTGTGGAAGACTGAATCTATTCCTACTCCTTATGGAAAAGAGATAGAAGATCATTTTTGGTGATAGAAGGTAGTTAAGGCATAGTGTTGAATCAAGTGAATTTATTTTTATTGTTATTATTTTTTTGAGACTGAGTTTCACTCTTCTTGCCCAGGCTGGAGTGCAGTAGCGTGATCTTGGCTCACTGCAACCTCTGCCTCCTGGATTCAAGCGATTCTCATGCCTCAGTCTCCAGAGTAGCTGGAATTACACCACACCTGGCTAAGTTTTGTGTTTTCAGTAGAGAAGGGGTTTCACCACGTTGGCCAGGCTGGTCTTAAACTCCTGATCTCAGGTGATCTGCCTGCCTTGGCCTCCCAAAGTGCTGGGATACAGGTGTGAGCCACCGTGCCAAGCCAGTCAAGTGAATTTAATTGCTAAAATGTAGTTTGATCTCCCCTCACTTAAAATTTGCCAGCAATAAAGAACCCTGTGGCTGTCTATAGTTCTGGAAAAATCAGGAGCAGAAAAAGTGCCTATAATGGGGAGGGGGGCAGGGGAACTTGCAGAACACACTGAATGGCCCTTTCTTCCCATCATCGCATATCCAGGCAGTTTAAAGCTGCTCGATTCTAATCTCTTTGAACTGGTGGTTATTACTGGCTGCTGGAACGTAAGCTCTGAAGCATAATTAAGCTGGTCTCATGGTTTGAAACCAACATCTTATTTCTTATTACCAAGAAGAGAAAATTCCCATAGCAAACTTTGTCCTCTTGTCAGGGCATCTTATCTGGGAGTTGCAAGCCCTGCTTCAGTGTGGCTTTAACAAGAGAGCCAAGATGTGGCATGGGACTGACTGACAGGCACCAGACATGGGAGGTGCTTTGGGTATTTTTCCAGTTTTTATTTCCTCTGACCTGGTTGCCTGGCTGTCAGGATTTCTTTTCCTTCAGGAGGCAAAAAATGGCCTTTAACTTGAATGGTTTCTTTAAAGATCAAACCTTTGCTGGTCAGACTGTGCTTTTATCTGACAGAGAGAAAAGGCACTAGAATGGACAGGAAGCGTGTTCGGGGCGGTGGGAATTCTCTTCTTCCCGGGGTCCCTGGAGTCAGTGCAGCTCAAGAACACAGAAGGACCAAAACACCCCATCTGGACCCAGGTGTTATAGCTTCGTGGAAAAGGCATGAGATTGATTGCAAAGAGCTCAGCACAGGGAAAATTTGATTCAGCGCCAACTGAGTGTGCAAGCGAATGAGATGATCAGAGTCAGATGCAGTTAATCAGGAAGCTGCCTGGGAGGAGTAATTGAGTTTAATGTCTCAGTCACAGACTCAAAGAGGCTTATCCTTGGGAATGGATTTTAGTGCCAGTCTCTTTATTTTACATGCGCATTTACCCTACAGGGAACATGCCCAAAGCCACATAGCAAGTTAATGATAGAATTCGAGTAGCCCATACTTTCAGCCCATACTTTCAAGCACCCATACTTTCAGCCAAGCCTGTTTCCCTCTAAGTCATAAAATCTGCATGGAAGAGGAAAGGTTGGTGAACAGAGTGAATGTCGATTCTTTCATACACGAAATGGTAGAAGACCAGAGAAAGGGTTTTTGACTGTGGTCCGCATTGTTTTTCTGTGTTTTTTGTTTTCAGAGATAGGGTCTCGCTCTGCCACCCAGGCAGGAGGGCAGTGGTGCAGTCACAGGTCACTGGTGCCTCAAACTCCCAGGCTCAAGCGATCCTCCCACCTCAGCCTTCCCGGTAGCTGGGACCACAGGTGTGCACCACCACATCTGGCTAATTTCTTATTTTTTGTAGAGACAGAGTCTTGCCATTTTGTAGAGACAGAGTCTTTAGCCCAGGCGGGTCTCAAACTCCTAGGCTCAAGCAGTCCTCCTACCCCAGCCTCCCAAAGTGCTAAGATTATAGGCATGAATCATTCTACCCAGCCCTGTGGTCTGCATTCCTTGGGAAAATGAAGAATAGAGTCCAGGTTTTCTGACACCCAGTGCGGTGGGCCATCATCTAAATGGCCCCTCAAATTTCTATAATACTCAATGAATGACTCCTGCTTTCCTGTGAGTATTGAAGGCAAAGCTATTTTTTCTTGTGACTTCGTATTTATCTCTAGACATTCTAAAAAAAGAAAAAAAAAGTTATAAACATCAGGAGGCTGAGACGGGAGGATCACCTGCGGTCAGGAGTTCGAGACCAACCTGGCCAACATGGTGAAACCCTGTCTCTACTAAAAATACAAAAATTATCTCACTGTGTTGGCGTATGCCTGTGATCCCAGCTACTTGAGAGGCTGAGGCAGGAGAATCGTTTGAACCCGGGAGGTGGATGTTGCTGTGAGCCAAGATTGCACTACTGCACTCCAGCTTCAGTGACAGAGCGAGACTCCATTAAAAAAAAAATGTTATAAATATTTGGACTAAAACTATAAAAAGTGAGGCCACAGGTATCTCCAAGTAGAAGAGGGAGAAATTCTAAGCAAATGCAGGAATATCTTTGCTATCTTGAAAAAAACTTAGATTGCTTTATTTTGTGGAGCCATTCACTCAAATTGAAGGCAGAGTATTACAGAGTGTTATTTTAAATTTAAGCTGTCGAAGTTTGTTTTTCAGTCCCTTTTGTGTTTCAGGATTGTGATGTCTTTTGTAGAGATGGTCACAGAAATTCTTGGATGGTGTGACAGTAGCTGATGATGCAGAAAAGGCTGAAGTGAGTGATGACAAGAGATAACCGAGAAGGCTTCTAGAATAGGCAGGCCTAGGCAGTATGGGATTCAGGAGAGAAAGAGCTGGAAGGAGAGCAACTGGGGAGAAAATAGAGCCTCAGAGGAGCTTAGCCCATGCTCTTTTTTTTTTGAGATGGAGTTTCTCTCTTGTCACCCAGACTATAGTACAATGGCGTGATCTCAGCTCACGGCAACCTCTGCCTCCCGGGTTCAAGCAATTTTCCTGCCTCAGCCTCTCCTGCCTCAACCTCTCGAGTAGCTGGGATTATAGGTACCCGCCACCACACACAGTTAATTTCTGTATTTTTAGTAGAGACAGGGTTTCACCGTGTTGGCCAGGCTGGTCTCAAACTCCTGACCTCAGGTGATCCACCTGCCTCTGCCTCCCAAAGTGCTAGGATTACAGGCGTGAGCCACTGCGCCCGGCCAGCCCATGTTCTTTTGGTGAGTGTTTGGTTTTCGCTTCACCTGTCCTCATATGCTTCCCTCAAAACCCATGAAGTGTCAGGGACCAGCTATTATGTGAAACATCTTGCTTAGAATGCTCTTAGGAATGTAGCAACCTAGTCCATCTCCTTGAAGTAAATGGGGAAATTGCTTCCTTTGGTGTGTTCTAGCTTGTCTATTCAGAATTCACTTGGCACAGTGAATCAGAGAAGAATGACTGTCTTCATCCTTCCTTGGGGGATGAACTTGGCACACAAGGCTGGTATGGATGGGCAATAATTAAATTGCCACGAATAGCATCTAATATAATTGAGACTAAGAACTTGTGCACATGTGCCCCAAACAAAGCACTGTCTCACACACAGGATCCCCGGAGCCTTTGAACCCTTTCTTTACCATATTATGAGAAGCAGTATCTTAACATTAGAAAACATTTTGAATAACTAAGAGTGGACAAATGCGTTGCAAGAAAGAAAAAAAGAGTCCCTTTCTGCCTAGCAATTTTGAAAGGCAAAACCGATCGGCTTAATTTCTCACTTCTTTTCCACTTTTGAAGAAAATGAAATGGAAATATTTTAGGTAGGATTGAAGGAAGAAAGCAGGGTTTTACTTTTGCTCATTAAAAGTAGTATCTTTAAAAGCTTCATTTTATGTTTTGCTAAGGACTGGGGATGAGGAAGAGGCAATTCAGAAAATTCTAAAAGCAGTAAATGTAGGTAGTTTCAAAATTTTAAACAGGCTTTGCTTTCTGTGTTTTTTAAGGTCAGCGGTGTTAACAGAGCACATTGCCATCACAGATAAATGGGTTCTTCATCTCTTTGCTTTGTGCTGCCACAGAACTTTGAACTTCTGTTAGGGTTTCATCACACTCTGCTAATCTCCGTCTTGTTCATTGCCCCTTACTTGACACCGAGGCCTCTTTCCTCCTAGTTTATTCTTTGTTAATGAGGATTTTGGATGTTTTCAGCCCTGTTTCTAGTCAACACCTGGTCCGGGAATCTGTGTCCCTAGGATCGTCATAGAAGGACATCACTAGAGAAGATTGTTGTAAAGGTGTCAACATCTCTCTCTGTGTGTGCGTTGTTTTTTGGGGTTTTTTTGTTTATTTTACAGAAACAAGGGCTCACTGTGTTGTCCAGGCTGGTCTCAAACTCTGAGGCTCAAATGATCCTCTTGCCTCGGCCTCTCAAAGTGCTGGGATTACAGACGTGAGCCACCACGCCCAGCCTGTGTGTGTTGTTTTTATAGCAGATAAGAAGAATGTTTTCCTATAATTTCGGAAGTATATGGTTATATTACTATATAATGACTTTCAACTATAAAGAAGAAAGAAATGGGGCCGGGTGCAGTGACTCACGCCTGTAATCCCAACACTTTGGGAGCCTGAGGAGGGCGGATCACCTGAGGTCGGGAGTTCGAGACCAACCTGAATAACATGAGAAATCCCATCTCTACCAAAAATGCAAAATTAGCTGGGCGTGGTGGTGCATGCCTGTAATCCCAGCTACTTGGGAGACTGAGGCAGGAGAATCGCTTAAACCCGGGAGGCAGAGGTTGCAGTGAGCTGAGATCGCGCCATTGCACTCCAGCCTGGGCAACAAGAGCAAAACTCCGTTTCAAAAAAAGAAAGAAAGAAAGAAATGGATTCATAGTATATATGGATTGAGTGGAGTTCTACAGGGTTTTGTTTAACATCTCAAAAGTGATACACAGAAGACTTTTCTCTGAACACTGTACCTAAAGTAACATCCTTCCCCTAAATACACAAGATCATATTGTCCTGTTTATTTTTCTTCTTGCATTTTTCATCATCAGAAATTATCTCATGTGTGTATCTATATTATGATACAATATATAGCGTATATATTTACTTTCTTATTGCTGTCTTTTCTTCTCTAGAATGTTAGATCCTTGAGGGTAGAAACTTTATTTCCAGCACATAGTGGATGCTCATTGACTTAAAAAAAGTTAAAATGAAGCAGTCAGTCATTTAGATCAGGGGTATCCAATCTTTTGGCTTCCCTAGGCCCCATTGGAAGAAGAATTGTCTTGGGCCACATATGAGATACACTAACACGAATCATCGCTGACGAGCTATAAAACAAAAATTGCAAAAAATATGATGATGTTTTAAGAACGTTTATGAAGTTGTATCGGGCCGCAGGTTGGACAAGCTTGATTTAGAAGGTTGTGAGGGCTTAGATGTCAAGTATTTGATTTGAAAATGATTGAAAAACAAATGATGAGTTAGTCGTAAGGTAATTTAGTTTGGTTACAGTGAGTTACTAGTGAAACCAAGATGAACAGTTTAATATGTGAATGGTCTAACAATTGTCTGGGGAAATGGGGACTTTAATCTTTAAAATTATATTTTTTAGTATTTCTCCATTCATAATTCACTCATTTAGTACATTTGCCAGAGTGCCTACTTGTACCAGCTGTATACTAGGGACACACAAATGAACAGGCTCTCTGTCCTATAAGGGCCTACCAGCTAAGCAGGGAGGCAGATGAGCCAGTGTAATCCAGGGTTCTCCGTGCTATCATGGGAGCAAATTCTTGGCACTGTGGGTGGGACTGCTAACCTGAAGTTGAAGTTTCAAGGTAGAGACATCTAAGTTGAGACTGAAGAAGTCAGAATTACCAGTTGGCAGAGGGTGTAGTGTGAGTCAGAAAAGGATAGGGGTGGGGGTTAGATTTGGAGAAAGAGGACAAAAGAGGAAGTAACATATTGAGAGAATCTGGAGCCTTGGAGAGAAAGGGACGTGGCTTTGCATGGAAGGAAACGTAGATTGTTGGGGTGGAGACTGGGTATGAAATGCAGCTGGGAATGTGCAGAAGAGTCAAGATATGGAAAGATCTCTTGTGTGATCCACTGTGTCTGGAGGACATTGAAACTCATTGGAGGGCTTTAAACCCAGGAGGGACATGGCTAGAGTTTTAGGGTACATGGAAGATTTGATATGTTTATGATATATGACCCAATGTCCACCCTACAATCACCAGTTTCCACAGTTGCAAGAGGGGAGGGTATAGAAATGGCTCAGGACAAAGCCATTCCTATTAATATATTTTCTTAAAATCACTGGAGGCATGCAGGTTACTATATGACTCGATTGATTAAATAACACCTTATAAAGAATCAGGCCGGGGCGGTGGTTCATGCCTGTAATCCAAGTACTTTGGGAGACCAAGGTGGGCAGATCACTTGAGGTCAGAGTTTGAGACCAGCCTGGCCAACATGATGAAACCCCGTCTCTACCAAAAGTGCAAAAATTAGCTGGGTGTGGTGGCATGCGCCTGTAGTTCCAGTTACTTGGGAGGCTGAGGCAGGAGACTCGCTTGAACCTTGGAGGTGGAGGTTGCAGTGACCTGAGATCGTGCCACTGCCCTCCAGCCTGGGCAACAGAGCAAGACTCCATCTCAAAAAAAAAAAAAAAAGAATCGGCCAGGCCAGCATGGTGGCTCAAGCCTATAATCCCAGCCCTTTTGGAGGCCGAGGTGGGTGGATCACTTGAGACCAGGAGTTCGAGACCAACCTGGCCAACATGATGAGACCCCATCTCTACTAAAAATAAAAAAAAAATTAGCCAGGTGTGGTGGCAAACACCTATAATCTGAGCTACTGGGGAGGCTGAGGCAGGAGAATCACTTGAACCTGGGAGGCGGAGATTGCAGTGAGCCAAGATTGTGCCACTGCACTCCAGCCTGGGTGACAGAGTGAGATCCATCTCAAAAAAAAATAAAATAAAAAGAATCAGCCAAAAGATGTTCCCTCTCATGTGTCTGACATTCCTGTTAAAAACAAATGAATAAATTAAGGATGTTCCCATCCTCTGTCACACCTTTTTTTAAGACTCTTTTCTCCATCTTATTTCTCATCTTAGAACAACAAGCTCACCCTCTTCCGCCAGCTGCAGCAGATGACGTACAGCTTGATTGAGTGGCGGTCCCAGATCCTGTCTGGTACGCTCCCCAAGGATGAACTGGCAGAGCTGAAGAAGAAAGTCACAGCCAAAATTGATCATGGGAACAGGTAGGTAAACCAGTGATGACTTTTCACTGAAAACCTGGCAAACAGTGGGCACATTCAAGCTAATGACACTGTTTGCAGCATTCTTTTGATCTTAGAGTTGCCAAAGAATAATGCTTACTGCTCTCATTTTGTCTTTGAAGACATTTAATTTTGTTGAAAAAAATGTTACAGTTCCCTCCATGACCAGACTCCAGGATCTCTGATCCCATGGAGGTGACAGATGACCAGGAAAGATGGGGCTTGGATTGAGGCTGCTCCACTCCAAATAAAGAAAACAAAAACAAAAAACCTGGCTAGGCACAGTAGCTCACACCTATAATCCCAGTACTTTGCGAGGATGAGGCTCGAGGAACGCTTGAGTCCAGTAGTTTGAGACCAGCCCAGGCAACATAGCGAGGCCACATCTCTACAATAAATATTTGAAAATTGGCTGGGTGTGGTGGCGCACACCGGTCATCCCACCTAGTTGGGAGGCTAAGGTAGGAGGATCACTTGAGCCTGGAGGTTCAAGGCTGCAGTGAGCCATGATTGCATGCCTATACTCCAGCCTGGGCAACAGAGTGAGTCTCTGTCTCACAAACTAAACTAAACTAAAAATACCCTGAAAATGACCAAGCCTCGGAAGTTGTCGTTTTCAGATGCTTGGGGCTGTATCTATTTTTATTCTTAACAGTGGATTCTAAATCAATACCAGACTGATTCTCTTTCTTTCTCTTCATCTCCCCCTAACCGGGACCACTGTCTACAGAGTATGAAAAGCAGACTTGCCAGAGTAGTAAAACATGTTTGTAGCCTGCTGATCATGTCTACAGTCACCTCTACAGAGTTCATTAATCATTTCATTAATCTTCTGATTAACTCAGGCACATATGCAGGCTCCAGATATCACTGCCTTTAGGAAAATGAGAAATTCAGTCATATATCCAAATTGATGGTGGCCTGGGATTTTTGCCTCCTGACTAGCTCTTTTTTAAAAGGCAGAAGTGGTTCCTTGGTTAGTTGTTATTGGTAACTCTTTTGGAATCTAGTTTCATTCTAAATTTCTTCAACTTGTGCATATGTGATGTTTTTCCTCCTCCTCTACCCTGCTTTTCCAATCTCAGAATTCTTGGATATCCCTCAGAGACCTATTAAAATACAGATCATTATCCCACTTATTTAAATGTCATAGACTGTGACAACTATATTCTGAAGTAGCTGAAGTGAACATGCCATGCAAGATTCAGATTCAACCAGTATTTAAGAAATACCTTCTATGCACATTTCATATCCATTACTTGATTATAATCTTAAAACATAGGGTTGACGTAGCTGTTACTATTTGCATCTTATGGATAAAGAAACAGACCAAGTGAGCTTAAGTGATTTACTTCCCAGTCACATAGATAATAAATGGGAAAGGTTCAATTTGAACCCAAGACTTTTGTCACCATGTCTAATGCTGCCTTCTTAGGGTTAAGAATTAATAGTACCCTCCCCTACTACTTGACCACCCAGAAGACCATACCAACAGTGACTGCACCGCCAGGCTTGTGGTGTCAGAGGACTTATTAAAAGGCCAATTAGGCCAGATGAGGTTACTCATGCCTGTAATCCCAGCACTTTGGGAGGCTGAGGTGGGCAGATCACCAGAGGTCAGGAGTTCGAGACCAACCTGGCCAACATGACGAAAACCCATCTCTACTTAAAGTATAAAAATTAACTGGGCATGGTGGCATATGTCTGTAATCCCAGCTACTTAGGAAGCTGAGGCACAAGAATCGCTGGAACTCAGGGGATGGAGGTTGCAGTGAGCCAAGATCACACCACTGCACTCCAGCCTGAGTGAGAGTGAGACTCCATCTCGAATAAATTAATAAATAAATAAATAAAGGCCAATTAGGTGGGGTAAGGCAGCTCTCCATTGCACATAGGACACTTCTGTCATTTGGTGTGTTGCCATGACATTGGCCTGGAGGTCCTGTGATCTCTGGCACAGGATGTTCACACCCCACAAACAGCAGAACATGACTTCTTTCCCGTTCCAGCTCTTGGAAGTAGCTCAGGAAATGGAGCTGCTATGTCAGTGCCTTCCTGATCCAGTCTCTGAGCAGCCAGCATGGCCATCGTTCATGAGTCTGGGTGGCCTGTGGGTCTGGCTGCCATGGAAAGGAACCTGCCAGATCAAATCAGTTGATGGATATGCTGTAAAACAGGGAGGAGGGAGAGGAGGCATTTTTGCTTTCTTCCCAAAGACTTGGCACATTTCAGTGTTATCCCTGAGCAGTCTTGCTCTTTAGTGCCGGGAATGCATGCTGGGTATTCGGATAGCAGTATCCTATTCCACCACAGTCCTCAACTTCTTGAGCCTAAGCAAAATTTTTTTCTACCTCTGTGTGCACTTTGGGCACAAAAGCCTTGAGGGGAGGGATTGCACCCACGATACGGCCCTTGGTATTCCCAAGAACATGCAGAGCTACAACTTCACACACAGCCAGGTGTTTGTTTCTACCAGTTGCTGCAGTAAGAGCTGTATTAGTTCATTCTCACACTGCTATAAAGAAATACCTGAGACTGGGTAATTTATAAGAAAGAGGTTTAATTGGCTCATAGTTCTGCTGGCTGCACAGGCAGCATACCAGCTTCTGCCTTTGGGAGGCCTCAGGAAACTTACAATCATAGCAGAAGGGGAAGCAGAGCAGGAGCAAGAGGGATCAACCAGGTCTCATGAGAACTCTATCACAAGAACAGCACCAAAGGGATGGTGTTAAACCGTTTATGAAGGATCCACCCCCATGATCCAGTCACCTCCCACCAGGCCCCACTTCCAACACTGGGGCGAATGTGAGATTTGGGTGGGAACATAAATCCAAACCATATCAAGAGCTGACATTTATGCTTAAGCTGAGAGCTTACTGTATGCTATATATTGTATTAAGTACTGTACATGCATTATCTTATTAAATTCTCACAACAGGGCCAGGTGCAATGGCTTACGCCTATAATCCCAGCACTTTGGGAGGCTGAAGTGGGAGGCTCACTTGAAGCCAGGAGTTCATGACTAACCTGGGTAACATAGCGAGACCCCATCTCTACAATTTTTTTTTTTTATTAGCTAAGCATGGTGATGTAAACCTGTAGTTCCAGCTACTTGGGAGGCTGAGACAGGGATTGCTTAAGGCCAGGAGTTTAAGGCTGTCTCTAAAAAACTATAAATAAATAAATAAATTCTCACAATAACCTCGAAGGGTGAGGAATATATACAGATGAAGAAACCAAAGTTTTGCAGAGTTGAGTAAATTCTCCAGGGTCATAATGGTAGCAAGTATTCAAGCCAAGATTCAAATCCTGGTCTAAATGACACCAGAGCCCATGCTCTGAGTATGAGATAGCAGCAAGCCAAGACTTACTTCACTCGTCTCCTTTATGACCATGAATTAAGGAAATCAAGGCAAGCCCTCAAATAATTGTTCATTGGTCTTTCATAGCAATGTAATAAACAGTGAGGCCACGCCCACTTGGTCTGTTTCTTTACTCATAAAATGGAAATAGTAACAATTACCTCCACCCTATCTCATGGCGTTATGATCAATGTATGTGAAGTGTATATAGGAGGTAGGTATGTATGTATGTATTTATTTATTGTTTCAGACAGGGTCTTGCTTTCTCACACAGGCTAGAGTGCAGTGGTGCAATGTTGGCTCATTGCAGCCTCAACTTCCTGGGCTCAAGCAATCCTCACACCTCAGCCCCCCAAGTAGTTGGGACTACAGGCATGTGCCACTACACTTGGTTAATTTTTGTATTTTTAGCAGAGATAGGGTTTCAACATGTTGCCCAGGCTGGTCTTGACCTCCTGGTCTCAAGTAATCCTCCTGTCTCGGCCTCCCAAAGTTCTAGGATTACAGATGTGAGCCACGGCGCCTGGCCAAAGGAGGTGTTTATTAAACACAGGTTGAATCTTAATTTTATATGCTATATTTTCTTCATTTCATAGTTCCTCTTCATAATAACAGAAGATTACAGGCAAGAAGCATTGGCCAGAGGAATTTAGTCAGAATCAGTGCCAATTTTACTTTTCTCTTGAGGATCTATGGACCATATTTGCATATCCTTCTACGACTTTGGCTCACATCATCTTGTGAGTTTTATAACAGTGTTGAAAGGTGGCAGAAGCTGAAATGAGAAAAGTCAGTGAGCTGTGCTTCCCTTGGCTTGTCCAGCATCTCCCTTTCTAACTATGGATCCTCTGGGCTCCTTGATGAGGACTCCTCGGTAAAAAGTCTGCCCCTGGTGAGGAGAACCAGCTGACCACTCCTTTCTCTCCAGAATGCTGGGGTTAGATCTGGTGGTGCGAGATGACAACGGGAACATCCTAGACCCCGACGAAACCAGCACCATTGCCCTCTTCAAGGCCCATGAGGTGGCCTCCAAAAGGATTGAGGAGAAGATCCAAGAAGAGAAGGTACAATTTCTCAAATGTGAAATTCTGCCCACTGAGGTTCCATTTTTGCCTTGATTTTTAATGAAAGAAAGGGAAATCATTGAGAACAAAACTACTTCTGTAGTTTTGTCCCCATTTTAAAAGTGAAACAGCAGAAAGGATGAGGCAGGTATATATATATATATGTTCTGATATGGAAAGATCACAAAGATACGTATTAAGTGAAAAGATCAGGATCCATAACGGTATATATAAAAATGCTATTATTTGTGTTTCAAAAAATGTATGTAAATCTATGCTTGCATATACATAGACTAACTGAAATAATACACAAGAAATAATTATTAATGGATGTCCTCTGGGAAGGAAAACTGGGTGGGAGGGAGACTTTTTAAATGTGTAATCTCTTGCATTCATTGCATATATTGCAATTTCAAAATAAATAGTATTTATTTATTTATATTTCTTTCTTTCTTTCTTTTTGAGATAGAGTTTCACTCTTGTTGCCCAGGCTGGAGTGCAGTGGCACGATCTCGGCTCACCGCAACCTCCACCTCCCAGGTTCAAACGATTCTCCTGCCTCAGCCTCCCGAGAAGCTGGGACTACAGGCGCCCACCACCACGACCAGCTAATTTTTGTATTTTTTTTTTTTTATGGAGTGTTGCTCTGTCACCCAGGCTGGAGTGCAGTGGCCAGATCTTGGCTCACTGCAACCTGTGCCTCCCGGGTTCAAGGTATTCTCCTGCATCAGTCTTCTGAGTAACTGAGATTACAGGCACCCACTACCACACCCACACTCAGCTAATTTTTGTAGTTTTTAGTAGAGACGGGGTTTCACCATGTTGGCCAGGCTAGTCTCAAACTCCTGACCTTGTGATCCACCCGCCTCGGCCTCCCAAAGTGCTGGGATTACAGATGCGAGCCACCGAACCTGGCCAATTTTTGTACTTTTAGTAGAGACAGGGTTTCACAATGTTGGTCAGGCCAGTCTCAAACTCCTGACCTCAGGTGATCCATCCTCCTCAACCTCCCAAAGTGCTGGGATTACAGGCATGATCCACTGCACCCAGGCTGAAATAAATAATATTTTAAAATAAAGTGTTTGAAAGGCTTTGAAAGTAATAATTGGACATTAAAGAAAAATTAGAATCAGGCATGGTGGCTCATGCCTGTAATCCTAGCCCTTTGGGAGGCCAAGGTGGGTGGATCATTTGAGGCCGGGAGTTCAAGACCAACTGGGCAACAGAGCAACATAGTGAGACCCCATGTCTACAAAAAATTTTTTTAAAAATTAGCTGGGCATGGTAGTGCATGACTGTAGTCCCAGCTATCCAGGAAGCTGAGGCAGGAGGATCACTTGAAGCTGGGAATTTGAGGCTATAGTGAACTGTGATCATACCACTGCACTCCAGCCTGGGCAACAAAGCAAGAGAGGCTGAGGCACGAGAATGGCGTGAACCCAGGAGGCGGAGCTTGCAGTGAGCCGAGATCATGCCACTTCGCTCCAGCCTGGGCGACAGAGTGAGACTCCGTCTCAAAAAAAAAGTTATTCATATTTTGATTTATCAGACCCAAACATATTGAAATTTTGCTATATGTTTTTCTTTCAGTCTTTCTGTTCTGATGAGTAAAGATTTGTATCAGTTTTTCTTTGGTTTGTTGGTTTGTAGTGTTTACTTCTTTAGCATGGTCATGATAATACTTGTGTTGTGAATCCAGTGGCAAGCCATGTCTGAAGGTAAAGCCTTTCCAGTGGAATATTTTGTTTTTAATGAGAGTTATTTCTCTATCCAGGATAATGGATCATGATGTTCATGCTTTTGAGCTTCATTCAGAAGCTATTGTGTAAGACAAGCACTTCTTGGAGCTACCAAAACCCTGGAATTATCCCTTTTAGACAGCAATTTTTTTTAATGTCTTGGGTTCAAGGCCCTGAACAGGATAGTCTTGATCACTGAAATTATAATGATTATATTTTGCTCACTGCATTTATCTGCTTACATACACTTTTTCTTAGCAAATGCACTTCCTCTTGGGTGTTATCTGACTGTGTTTTGTTTTTTATTTATTGATTCATCAACTGATTGATTGAGACAGGGTCTTACTTTGTTGCCCAGGCTGGAGTTCAGTGACTCCATCCTAGCTCACTCACTGCAGCCTCCTCTGTTCCCAGGTGGCCGGGACTACAGGCACAGCTAATTTTTTTAAAAAAATTTTTTAGGGACAGAGGCTTGCTGTGTTGTCCAGGCTGGTCTCAAACTCCTGGGCCTCTAGTAGCACTGGGATTACAGGAATGAGCCACTGTGCCCAGGCTGTCTGCCATTTGCAGGCTAATTTTTTTTTTTTTTTTTTTTTTTTTTTTTGCCAACATTTCCCATTTGCCAAAATCAAAATGTTTTTCTCTGTTCCATGTTTGTTCAGTCAATCCTGCAGAACCTCGACTCACGGGGCCAGTCCATCTTCAGTACCATCCACACCTATGGCCTCTATGTGAACTTCAAGAACTTTGTCTGCAACATCGGGGAAGATGCAGAGTTGTTTATGGCCCTCTATGACCCAGACCAGTCCACTTTTATCAGGTAGCAGAGACCCAGATCCCCTGCTGCTGACCTAGCAAAGATACCCAGCCTTCCCCTGACCCCTACCCAGGCAGCTCTTTGCCAGATTTGAGAAGAGAAAATAGGGAAGCAGGGAAGATTTCTAAGCAGTAGAATGTAAAATCATGTGGGCTATGAAGCCTTCATATGTCACTACTGGAACAATGTGGCCAGTTTGTATACTCCCTGGGATTTAGAGATCACATAAAACTCATTAGGACTTGGAGATGGGAACAAAAAATTCAAAATGCTACATGGGAAGGTGAGGGAGGGATAAATAGGCAGAGCACAGAGGATTTTTAGAGCAACAACACTATTCTGTATGATGCTATGGTGGTGGATGCATGCCATTATGAATTTGTGTAAATGCACAGGACGTTCGATATCAAGAGGGAACCCTTATGTAAACTGTGGACTTTGGTTAAATGATGTGTCAGTGTAGCTTCATCAGTTTTAACCAATGTTACTACTGTGGTCAGGAGAATGTTGATAGCAAAGGAAGTTGTGTCTGAGGGGAGAGAATATGTTATGGGACTCTGTTTTCAGCTCAACTTTGCTGCAAAGCCAAAACTGCTCTAAGAAAATAATGTCTATTAAAAAAACCTTTTTTTAAGACTCTAAGGAGTGCAGTGGGCATTGTTCAGCTCTACAGTGGCACTACTGTTTATCAGCTAAGAAAATGAAGAATTTATTTTTGAGAAGATAGTTAAAAGTAATTGCTTACAAGTATTTCTTTAAAATATATATATATTTTAATGTCATAATGTGAATTACAGGGGATAGATTTGGAATGACTGTTATAAAATTAAATTCTTTTTTTATTTTTTATTTTTTGAGACGGAGTTTAGCTCTTGTCTTCCAGGCTGGAGTGCAATGGCACGATCTCAGCTCATTGCAACCTCCGCCTCCCAGGTCCAAGTGATTCTCCTGCCTCAGCCTCCCAAGTAGCTGGGATTACAGGCACCTGCCACCATGCCCCGCCAATTTTGTATTTTAGTAGAGACGGGGTTTCACCATGTTGGCCAGCCTGGTCTCGAACTCCTGACCTCAGGTGATCCACCCGCTTCGGCCTCCAAAAGTGCTGGGATTACAGGCATGAGCCACTGCGCCCCACCTAAAATTAATTCAGCAAAGCTGAAACTTCTATTCAAAGATTTTGAGATGGAAGGACAACCCAGACTACAGCATCCCATAAGCTCTACCGTGTCTGTGCCCATCAGGAGCAGTGGGTGTCCTGTGTCTGTGTGGGGCATGCCTTGCAGAGCCACAGCAGGGATGCTTCTCTAATGCCAGGACACCCGGTGGTGGCCATCTGTGTGGTCCCAGTTCCCAACTCAGCTCTTTTCACACTGGCCTGTTGAATTTCACTGAGCATTTCTGGCCCTTCCTCCTTCCCTTGTAAGTCTGTACTAAGGGTCGCCTCAACCCCCGTTAGCCTCTCATTAAGAGTAATTTGTTTTCCTTTGCCAGTGAGAACTATCTAATTCGTTGGGGCAGTAATGGGATGCCTAAGGAAATAGAGAAGCTCAATAACCTCCAAGCAGTGTTTACTGTAAGTCCTCCCTTCTGTTTAATCATTCTCTTTGTTTATGATATGAACATATTCACATAATGAATATGTCAGAAACATACAAAATGAAAAGGTTAAAGGAAAATCATCAGTCCCCAGCAGGAATAACCCACCCATTTATTCAACATGTACTTCAATGCCAGGCACTGATTTAGACACTTGAGATACATCCATGAAAATCAGGGGAAAAGCAGTTTTGTCCTGATGGGTAAGACAGATAATAAACGATAATCAATCCAGGCACAGGGACCCAGGCCTGTAATTCCAGCACTTTGGGAGGCTGAGGTGGGAGGATCACTTGAGCTCAGGAGTTTGAGACCAGTCTGTGCAACATGGTAAAACCCTGTCGCTACTAAAGAATTTAAAAAAGGAAAAATGACCTCAAAGTAGAAGAGGAGTGATGCTGCCAATTCGGATATGCCAAAGAGAAGCGTGCTTCCTTTAAGTGAAAAGGTAAAACTTTATAAGTATGTATGTATAGGAAAAAACAGGACATATAGAGTTCGGTACTGTCTTTGGTTTCAGGTATCCACCGGGGGTCTCGGAGCATATTCATCACAGGCAAGGGGGGACTACTCTGTCAATGCGCCACAATACATGTAACTAGTCACCTGGAGTCTTTATTTTTCCATTAACAGAAGCCTTGCAGACCTAGAGTAGAAATGCAGGGTGGACGTTATCATTGATGGATATCTTGGAGACCTGAGTTAACTAAATTACAGGGGCTGGATTTGGAATGATTATGTTAAAAGTGATTCTTGCTTTGGTAAAGAGAGCTTGGGCAGCTGTTTCATATAACCAATTTGAGATGTGATTTATTTTTTTTCTGAAGTTGAATTGAATGAGAGATATCAGCTCATTCCCGGGTTTACTCACCCATCCTTAAGAATACAAATAATGGCCGGGCGTGGTGGCTCATGTCTGTAATCCCAGTACTTTGGGAGGCTGAGGCAGCTGGATCCCTTGAGCCCAGACATTCAAAGCCAGCTTTGATAACATAGGGAGACCTTGTCAAATAAAAAAAAAAAAAAAAAAGCAGACAAGTGTAGAACCAAGAGAAATAGATATTTCATTGACACTTCTGTCATGATTCAGTATACACTGATAAGCTCTCAGTGGAGACCTCTCATAAATCAGGTGAATAATCCCATAAAGCAATGCCTGTCTTATAGTTGCCTCACGGGCTTGTTTTGAAGAGGAAATGAAATGTCACAGACTTGTGTGGATACCCAGTAAATGTCAGTGTTACACAAGTTTTTACTTCATTTGATGCTGAAATGCATCCTGTACTGAGATACATCCAAGAAGGTTATATAGTCGCAATGATGAGGGCCCTGCTTTTTCAATACCCTGCTTAAGCTGATGAACTGGAGACTTCCGACGGACCATGATCTGATTTGTAAATTTGAAGTAGGAACCGGGGAACAAAAAAGCACTTGTTTACAAGCACAAAGTCATGTTCTCTGATGCCATAATAGCTCTTGGATGGAGATGGGGAAGAAGAGAGTCATTCTGGTATTTCAGCATTGAGAAATAAGGTCTGAACAGGATTTTGTTGCAGAGGGTAAAGAGAAAAGAGACACGGGGGACAGAGTGGTCCAGCCCTACCTCCTCTTGCACTTTCTCTGCCCCTTTAGGACCTCAGCAGCATGGACCTCATCCGGCCCCGCGTCAGCCTCGTGTGCCAGATTGTCCGCGTGGGCCACATGGAGCTGAAGGAAGGCAAGAAGCACACCTGTGGACTCCGAAGACCTTTTGGAGTGGCAGGTGCAAGAGAGACCCAGGGACAAATGTGAAATAGTGCAGTGCTGTGGAAAATAGCATGGCAGTTTCTCAAAAAATTAAACATGGAACTAGCAAATGATCCAGCTGCCCTGCTTCAAAACAATCAAAAGCAAGGTCTGGAGGAGATATTTGTACATCCATGTTTGTAGCAGTATTATTCACAATATGCAAAACGTGGAGGTAACCTAGGTGTCCACCAGTGCATAAATGGACAAAGAAACTGTGGTGTGTGCGCACAATGGAATATTACTCAAACAGGAAGGGAATTCTGACACATGCTACATACAGCGTAAATGAACCTTGAGGACTTTACGCTAAGTAAATAAGCCAGACACAAAAGGACAAATATTGTATGATCCCACCTATGTGAGGCACCTAGAGTAGTCAAATTCATAGAGACAGCATAGAATGGTGAGTGCCAGGGGCTGGAGAGGAGGAATGGGGAGTTAGTGTTTAATGGGTATTGAGTTTCCATTTGGGAAGATGAAAAAGTTCTAGAGATGGAAGGTGATGATGGTTGCACAATAATGTGAATATACTTAATACCACTGAACTGTATACTTTAAAATGGGCAAGATGGTACATTTTATGTTATGTGTGTTTTACCACAATTTTGAAAATAGAGAGAGGGAGGGAAGGAGGAAAGGAGGAAGAAAGGTGGGAAGAAGGCCCAGAGATAGTAAGAGATGGATCACGTTGTCATTGTCAGTATCAGACACGCAGCATTTACTGCCTGGCACTGCCCGTTTTCTTTGCATGGGCTCTGTGTCCTCACCTAGCCCATGCTCCTTTCTTTCCCCCTTAGTGCCCAACACTGTGTCTTATACACAGTAGAACCTAAGTTGTGACTATTGGAATCCTCCGTGTCTGGGTCTGCGTATTGATTTTAGTGGAATAAAATAGTTGCTGGGAAGTGGTTTGCCTGTCTAGGAAATTAACTCTTCGAAGACAATGTTGTGTTTGTTTCTAAATGCTTTCAGAGAGGCTCCTTGGCTTACATCAAACCCCAGAACCTGCCAAAAGGCCCAGCATCTTCCTCTGTAGTTTGTTCAATTGAGGAGATATATTTGGGGCCTTACATTGACATTCTGGTTGCTCATAGATCGAAAACGATCAAGGAAATGTCACAATTCTGCTCCTGGACCTTTGGTTCCAGACTTACTAAAAAGCAACCTGATGCTAAATTTCTCAAGAGTTTAGCAACTCGGGCAGGGCACGATGGCTAATCCCTGTAATCCCAGCACTTTGGGAGACTGAGGCGGGCGGATCACCTGAGGTCGGGAGTTCAAGATCAGCCTGGCCAGCATGGTGAAACCCTGTCTATACTAAAAAAATACAAAAGTTAGTCAGGTATGGTGGCATGCGCTGTAGTAGTCCCAGCTACTTGGGAGACTGAGGCAGGAGAATTGCTTGAACGGGGGAGGTGGAGGTTGCAGTGATCCAAGATTGCGCCACTGCACTCCAACCTAAGCAAAAGAGTATGACTTCCTCTTTAAAAAAAAAAGGAGAAGATTTTAGCAACTCGATCTTGTAGAGTTTTAAAAGTGGGTGGTCTGCAAAATTGATCCAGTAAAACCCAAAACCCTTCCTCAGCACCTCATGAGTCACTGTTTTGCTGGGCTGGGTATACTGGGAATCACCATTGGCAAAGAAATCTAAAAAAAAGTCCCTGCTTGGTACCTTTCTTCCTCCAGGGTTTTGTTTGCTGATACTGTCCTTTTCCATAGTAACTTACTGAGGCATGAAGCAATTAGTTTCTTTAATGAAGTTTGTCTTTTTCCTAGTGATGGATATTACTGATATCATACATGGGAAGGTGGATGATGAAGAAAAGCAGCATTTTATTCCCTTTCAGCAGTAAGTACTTTGGCATGTGTCCCAGGTGACTTGAGACCTGGATTAGCCATTCAATTGTGTGTTAACACAGAAACAGGTGCTAGAAACCATTTTCTCAGAGAAGGAAAGATTCTAAGCTGCAAGATTGTCAGATAGGAGCTGAACAGAAGACTTTATTCAAAGTCCTTGATGTTGGACTCCCTTTGAAGAGGGTAAACTGAACTTCCCTGATTCTATAGAAAGGACCAAAGGAATATAAAAGGGCAAATATCCGTCTGCCCTGGAATGCAGAGAGTGGTGTCGTCCTTGTGTCACCAGTGCCAAAGTATATGTGCAGTCTATTGCATGAAACAGGCATCATGGAAGACACAGAATTACGTGGGCTAGCATAGGGCTTCTCAGACTACATCATGCATATGAATCAGGGGAGCTTGTTAGGCTGCAGGGGAGTTCTGCCTCTGACAAGCTCCCAGGTGATGTCGATGTAGCTGGTCTGAGGGCCACACTGTGTGAAGCGAGGGATTAGGAGATGAGAGAGTGAAGGGCTGGCCCACCCATGGGCCGGCATTCCTGCATGTCGGGGGAAAGCCATCCTGGGAGTGTGTGAAAGGATCCCTGCAGAGCTTCACTAAGGCCCTCCATATTGAGCTGCAGGAGCTGGAGCCATGGGTAGGCCATTGAGGAGCTGTTGGGAGCAGATTCAAGCCGTGTCACTCTGAAGAAGTGCAAGTGTGAACGTCGTGACCTGCTCCAGCACCTGCTCAGACAGTGGAGGCCTAGTGGAGGCTGAGAGCATTGCCGGGACCAACGCCCACCAGGGGCCATCGTGCCAGTCAGAGGGCATCATCTCGGTTCACTTGCAGCTGCCACTGCAGACAAGTAGAACAAACTGAGAATTCCACAAACCAGCCAGAATCATATATTTGAGTTAATATATCATTTGTTTACAAATGATATCACAAATTAGTGGAGAAAGATACATTATGCAAAAAAAAAAAAATGTTTTTGGAGAAAGTTAGCCATTTAAGATCCCTAAGTTAGATTGCAGTCTCACAGCTTATGCCAGTGTAAATTTTAGATGATTAAACATACAACTGTAAGAGCTAGAATCTTAAAATATTAACAGGAAAATAGAAGTTTTATATGGTAGTAATGAGAAGGAGGCCATTTTAAAGATTCAGCCAAAAAAAGAAAAATTGATAGATTTAACCACCCAAAAATTGTAAAGAACTTCTAGATACAAAAAAAAAAAAATACCATCTTTGCACCGTGGATGAGAAAGGATGAGTATTTGTAATATATAAAGAATTAATAGAAATTAACAAGGACATGGAGGGAATACACATACACACAGAGAAATGGCATTGTACATTTATTGAGGATGAGTGAAATGCAAATTGAAACATCAAGGTTTAGTTTTTATCTTGACCACATTTTAGTGTTGGGTAGATATAAAGAGACATACATTACTTATAGGAATATAAATTGTTACAATGCATTAAAAGCTTTAAAATTTAGGTATTTCAAAAAATGTATTCCATGATTAACAGTGATTATTTCTGTTGATGTAACTCTTGGTGATTTTGCCTCTGTTTTTGTTTTCCTGTTGTCTTTTTTAATATAAAAAATATGTATTATATGTAATATATAAAATATAAAAATTTTAATCTTTCAATGTTAAGTCCACACCTTTGGACCAGTTTCTAAACATAATAGTGCAAATAGCTCATGCTAAGTAATACTTGTCTCTTTTATCCAGGGACTGCTAGGAATTATTTTAAAAATATGACTGTTGCACTCCATCCTGGGTGACAGAATCATACCCTGTCTCAGATAAAATAAAATATAAAGTAAAAATAGATAAAATAATTAAAAAATCAAATGCACTTACCTTGTATGCTACCACCTATATATTGACCTTCCAAGAGGAGACAAATATTTTATGTAGCACAGTGCTAAAGTTAATTATGTGATAACTGTCATCTCCATGAGTACTGCTCTTGTTCTGTGTATAATATAAAACACTGTATGCACACACCTATAAAAATATGTATTGTATAATATATAAATATGTTCAAGTATATTTAATAAATATGTTGAATTTCATACAATGTTAATTTGTTAATTACATTATAGATATGTTAAATACAATCATGCATCACTTAATGGCAAGGATACATTCTGAGAAACATGTCGCTAGGCTCTCTTGTCATTGTCTAGACACCACAGAGTGCACTTACACACACCCGGAATGTATGGACTACTACACACCTAGGCTGTATGGTATAGCCTCTTGCTCTTAGACTGTAAACATGTCCAGCATGCTACTGTACTGAATACTGCAGGCAATTGTAACACAGTGCTATTTGTGTCTTTAAACATATTTAAACATAGAAAAGGTAATGAGTTGTGCTGAGATGTTAAAACAGCTATAACATCACTAGGCAATAGGAATGTTTCAGCTCCATTAATAATCTTTTTTTTTGAGATGGAGATTTGCTCTTGTTGGCCAGGCTGGAGTGCAGTAGCATGATCTCCGCTCACTGCAACCTCACCTCCTGGGTTCAAGCATTCTCCTGTCTCAGCCTCCTGAGTAGCTGAGATTACAGGGGCATGCCATTACACCTGGCTAATTTTTCTATTTTTAGTAGAGACGGGGTTTCACCATGTTGGTCAGGCTCATGTCGAACTCCTGACCTCAGGTGATCCACCCGCCTTGGCCTCCCAAAGTGCTGGGATTACAGGTGTGAGCCATCATGCCTGGCCAGCTCCCTTATAATCTTATGGGACCACGTCATCTATGCAGTCTGTCATTAACTGAAACATTGTTAGGCATATGACTGTATATTGAATAAATATAAATATACATATAATACTTAATAGATATAAATGCTGTACCATATATATTATAGTACTATGAATGTGTTATATTTGTATTTAAGATTATATGTACATAATAGGGGTGGCCTTCATGGATATGAAAGGTGTCTGAAACAGCCATCTGTATATTTGCTGGTGGTGATGTGCCCCCTGCTTAATTTCTGAACCAGCTTTCCTCCAGCAACCATATCACAATACTTAGACCTGAGATTGTCCCCACTGCATAATCCACACTTTGAGTCCCTGACGAACCCTGCCTTAATTTGATTACTGCTCACTGTGCAGCCAACAGCCACAGTGAAGTATTTACGATGTAGACTGCAGCCTCTGGCATTGAATTCCTAAGACTTATGGCAAGCGCTGCCATAACCTACTTCAAAAACTTTACAATGTTTTCCAGTAGGAGAGTGTGGTATGTGTATTCTGCAAGTCCATTTAGAGGGAGTCATTTGTAAAAAACAGGAACTCAGGACTATAGCAATCCCATTTGCCAGTCACATATTGCAGTGTGTTTTATTGTCAGGGTGCAGGGAACCCTGTGGAGAAAACTGGCCTACATGCAGCGGACAGAGGAGACAGGAGACGACTGTACTGCCCACTGAGGTGCAGTTGCTGATCGTGCTTCTGCCTTCGGTAGAATGGGGGCTGTGTTTGGTTCTTTGATTGCCCTTTACGAGCCACAGCCTGATAAGGTCACTCAAGTGGAGCTTGTTTGGCAGCACCCATGCCAAGATCCAGCTTGTCATCACATAGAAATCTGAGAACATCTGCCAGACACCAGGCATATACACTGTGCTCGTACATAGGGGGTTGACACTAGACAGAAGCCTTAACAGGCATGCGATCCCAGCCCATCTCTTACAGATGGAGAAACTGAGGCCCAAAGGGAGCCTCTTGCAGAGCTCACTATCAAGTAGAAGTAGAGCTAGGGGCTCCTGCCCTTTCTGTGGGTGCTCTGTCTTCAATTCTACTGCAGTAGCCTCTTCTGCCTCTGACAGAGCATGGAGCATTGCCTCTGATTTTAGTTGCTAACCTTTTGTCACCAGTTTTGTGTACTCTTGGGGGTTTTTTCCTCTCTCTTTGCCTCAAGTCATTTCCAAGGTGAATTTAGTGCTTAAGATAGACACAAAATGGAAAACTACGGAAAGATAGAAGAGGGGTATTTAGTGTTGATATTTCCAAATTATTCCCATACGACTCACCATTATCTGAGGTTGTGCTGCAGAGACTTCCTTTCTCCCCCTCCCACCTTACCTCTTATTTCTGTTTTCCAAGAATTGCGATGGAAACCTACATCCGCCAGAGGCAGCTCATCATGTCACCTTTGATAACATCACACGTGACTGGGGAGAATGAGCCACTTACTTCAGTCTTGAATAAAGTGATTGCAGCAAAGGAAGTGAATCACAAAGGGCAAGGTACAGTCCGGTGCCAGAGCTGGGAGGGACTCTGCTGAGGGTTGGGGACATTCACAGCTGGGTCCTTGGATTCCTGCCCTTTATTATCTTTCTCTGATACAAAACAGCCTCTGCTGGAGACCTCAGGCTTCCTACCATAGGCTTTTAAGACTGAATTGCATTGAGATGCACCCAACAATGATTTGATCACAGTTGTGTTTTGTAAATTCTGTGGAACAAATTTTTATCCCATGAGTCTTTAGTTTTTATTCATTTCTTTCTTTATTTTTTGAGACGGTCTCATGTTGTCACCCAGGCTGGAGTGCAGTTGCGTGGTCTTGGCTCACTGCAGTCTCCACTTCCTGGGCTCAGGCAATCCTCCTACCTTAGCCTTCCAAGTAGCTGGGACTACAGGCGTGCACCACCATGCTCAGCTAATTTTTAAATTTTTTGTAGAGATGGGATCTTACTATATTGCCCAGGCTGGTCTCAACTTCTGGCCTCAAGTGATCCTCCCACCTTGGCCTCCCAAATCCCTGGAACTATAGGCATGAGCCACCGCCCCTGGCCTCCACATTTTTGTCTACCCTTCATTCCCAATGCCGACCCTAGATAATAATCATGCTCTATTCTGAATAAGTTTATCCCATCACATTTTTTAAAACTGAGAGGAAGGAAATCAAAGTAGTACAGATGAATATGTATTAATATAAAATAATGTAAAAGTTTTAGTTTTCAGTATCTCCATATCATGCTCTGTTGATAGAGTTTTAACTAAGAGAAGTTCTGCTTATTGAAACTGCATTTTGAATCAAATAAGGAAAAGCAGTTTTAAGACTCAAATACCAAGGTGATGACCGTATTTGTAAAATTTCAAACATTGAATACTTTGATTTTCCTTAATATTTTATAAATCTTTCACCTTTTACTAAAGATTCCATGGAGAGGAATCCCTCTGAGCTTTAACCAACTTTTTAAGACCTTGTGTTTGCAGAGCTTATGAAATTAGTTTAAAAAAATGAGGCAGCATTGTTGTTTGGGGTAATACCCAAGGGTTTGTTGTCCCATGCCCAGAAAATTAAGGACATGGACACACACGAAGATTGAGTTTAGGAGTGGAGGTTTAATAGGCAAAAGAAAGAGAAAGGAGAATAGCTCTCTGTCTCTCGTGAGAGATACGGGCTCCCAGATTTTATAGGCAGGCTTGAGGAGGTGGTGTCTGATTTCTGTAGGGCCTACAGATTGGTTAGACCAGGTGTGACATTTACATAGCATGCAGGGAAGACTGGTCACTCCATTCTAATCTTATGCAAATGGGCTTTCCACCTGGCTAGCGCCATGTTGTCTGCTTCTTACTGTACACATGGCTGGCAAAGAGAAGGGACGATGGAGCTGCCATGTTGGACATGCCTAGCTCCAGGTAGCCCTTTCCTGTTGGCACAACTGCTCGCATTCACCCATGTGAGCTTCCAGCTTGCTTGTCTGTGTCTGCAGCTCAATTTTACAGGCTAATCTTTGTTGGAAAAGAAAATGATTTGGGGGCTGATTTTCATTAAAAGGAAAACCTTCCTAAGGATTTCCTTACCCTCACTATCTGTCTAAATAATTTCTTAACTCCTATATCAAAAATATGTAGAGACTGGCCCGGGGGTGGCTCACGCCTGTAGTCCCAGCACTTTGGGAGGCCGAGGTGGGCGGATCACAAGATCAGGAATTGGAGACCCTCCTGAACAAGATGGTGAAACCTTGTCTCTACTAAAGATACAAAAATTAGCTGGGCATGGTGACATGGCTGTAATCCCAGCTACTCAGGAGGCTGAGGCAGGAGAATTGCTTGAACCACGAAGTCAGAGATTGCAATGAGCCGAGATTTTGCCACTACTCTCCAGTATGGCGACAGAGCACGACTCCATCTCAAAAAAAAAAAAGTAGAGATTGAATTAGTCTGTACATATCAAAAATACAGAGACTGAATGACTTTTTTTTCACTATCCTGTAACTGTCTTCCAAAATGGAAGCAATCAGAAAACACAGTATTTTCATAATATTTAGTTTCTTATGTACTTGCAATTATCATGCATAGGAAAGACATGCAAGGAATCGATAAAGAATCTGAAAACAAATAACTAAATATATTTTGTTTTATTTTGTTTTGTTTTTTTGAGATGGAGTCTCACTCTGTCGCCCAGGCTGGAGTGCAATGGTGCAATCCCGGCTCACTGCAACTTCCGCTGCCTGGGTTCCAGTGATTCTCCAGACTCAGCCTCCCAAGTAGCTGGGATTACAGACACCTGTTATCACACCTGGCTAATTTTTCTATTTTTAGTAGAGACAGGCTTTTACTATGTTAGCCAGGCTGGTCTCAAACTCCTGAACTCAAGTGATCCTCCCACCTCGGTCTCCCAAAGTGCTGGGATTATGGGTGTGAACCACCGTGCCTGGCCCTATTTCTGTTTTTTTAGAGCTCTTGACTAAGTATAATTTCAGCTGGAGTGGAAAACCCTATACTAAACAGATTACCATGTATGTGTAATTTTTTTTTTAACAAAACTGAAAAAAAGTCATTTCCATTCTTGCTACCTAACAGCAAAACAAGCACTTTTCATTGTTTTCTTTCTTTTTTTCCCCAAATACCATACTTCATGCCAAACAAGCACTTTCCAAATGTTTTTATGCTCTTCACAAATACTTTTTGTGGCTGCATAATATTCCAGCATTTAGACTTAAGAAAAGGGAGTCCCCTAGATAAACACTTAAGTGCTTTCTAATTTGTCATTATTACAAATATAAAAACCCCTACTCTGACTCTCTTTATATATGAAGTCTTTTCCATGTTTAAGATTGTCTCCCCAAGAAAATTCCCAGAAGTTGGATTTCTAGGTCACATGCTGGGAACAAGCCTACACCTGGAGATACAAATATTGCCAAATCACTTGCCATAGATTTCTACCATGTGTGAGTGTTTATCTTATTGCACTCTTGGTTATATTGCAAACTGATATTTAAAAATCATTAGGGTTGGGTGTGATGTCTCACGCCTGTAATCCCAGCACTTTGGGAGGCCGAGGCAGGTGGATTACTTGAGGTTAGGAGTTCGAGACCAGCCTGACTAACATAGTGAAACCCCATCTCTACTAAAAAAAAAAAAAAAAACAATAATTAGCCAGTGTGTTGGTGCACACCTGTAATCCCAGCTACTGGGGAGGCTAAGGCATGAGAATTGCTTGAACTCAGGAGTCAGAAATTGCAGCGAGCTGAGATGATGCCACCGCATTCTGCCTGGGCAACAAAGTGAGACTGTCTCAAACAAAGAAAAAAAAGAAAAATGGTTTGTTCTCAGAGGTTTAATAACTATACACTTCTTTTCCTTTTAACATTCTGCCTTCTTTTCTATGTAATTCATTATTGGGAATTTATTTTAATGAAAATACAAGATGAGAAAGTAAATTTTCTTAAGTAGCAAGAAAATAATCCCAGCATATTCATGTAATTATTGGATTTTTAAATGATTTGTTATGCCTCTTTTGCCATATATTAAATTGCTATATACTATAGTATTTCGTTGTTTCATGTATATGTCTTTTTTTACCACTAGTATCACAGATCATTGTAGCTTTACCATATATTCTGGTATCTGATAGGGCCTATCTTTACCCTTTTTTTCCCCCAAAGTTAGCATCTGTTCACGACTCTGTCAAATTCTCAAAGAGGTCATGTTGTGATTTTAATGGAAGTGTCATTAAAATTATAGGTCAACTGGGGGAGAATTTACATCTTTATAGTAAAATTGTGACTATACAATTTAAATGTTCTTCTCAACAGGTATGCATGTGTTATACAGATCATACAAAGAACTAAAAATTTATCTTTTATTTGTTTAAAGGACTTTGGGTATCCTTGAAGCTCTTGCCAGGTGACCTCACACAGGTTCAGAAGAATTTTTCACACTTGGTTGATAGATCAACAGCAATAGCCCGGAAGATGGGCTTTCCTGAAATCATACTGCCAGGTAAGCACTTTGCATAGCTCACCTGTTTGCTTCCTCCTGTGCAGCGATTGTTTCTTATTGGACGGTGGAGGCAACTTGGATCCAGAAGACTTGGTTATTTACTTTCATTGGTCCTGAGGCAACTGAGACACAAACAGAGACACCTGCAGTACTTAAGAAGCTACCCAGTGTGCAAGCCCAAGATAATGCTTTTAAACATAACTCAAATTTTCTTACTCTCTCTTTTACACAGACTCTCTCAGATAGCACAGGGTGCTCCGTTCAGGAGACTAATTGGCCTCATTTGAGTGTCCCTTTCTCGTTATGACGTCCCCAGCACGTGGGCGCCTTGCTCTCTATTCTCTGCAGCTCCAAAAGTGCTCTGGCTCTCCCTGTTCTTGTTGTGACGAGAATAGTCATCATTTTCCTGTTTCATCTTCTTTCTAGTGATCTGCATATGTGTGTGTTCTCTCGATTTGCTGACTTCACCCGTTTAATTTTAATCTCCATACGAAGAAAAGGGAATCAGTCCCTCAAATTTTATACATGTTGCTATAAACTAACTGATATTAATAGAAATTCTAGAAAACAACCATGCCATGTTAGAAAAATTCTAGAAAACCAACTTATCTGTTGCACAAAAATCCAAGTTATTTTAGGCCAGGCATGGTGGCTCATGTCTGTAATCCCAGCACTTTGGGAGGCCGAGGCAGGCAGATCACTTGAGGTCAGGACTTCCAGTCCAGCCTGGCCAACATGGTGAAACCCTGTCTCTATCAAAAATACAAAAATTAGCTGGGCACGGTGGTAGGCGCCTGTAGTCCCAGCTACTCAGGAGGCTGAGGCATGAGAATCGCTTGAGCCCGAGAGGCAGAGGTTGCAGTGAGCTATGACTGCGCCACTGCACTCCAGCCTGGGTGACAGAGCAAGACTCTGTCTCAAAAATAAATAAATAAATAAATAAGGTATTTTAAAGTAATACAAGATCTTATTTCTCCTTGGAGAAATTAAGGGGCAGTGATAACTTATTGCTGCCCACACTGTCTACGTGTGGTGAGTCTTAAATGAATATTTGTGGAATGAATGAATAAAAAAGTAATAAAATGGAGATCACTCTTTTTTTCTTTTTCTCATAAAAGAAGATAGTTTTTTACTTATTTGGCCATTCCATAGCCATTTTACCCTGATATACATTGATCAACATTCTGGGAAAATGTTTTGTCTTCTTGTTAAAGAAAAAAAAAAATTAGTAGTAATATTCTCTACCTTAAGGTGGTTTTACTGCTACAATGAGACACAAATCTGAAAACGTAAAGTAGTAGAGTTTATTCTTTGATCAGGGTGACAGCAGGGTTGGCTTGTCCTGAGGCCTTTGAATAAGGTGAGTTTACCTTTGAAATCTGGCTTGTAAAATAACATTAAGTTTGTTGTTGTTGTTGTTTAAGTCAATAGGATTGGTTCATAGAATGCCAAGGGCTACATTGGTTTTAAAATTCATCTAGAATATGGCCAAGCGAGATGGCTCACATCTGTAATCCCGCACTTTGGGAGGCTGAGGTGGGCGGATCACTTGAGGTCAGGAGTTCAAGACCAGCCTGGCCAACATGGTAAAACCCCATCTCTATTCCAAATACAAAAATTAGCTGGGAGAGTTGACGTGCACCTGTAATCCCAGTTACTCGGGAGGCTGAGGCAGGAGAATTGCTTGAACCCAGGAGGTGGTGGTTGCAGTGAGCTGAGATTGCACCACTGCACTCCAGGGTGACACGGCAAGACTCTGTCTCAAAAAAAAAAAAAAAAAAAAAGCTGGGAGTGGTGGTGCGTGCCTGTAATCCCAGCTACTTGGAAAGCTGAAGTGGGAGGATCACTTGAACTCGAGAGACAGAGTTTGTAGTGAGGTTAGATTGTGCCACTGGACTCCAGCCTGGGCAATAGAGTAAGGCTCTGTCTCAAGAAAGAAAGACAAAAAAAAAATCATCTAGAGGGGTGGTTCCAAGATGGCTGAATAGGAACAGCTCCAGTCTACAGCTCCCATTGTGAGCGACACAGAAGACGGGTGATTTCCGCATTTCCAGCTGAGGTACCAGGTTCATCTCACTGGGGCGTGTTGGACAGTGGGTGCAGGACAGTGGGTGCAGCCCACCGAGCATGAGCTGAAGCAGGGTGAGGCATCGCCTCACACGGGAAGCTCCAGGGGTCAGGGAATCCCCTTTCCTAGCCAAACAAAGCAGTGACAGACGGCACCTGGAAAATCAGGTCATTCCCACCCTAATACTGTGCTTTTCCAATGGTCTTAGCAAACAGCACACCAGGAGATTATATCCCACACCTGGCTCAGAGGGTTCCACGCCCATGGAGCCTCGCTCATTGCTAGCACAGCAGTCTGAGATCGAACTGCAAGCTGGCAGCGAGACTGGGGGAGGGGCGCCTGCCATTGCTGAGGCTTGAGTAGGTAAACAAAGCTGCCAGGAAGCTCCAACTGGGTGGAGCCCACCTCAGCTCAAGGAGGCCTGCCTGCCTCTGTAGACTCCACCTCTGGGGGCAGGGCATAGCCGAACAAAAGGCAGCAGACACTTCTGCAGACTTAAATGTCCCTGTCTGACAGCTTTGAAGAGAGTAGTGGTTCTCCCAGCACAGAGCTTGAGATCTGAGAATGGACAGACTGCCTCCTCAAATGGGTCCCTGACCCTCAAATAGCCTAACTGGGAGACATCCCCCAATAGGGGCCGACTAACACATCACACAGCCAGGTACCCCTCTGACACGAAACTTCCAGAGGAATGATCAGGCAGCAACATTTTCTGTTCAGCAATATTCGCTGTTCTGCAGCCTCCACTGCTGATTCCCAGGCAAACAGGGTCTGGAGTGGACCTCCAGCAAACTCCAACAGACCTGCAGCTGACCATCCTGACTGTCAGAATGAAAACTAACAAGCAGAAAGAACATCCACACCAAAACCCCATCTGTACGTCACCATCATCAAAGACCAAAGGTAGATAAAACCACAAAGATGGGGAAAAAACAGCAGAAAAACTGAAAATTCTAAAAATCAGAGTGCCTCTCCTCCTCCAAAGGAACACAGCTCCTCGCCAGCAATGGAGCAAAGCTGGACAGAGAATGACTTTGACAAGTTGAGAGAAGAAGGCTTCAGACGATCAAACTTCTCCAAGCTAAAGGAGGAAGTTCAAACCCATAGCAATTAAGTTAAAAACCTTGAAAAAAGATTAGACAAATGGCTAACTAGAATAACCAATGCAGAGAAGTCCTTAAAGGATCTGATGGAGCTGAAAACCATGGCATGAGAACTACATGACGAATGCACAAGCTTCAGTAGCCAATTCGATCAACTGGAAGAAAGGGTATCAGAGATGGAAGATCAAATGAATGAAATGAAGCGAGAAGAGAAGTTTAGAGAAAAAAGAATAAAAAGAAACGAACAAAGCCTCCAAGAAATATGAGACCATGTGAAAAGACCAAATCTACATCTGATTGGTGTACCTGAAAGTGATGGGGAGAATGGAACCCAGTTGGAAAACACTCTGCAGGATATTATCCAGGAGAACTTCCCCAACCTAGCAAGGCAGGCCAACATTCAAATTCAGGAAATACAGAGAACACCACAAGGATACTCCTCGAGAAGAGCAACTCCAAGACACATAATTGTCAAATTCACCAAGGTTGAAATGAAGGAAAAAAGGTTAAGGGCAGTCAGACAGAAAGGTCGGATTACCCACAAAGAGAAGCCCATCAGACTAACAGCAGATCACTCGGTAGAAACTCTACAAGCCAGAAGAGAGTGGGGACCAGTATTCAACATTCTTAAAGAAAAGAATTTTCAAC
>NW_016803481.1:4761657-4763734 GCF_001698545.2 Rhinopithecus bieti | reverse complement strand
AAGCTGGAAACCATCATTCTCAGCAAACTATTGCAAGGACAAAAAACCAAACACTGCATGTTCTCACTCATAAGTGGGAATTGAACAACGAGAACACTTGGACACAGGAAGGGGAACATCACACACTTGGGCCTGTTGTGGGGTAGGGGAGTGGGGAGGGTTAGCATTAGGAGATATACCTAATGTAAATGACGAGTTAATGGGTGCAGCACACCAACATGGCACATGTATACATATGTAACAAGCCTGCACGTTGTGCACATGTACCCTAGAACTTAAAGTATAATTAAAAAAAAAAATTAAAAAATCATCTAGAACAAGGGTTTCCAGTGCTAGTCTGTGGATCAGCTAATCAAGATCTCCTTGAAGATCTCCATGAAAATACAGATTCCTAGATTTCTAGAGACCGATTCAGAGCTCCCAGGGTGATCCGGTGGTGAGTCAGGTCTGAGAAATCCAGGTCTAGACCCAACTCCCTGGGCTTGGAACTCCTTCCTGTTGTCCCATCACCATGTGAACTGGTTCCAGTTGCCTCCTTAACTCTCCCCTGTACCCCCTTGCCCTCTAGCGAGGAGCTTTGACTCTCTGTCTTCTGTGTCACAGGAGTGATTCTGTCCACTCTCTTTCTGTTTTCTCACCTCTGCCAGCCCCACTCCAGCCTCTCAAGAGTAGCTCTCATGAGAGTCACCCATGATCATGGTATCTCTACATCTGATTGGTGTTTTCTAGCCTAGTGATCAGCTCTGTGACCTCTCAGCAGCATCTGACATTGTTGAAATATTTCCTTCCCTTCTCATTGGTGACCCCTCACTTTTCTCTGTTTCTCCATTTCCCTGGGGCCTCTGCCAGAACCCGTTTGCCACCTTCTCATGTTCTGCTTCGCCTCTAAATGTCGAAGTTCCTTGCTATTTGGTTCTGAGACCCTGTATTAGTGTGCTTGGGCTGCCATAGCAAAATACCACGGACTGGGTGGTGTCAGCGTTAGTTTTCTCACAACAAAGGATGGGAGACTGGAAGTTCACCATCAAGGTGACAGCAGGGATGGCTTCTCGGGAGGCCTTTCTCCTTGGCTTGCAGATGGCTATCTTCTCCCTGCGTCTTCACTTGGTTGTCCCTCTGTGCATGTCTGTGTCTTAATCTCTTTGTATGAGGGAACCAGTCATATGGGATTAGGGCCCACCTATATGACCTCATTTTACCTTACTTCCTCTTTTAAAGGCCCTATCGCCAAATACAGTCATATTCTGCATTACTAGGGGTTACGGCTTCAGCATATGAATTTGGGGAGTACACAGTTCAGCCCAGAACAGCCCTCTTTCTGTCTCACCTGTGTTTTCTCCCTAGGGGCATCATCCACTCACTTGGCTTTCATCTCCCCATCACCTTCAAATCTGTAGCTCCAACACCAAGACCTCTTTAGTGAACTCTAGGACCATATAGCCAGCTATTTCCTGCCTCAAGACTCCCCTCTTGTTTTTTTTTTTTTTTTTTTTTTTTTTTTTTTTGAGACAAGGTCTTGCTCTGTCACCCAGGCTAGAGTACAGTTGTGTGATCATAGCTCACTGTAAGCCTCGATCTCCTGGGCTCAAGCAGTCCTCCCACCTCAGTCTCCTGGGTAGCCGGGACTACAGGCATGAGCCACCACATCTGGCTAATTTAATTTTTTTTTTTTTGTAGAGACCAAGTTTCATTATGTTGCCCAGGCTAATCTTGAACTCCTGGGCTCAAGCAGTCCTCTTGTCTCTGCCTCCCAAAGTGCTGAGATTACAGGCATGAGCCACAACACCCAGCCCCTCCTTGCTTTAATTGGCTAATTCTTACTCAGCATCCCCATTTGGACCTCATAATTCTGTGCATCTAGGCCTGAGGCACCTCTCTTGTGTTTTATCTGAGAAAATAGCACCTCCATCCATTCATCCATCCGTCCATCCACCCACCCACCCACCTGTCTATCATCCATCCATCCACCCACCCATCCACCTACCCATCCAACCATCCACCTATCCATCCACTCATCCACCTATCTAACCTCTATCCATCCACCCACCCACCCATCATCCATCCATCCACCCACCCG
>NW_016803481.1:4754768-4761406 GCF_001698545.2 Rhinopithecus bieti | reverse complement strand
CCCACCCATCCACCCATCCACCCATCCATCCCTCATTCATTCATCTACCCATCCACTCACTCCTCCATCTATCCACCCATCCATTCATTACTCATTCATTCATCCACCCACTCATCAATCCACCCATCCACCCCACCCATCCATCGATCCATCCATCCACCCACCCACCTACCCATCCACTCATCCATCCACCCACCTATCCATCCACTGCACAAGCAAGAAGCCAGAAAGTTACCCTTGATACCTCCCTTTCCTTTACAACTCACATAAATTAGATAAGACCTGTCAGCATTACCTTTGAAAGGACTCTCAAATCACTCTTTCCCTTCTCTCCATCTCCATTGCCACCACCCGAGTTGGAGCTACGATGTCCTCTTCCCTGGATAACTGCTATAACTTCCTACCTGGTTTTCATGTTTCCGCTCTCTCTTTGCTCATTTTCTCTTCTTCGTACTGCATGCAAATGTTCTGTTTCATAAGCACACCTGATCTCACCCCACTACTGTCTCACTGAAAACATCTTACTGACTTTCATTTATGTGGAGGGTAAGTATAAAAATTCTTAATTTGCCCACCGGCCTCAGGGGCATCTGGCTTACTTCTGTCTCTACAACCTCATCTCACACCAGAACACCCCCTCACTGTGAGAATGTCACTCAGGTTGTCTCCTACCTCTGGGCCTTTGCACAGGCCACTCTCCCTGACCGTGCTAACAGCTGAAAGGAAAGATTCCCATACCCCGCAGACGAGGTCAGGACCTGGTATTGTGCATTCACAGAGCCTGGCATGTTCCTCCATTGGTAATGGTGGGTTTACTTATGCAGATTATTTGACTGGTGCTTCTCTCCTGCACTAGACTGTAACCTGAGTTGGGGCAAGGATGGTGAGTGGCTCACCATCAACACCCAGACACCCAGCACATGCCTGCTGCAGAGTAGGAGCTCAAGCACTTTTTAAAATGAATATTACCACCATCATGTGATTATACCATAATTTATTCCACTAGTTCCCTGTGCTTGGAAATTTAGACTGTTTCCACGTTTCCACTTTTATAAACACCACAGTGAATGTCCTTACAGATAAATTATTGCCCACATTTTTAATACTTTGAGACAAATATTACCAGTGGAATTGCCGTATTGAGACTTTTGACACATTTTCAGTTTCTCCATTGACAAAGAGTGTGTCAAGTAAGATTTCAAACTGTGCTGTGTGAATAAGCCCCTTTTTCTTCATCCTCAGCAAGGGTAAGCAGTATCTTATTTTTTTCCAGTTGGGGAAATGATCAAAATGATCACTGCTCTAAATATGCACTCCTGTTTTCTTATAGTGTTAAAGGTTTTGTTTTTTACATTGGGAGGCAGTTTAATACAGTGCAGGTGTTGGAATCATTTTTTCAATAGTTTTTTCATCTAGGAGTTTAATATACTTTACATTTATTTCAAGTTTCCTTTATGTACTTCAATAACATTTAATATTTTTCTTTAATATGTGGGCCGCACATTTATTAATTAAATTTCTTTTGCTGGGTAATGAAGAAGAAACGAGCAGAAAGCATTCTTTCATTGATAAAATCAAGTAAACTGATTTAAAGAAATGTAAAGTACTCTAGGCTGGGCATAGTGGCTCACACCTGTAATCCCAGCAGTTTGGGAGGCTGAGGTGAGCAGATTGCTTGAGTCCAGGAGTTTGAGACCAGTCTGGGCAACATAGTGAGACCCCTTCTCTACAAAAAATACAAAACATTAGCCAGGCATGGTGGTGTGTGCCTGTAATCCCAGCTACTTGGGAGGCTAAGGTGAGAGGATCACTTGAGCCCAACAGGCCGATGTTGCAGTGAGCCAAGATTGCACCACCACACTCCAACCTGGGCAACAGAGCAAGATCATGTATCAAAAAAGAAAAGAAAAACATACTCTATAGGCTTTCAGAAGGAGTGTCTATCTCATCAGGTTGTTCTATAGATTAACAAGTTAGTTTGTAATTGATTACATTAATACATATAAGACATTTTGACCAGTGCCTGGCCCAGCATATAATAAGCACTCAATAGACAGTTGCCTTCATTATTATCAGATGTATTCAAAATATCACAGTCTCCAAGGCACTATTGAAAAACGATCTGCCACTGTAACCTAATAATATATAATACATATTTATTATTAGACAGAAATTTTTAATAGAGAAAGAATTACTACTTAATTTTCTATAAAACCACAGTGTAAAGACATCTTGGTATGCATGGAAAGGTAAAATGAGATAAGCTGAAGACAGCAAATGCATATGAAAGCCTCTTGTCAAATGAGTAGTTCAGTATAAAACCAGAACATTTCATATCGTCTTTATCTTTTGTGTCATATGACATTGTGAAACTTAGAATGATTTCTCTCAGCAACACTCACAGCATGCTTGGTCATATTGCAGGAGATGTTCGGAATGACATCTATGTCACCCTGATCCATGGCGAATTTGACAAAGGGAAGAAGAAGACGCCAAAGAATGTGGAGGTGACGATGTCTGTGCACGATGAGGAAGGCAAGCTCTTGGAGGTGCGCAGTGTGGCTCAGAAATCCTGCTGCCATCACATCCATCTTTACAATCACCATAGACTTTTGGCCGTATTTTAATTCTTCGCATCAGGATGGGTTTGGTTTTTCTGAGAAAAGAAATACAAAGACTGTTAAATTTATGATTAGCAATGAGCAGTTTCACTAAGGAAGCTATCTAGACTCTTATTTTTATATTTCTCCTGTGCTAAGAAATAGCTTCAGCCCCTAATGATTTTATGTGTAAGCTTCCAATGCAGAGGTTATTTATCATTTTCAACTTATTTTGCCACTTTCAAGCTTGTTCAGTTACTCTGAGGCTTTAGCTAAGTGGCCTGGTTGCTTGAATAGCATCAGAAAGCACATTTCCTTCCCTGGGTGAGCCGAACCAAAGAACATGCGCTCATCAGAGACTGAAACTGGAAGATCCCTTGGGTAGGCATCTGCTACCACTGCTCTTTAGTGGTTTTTTTGTTTGTTTGTTTTGTTTTTTTTTTTGAGACAGAGTCCCGCTCTGTTGCCCAGGCTGGAGTGCAGTGGTGCGATCTCCGCTCACTGCAAACTCTGCCTCCCGGGTTCACGCCATTCTCCTGCCTCAGCCTCCTGAGTAGCTGGGACTACAGGCGCCCGCCACCACGCCCGGCTAGTTTTTTTGTATTTTTAGGAGAGACGGGGTTTCACCGTGTTAGCCAGGATAGTCTCGATCTTCTGACCTCGTGATCTGCCCACCTCAGCCTCCCAAAGTGTTGAGTTTACAGACGTGAGCCACCATGCCCAGCCTGCTCTTTAGTTTTAATGAACAGGAAACTGTAAGAAACTTTAAAAGGAAGAGTTATTTTCTCTGGAAACACAGGCATTAGTGGCAGAGCTGGGAGGGTATCCAAGTATCCTGAATTCAAGTCCAGAGTTTCTCCAGCTCTGGCAGCTTTTCTTTCTTCTTCTTCTTTTTTTTTTTTTTTTTGATGGACTCTCGCACTGTCGCCCAGGCTGGAGTGCAGTGGCACAATCTCTATTTGCTGCAACCTCTGCCTCCCAGGTTCAACCAATTCTCCTGCCTCAACCTCCCAAGTAGCTGAGATTACAGGTACCTGCCACCACACTAGACTAATTTTTTTGTATTTTTAGTAGAGATGGGGTTTCACTATGTTAGCCAGGCTGGGTTCAAACTCCTGACCTCGTGATCTGCTCACCTCAGCCTCCCAAAGTGCTAGAATTACAGGCCTGAGCCACCATGTGCAGCCTGCGTTGTTTTGCTTTGCTTTCCTCTTTCTTTTCTTTTTTTTTCTTTCTTTCTTCTCCTTTCCCTTCCCTTCCCTTCCCTTCACTCCCCTCCCCTCCCCTCCATTCCCCTGCCTTCCCCTCTTCTCCCTCTGCCTCCTCTCCCCCTCTCCCTCCCCTTCTTCTATTTTCTTTTTATTTTTTTACATTAAGACAAGATCTAAAGCAGGTATCTGCCAGCTTTCTGCCCACATAAAGAAGTGAGTCCTGATTCTGACATCAAAGAGGATAGGCAGGAGGTGGTCACAGTAGGCTGCATGACCTCTGCTGAACTCCAGCTCTTCTCGTTTGAGCCGTAGTTACCTGCTTTGATAACCAAGGACCAAGCACTTGATTGACTTGACTCACAGAGTGTCCTGTTGCAGAGTTGTTTAAGGCTACAATGAAATACAATTTCATCACTTCCCATGGATGTTACAATCTATTAAGGAAGCAGATAGCCAGGCAGTTCACTAAGTCAAGTCATATTCTGCATGAGAGGGAGAAACTGAATGCTGTGAGCCACTGTATGAGAGTGCTTTATTTGTGCTGTTGGTAAGAGCAGATGAGCTCATTTCAAGTAGACACCTTCTCCTGTTGGTCATTTTGTTTGATAGTACCCCACCAAGGGCTGGTTCTACTGAGCTAAGTGGTTCATGACCAGGAAAAGATGCAGCCCTGAGTTTGAGTGAATATGCTGTGCCAATACCCCAAGTCCCTAAAACAGAATGTAGACAGGAAAGAGAAATGCTTTTCTGCAAACAGTGGCGCGTCTGCATTTGTCACCTAACTTCTCATCATCGTCATGTTTCCTGAGAGAGAAAAGAGGAAAGAATCAGAGGAGAATGCATGCCTGGGGAGGGAAGAGAAAATACAAGTTACAGGAAAGAAGAATATTTAGGCAGTGCTGGGTTCCTTAACTGCTACCAAATTGATATTATAGACCCTTGAATAAAGTGATAGAAATTCATTCTCTGTTCTTCATTCCCCCAAACTTAATCAGCCGATCAGTGGATGTGTTTTGGGGTAAGGGGCTTGTGCATGGTATATGGGGTCCTCTTCCTTTTCTAAACAAAATTATTCCCTTCTAATTTTTTCCTTCCATCCGAAGAAAGCAATTCACCCTGGTGCTGGATATGAAGGCATTTCAGAATACAAATCAGTAGTCTATTACCAAGTCAAGCAGCCCTGTTGGTATGAGACTGTCAAGGTGAGAATGAGTCATTTGCAACCCCTGTTATCTGTTAAACCTCAGTTAGATTCCTATCTTCTGTTTACCCCAAATTATTCCTACTTTATTTTGAAATTTTAGATAAGTTGCCTATGGTGTGCAGTAAGAAACGAATTGGTAATTATAATTCTGTATTAAGAGCATTTATCATTAAGAAACTCAGTATTCTTCAATAATGTTCTCATTCATAAATGTATGGGAATTTGAATAGCAAAGCTGGTGGTTGACGTGATGGATATAATAGACTGCCAAGACGGTACAAAACCAAACAGAAATTTTCACACTGTGCAAACAGTTTCCTAACATTTTTTTCTTCTTGGCCTCTCACCAAGTGTTCTGGGCCTCTTTTCAACTTCAATATGTGTATTACACATTCCAAAGTGCTTTTCAGATCAGTCGTCTCCTTTGAGCCCCACAAGGGCTCTGCAACTGGAACAAGCAGGTGTTGTAACACCGTCTTTCTGATTAGGTACTGAGGTTCAAAGTTCAGTGACTTCCTAGGATCCTAGAGCTGACTGGTATCAGGGCCCGAACTAGAGTCCACTTCTTCTGAATCCTAGGCTCCATCAGCTCTTTCTGGTTGTCGAAGTCACACGAGTTCTTCATGGAAAAAGAAAAATTTGTTTTAATTGCATTCGTATATCTCAATTTAGAATTAACCATTTTCAACAGTTTTATATAGTTCATATGTTTTGAATGATGCTGTTGATAGAAATTTATATTGTGCTTTTTAAAACTACTTATCTCAGTGCATATAAATTCTTCAGATATGTATTTTAGATACTTGCATGAAGTTTCATTGTATAATCATGCCGTAATTGAACTGCACACCACAAATCTCTGCTCATTTGAGTGCCCCAAGGCCCTGTTTCTTCTTTCCCCTGTAGATATGTAAGCAACAGCAAGCTGCTTTATGAGCCCTAATTATTACCTTTCCCCCTCTTTATGGAATAATTAGGTCTTATAGAGCCAATCATTACTATATTTACACACATCTTGCAGTCTGAAAGGTCCTGTATAGACCTCAAAGTACCAGTATTCCCCCTCTGAGGTATTACTGTTTCTTATTTCAGAAAATGCTAGAAATTCACAGTATCTCTATACTCAGAATCTATGATAAACAGCAAGATGATCTGAGATTCTTTTGATTTGAAAATAGCTCAGTCTCCTTTGAATGAAACCTATACCAAGTCTCACTCTCTAGTAATTTGTGCTGTGGAAAGTATAAAATTGAGCCTAATTCCATGAAATAAACCATGCATGTGAAGTACTTTGTGTCTGTAAACTATTAATTTCTTACTATGACACAGGTATCCATTGCTATAGAAGAGGTCACACGCTGCCATATAAGATTTACCTTCCGACACAGGTCATCTCAGGAATGTAAGTATTAAGAGGTCTATGACATTGGGAGGCCGAGACGGGCGGATCACGAGGTCAGGAGATCGAGACCATCCTGGCTAACACGGTGAAACCCCGTCTCTACTAAAAATACAAAAACTAGCCGGGCGAGGTGGCGGGCGCCTGTAGTCCCAGCTACTCGGGAGGCTGAGGCAGGAGAATGGCGTGAACCCGGGAGGCGGAGCTTGCAGTGAGCTGAGATC
>NW_016803481.1:4740993-4754757 GCF_001698545.2 Rhinopithecus bieti | reverse complement strand
AAAAAAAAAAAAAAAAAAAAAAAAAAAAAAAAGAGGTCTATGACATATTTTCACTTAAAAAAAATTTGCTCTTTCTTGACAACCCTCTTGTGAATCTGGAGAACAAGATATTTGGAAACCAGAGACTTGGCAACTTTCTTTTGTAACTCACTGGTGCTAAGGAAATCAGCATAATGTATTTTGCTCAGCTTGCAAGGTCTGTGTTATCACTCTATATTAGGATTTCCTCAAAATGTGTTTTGTGAACATTAATATTCTCAAAGACAGCAGTCCTCAATCTTTGGCACCCAGAGACTGGTTTCGTGAAAGCCAATTTTTCCAAGGACCAGGAGCGGGGGATGGTTTCAGGGTAACTCAAGCACATTACATTTGTTGTTTTCTTTATTCTTTTTTTTTTTTTGAGACGGAGTCTCGCTCTGTCGCCCAGGCTGGAGTGCAGTGGCCGGATCTCAGCTCACTGCAAGCTCCATCCCCCGGGTTTATGCCATTCTCCTGCCTCAGACTCCCAAGTAGCTGGGACTACAGGCGCCCTCCACCTCGCCCGGCTAGTTTTTTGTATTTTTTAGTAGAGACGGGGTTTCACCGTATTAGCCAGGATGGTCTCGATCTCCTGACCTCATGATCCGCCCGTCTCGGCCTCCCAAAATGCTGGGATTACAGGCTTGAGCCACTGTGCCGGGCCTGTTTTCTTTATTCTTATTACATTGTACTATATAATGAAATAGTTATACAACTCACCATAGTGTATAATCAGTGGGAGCCCTGAGCTTGTTTTCCTGCAACTAGACAGTTCAGATCATCAGGCATTAGATTTGCACAAGGAGTGTGCAACCTAGATCCCTTGCATGCACAGGTCACAATAGCGTTCAGCTCCTGTGAGAATCTAATGATGCTGCTGATCCAACAGGAGGCAGAGCTCAGGTGGTAATGCGAGCAGTGGGGAGCAGCTGTAAAGACAGATGGAGCTTTGCTTGCTGGTCCGCCACTTACCTCCCACTGTGTAGCCCAGTTCCTAACAGGCCACAGACTGGTACGGGTTCATGGCCTGGGGTTTGAGGTCCCCTGCTCTAAGATGCTACTAGATGCTCTGTAACAAAAAGTGTTGTGTTTCACAATCAAATAGGTGTAGAAAAGGCTATATATACCTTGTATCTCCCTCCTAGACATTCACAATGCATGTTGCCATGTTGCAGTAGCAAGAAAACTGTTTAGTCACTTGTCTCCCCAAATTATCATTTTTCTCATGAAAAAACTGTTTCAAGTCTTAGGTCACAGTTCTTGAAATGGCTGCACTAAAGTGTGAGCAGAGAAGAAAACTGATTGTTTTTCAGACTGATCACAAAATTTCTGGAAGCTTCTTATTCTCATTTAGCACTGCATAAAAATGTAACCCCTCCTTCCAAAAATGCATGTGTTGAACACCATCTACACAGCAGGCTGCAGGTGAGGCCCTGGTCTATGACAGCCAGCTGGACACTGCCACGTAGAGTCTTTGTGGTCTGGTTAGGAAGATAAATGAAAAAAGTGGGTGATTATGTACAGAATAGTGTGATGTGTATATTATAAGGGGCAAAGACTTGTAATGGATACGTAGCACAGTACCTTACCCAGTCTGGGGGATTTATGCATATAACTTCCTACATCTTAGCTGAGACTTGAAGGAGAGTAGAAATTAGCCCAGTGAAGGGTGGCAGGAGAAATATGTTTGGAGAACCAAAATGAGCTCAGTAAGGCTAAAGCAGGACCAGTGGAGCAATAACAGTATCAGGTTGAATCGTGTGGAATTGCCATTTTTTAGGTCTAAATGGCCAAATATCAGCCATTTCATATGGTTCTGCATAGCTAACAATGATCGATTAACAATTAACAAAGATCAAGTTCGTATGAAATATTATGTGAGGCTGGGCGCAGTGGCTCATGCCTGTAATCCCAGCACTTTGGGAGGCCGAGGTGGGCGGATCACGAGGTCAGGAGATCAAAACCATCCTGGCTAACACGGTGAAACCCCGTCTCTACTAAAAATACAAAAAATTAGCCGGGCGTGATGATGGGCGCCTGCAGTCCCAACTACTCGGGAGGCTGAGGCAGGAGAATGGTGTGAACCCGGGAGGTGGAGCTTGCAGTGAGCTGAGATCACACCACTGCACTCCAGCCTGGGCCACAGAGCAAGACTCCATCTCAAAAAAAAAAAAAAAAAAAAAAAAAAACCAAATATTATGTGAAGCTATATTTGTGCATGGTCCTGTTTAGTATCCACAATAATATAATAAAGTACATTCTACTTTTATCTACATTTTTACATAAAGCAACTAAGGCACAGAGAGGCTAGGTACTTGCCTGTGGTCACAAGGCTAGCATATGACCAGGCTAGGTTAGCACCCAGGCAGTCTGATTCTAGCTAGGCTGGAGCCAGGTCACAAAGGCTGAAGATGCTTTTCAACCATGTTAAGGAGGTGCAATTCAAGGGTGGTTTCTGGTTTTGAGATTTTGGGAGGGGTTGGTCTATGTTCATAACAGCTTTACCCATAGTACTCCAACACTAGAATAGCCTAAATCCCCATCAGTAGGAGAATGGATAAACAAATTGAGGTAAAATCATACAATGGATGACTGCTCCACCAGTGTGGGGACCCGAGCATCACAGCAGACCACAGAGCCGTGCCTATGATGAGAACAGGCCACAGGTTACCCAGTCAGAGCCACTGAAGCAGGGGACCCAGTGAGTTCAGAGACTGGCTCCGAAGACCAAGAGAGAGGTGCTCTGCCTCCTCATGAAGCCGCACCCTCCTTCCAGCCGCCACAGGGCATACAGATCTTCTTTCCTGGCACTGGAGCTGGTATTCTGGGGAGGAAGGGGGAAGAAACCTTGGGCAGCACCGTAAACCCTAGAGTAGAATAAATATCTTGCAGAGCCTGTTTTAGAGCAACATAAATGGAGATCTCTCATTCAAGTGTTTGGAAGCAGGGTGATTGACATGATTGGATTGGACTTGGGAAACCTCATTCCAGCGTAGAGAATGAGTTGGCTGGGAGAGCCTAGAGACAGAGAAGGGCATTGGGAAAGTCCTGTAGAAATAAAGAGAAGAGGTGAGGTTGGCCTGAAGTCAGGAAGGGACAGCAAGACAGCAAGAGAGAGAAGAGACAGGCCCCAGAGCTATTTAGGACATGGAGTTGACATGGGGTGGAGTTGGTGTCAACACCCACATTTCCGATTTGGATGACTGGGTAGATACTGGTCTCATTTATTAGGGGATGTAGGAAGAGGAGAGCATTCTTGGGGGTGCCAGGCAGTTTCATTGGCACACGGTACGTGTCTTATTGCATTTTGCTGAATTGTGCTTATTAGAATATGGTTGAACGCCACACCCCCAAGCAAAATGTGAAATCATCTGTCATAGCCATCGCCTCCTGGTGTTTTCTGCACTGCTCAGACATGTCTTTCTGCTTTTTCAGCCAGAGATAAATCAGAGCGAGCATTTGGGGTGGCCTTCGTGAAGCTGATGAACCCAGATGGCACCACTCTGCAGGATGGGAGGCACGATCTGGTGGTTTATAAGGTGGTGCTAACAGAAAATGGCTGAGAAAAATATTTACTCCCTTTCAAATGGCGTTTAAGGCTCCTTTCACATTTATTTGTACAAACATCAAACCCTTCTAGAGCTATCTGTACTTGCCCATTAAAATCTAGAAACTCGGAAGGCTCTGGGCCCTCCAGCTTTGTGGTTTCCCACCTCCTTTCTGGAGAGAGTGAGTTGCATTATTACTGAGTCTTCTAAGGAGGCTCTCACCCTCTCCTGCAAATGGTTTTCCCTAGCAGGGAATGGTAAGGGGTCGGCTTCTCATCATCTGCTCTTTGCGTCCTGCATGGCACGTGGACAGGTGCACCGCTGGGCTTCAGTAGCATGTGATGGATGTGGTTTTCCTGTCACCATGAGCCACATACCATTTCTCTGCTCTGGGGGCCTTCCTTCCTTCCTTGAGAGTTTTGTCTTTGTTCTTCTCTTCCAACTGGAACTGAGCTCCCACTTCTACTGAGATTTTAGAGTATAAAGTAGATGCTGGAAGATCTCATTTATCCAACAATATCTGGCGGTTTCCCCACAGTTGGCTGCTCTTTTGAGATTCATCTACCTGATGAGTATTTTTCTTAACCTCTTAGTTTATGAATCATTTTGGAAGGGATGGCAAGCTCTTTCTTCTTCCATCAACCATCAACCCAATAAAGTATAATTGTCCCCATTTAGAGACTGAAGAAAATGAAATTTAACTTTATTCTGCAATGTATTTATTTTCTCTAACAGAGACTAGGATATTCTGGTTTCTAGTTCACAACTTAACTCTGTTACCATTCAATCATGAAATTATTTCTGGGCTCAATGTTTGCAGAGAGATACCATAGTATCTCAGAGTTGGAAGGGATCTTCAGGATAATTTGATAAAACCACGCTTCTCATGCTGGAAATGCATGATAGAAAAATTGTTTTTATTTGCATATAAGAGATGTTGGCCATCATTTGGTGTTCATAACATGCTTCCTTCTTAGGGTGACAACAAAAAAATGGAAGATGCTAAATTCTACCTGACCCTGCCTGGGACCAAGATGGAGATGGAAGAAAAAGAGCTTCAAGCGTCCAAAAACCTGGTCACTTTCACCCCAAGCAAGGATAGCACTAAAGACAGCTTTCAGATCGCCACCCTCATCTGCTCCACAAAGCTCACCCAGAACGGTAGGATGGTGAATACATTGACACAAATAAGCTTCCTGCTCAGCCTTCCTGGGCTCCTTGGTTAGGCTCACAGGGCTGGACCATATGGGGCTGAGTCTTATAAGGTAGGATGTTGGCCAATTGGATTCTGCTCTCTGCTTTTCAAGTGGTGTTCTGGGTAGAATTGATCACATTGCACAGCTTCTTTGGAAGTTTCATTGTCCACTTGAAAGCAGGATGAAAAACATTTTAGAATTTTAATATCATAAAACCTGTAAGTGTATTTATTAACAGCAACTGTAAAATTCAAAAGCCATATGTTCCCTGATAGTGCATTCTGTATAGTATATGCAGGAAGAGATGTTGGTAATAAGGGGAGGAGCCTGGCAAAGAAGTATAATCAGTCTCCTGTCCGAACGGTATGGCAGGGCTTCCTGTTTGAGTTCTGTCTTTCCCTCGTATATTCTTCTCTTCCCCATTTTTTCCCAAGCAGTCAGGGATTATCATAAATTCAGCTGAATAGTTCAAAGAGGGCTTCATTTGGTTTTTCCTTCAAATCTCTGATATCAATTTTAACCTCTCTTGTGTAGATTGTGGCATTTGATAGCCAATATCAACTTCTTATTTATTTAACTTAAGTGATGTGTACGGAGCCCTACTGGATGTAGTAAACCAAGAAGGAGCTGCCTAGGGGACTTGCGCTAGAAATTCTATCTCCCGTATGCTGTGTAGAGACTGGTGCCTTGGCCTTGTAGACAGTTAGAGTGAGGTACAGGCAAGAGCTCTGCCGTAAGGGGTGCAAAGATAGACAAAACAGTGTAGTTATAGGGTAAACCCAGGTATCAGATCCCTGATCTTTAGAAGGGCTCAGTATTAGGTTTGTTTTGACAAATCGTGGTTGACAAAAAAAAATAAGGATTGCATTTCAACTTGGACGAGTGGCTAGACTCAACAGAGTGAAGTTTAGGGCTAATCCATGTGTGCAAATAAAAGCATGCTCACTAAAAATGAAGCCAGAAACATAGAAGATGTGACAGAACCATCAGCAACATACCCTTGTTATGGACAAAGTGAATCTATTAACAATTAACTGCTGGTAGGTTAATGGGTGCAATATTTATGGAGGATAATTTAAAAGGCATATCAAGGATTTTAAATGTCTTCAGACCCTTTGAGCCTGTGATTTGACTCCTGGAAGCGGAGCTTAAAGTAGTACAAAGTAAACAATGAGAGATGTGCACGAAGATTTATGTACAACGATGTTATTTCCCTCTTATTTGTAACAGGGAAATACTGGAAACCACCCAAATGTCTGATAGTTGGGGTCAGTTTAACCACATTTTATAATTAAGTGACGAAATATATGCAGCTGCTAAATATGGTATTTCAAAACATAGTGAAGGACACAGTGAACTTTTTAACACTGTACACAGTATGATCCCAGTTTTATTTGGGTATATGTGAGCAATCTGCAGCCAGATTACCTGGCTTCAAATCCCAGCTCTGCCACTTATTAGCTGTTTCATCTTGGGCAAATGACTTGATATCTCTGTGAACTGGTTTCCTTGTCTTTAAAATGGGAGCAATAATCGTATCTATTTCAAAGAATGCAGTAAATTAAAATAAAAACAAAATAGCATTCGATCTATATTGTGAACACTGTAATGTCAGCTATCACGATCATCATTTTTTGTACACAGAAAAAGACGAATAGGATCAACTCAAAGTTTGATAATTCTTGTTTTCTTTACTCTTTTTGGTATTTTCCAAATTTTTAACTATGAAATGTCAAAATGTTATTCTTTGAACTAAGTATGGTAGTATAGTATATAAAGCATTAATATTTTAAAACTGTCAAGGGATATTTAAAAGGGATAACACTTACTGAACATCTAGTAGATAATCCTTTCTGGACTACAAATCAAAGAGGAATAAAGAAAACAAGAATAAGAGTTTGTGAAATTACTAGTAATGAAAAGCAAAAGGAATTTCTGTTAGCGATAACCATGTTGTTACATTGTTTGTTATCTCCATGTCAAAAATGCAGGCTTTCCTGACAAGTTGCAGTTCTCAATGTAGACCTTTCATTTGCTGGTATACCTACTTCACCCCAGCTTCTGAATGTTCTTAACTAGCCTGTACTATCTTGATACGGTAGCCCCCAGACCCATGTAGCTTGTAAAATTTCAATTAATTAAAATTGGAGAGTGGGGCGATTCAGGAGAAGTTGGACAAAAGGTACAAAAGTTCCACTAGACAAGAGGGTAAGTTCAAGAGATCTGTTATATATCCTCGTGGCTATAGTTAATCATATAGTATATACTTGAAAATTGCTAAGAGAGTAGATTTTAAGTGTTCTCACCACCAAAAAATAAGTAATGTGTATGTTAATTACCTTGATTTACCCTTCCACAATGTGTGTGTGTGTATCAAAACTTCATGTTGTGCACTGTAAATACATACAATTTTTGTTAATTAAATTTTATTAATAAAAACAGAGTATAAATCAGTCCGCTGGTTGCCCTAGTCACATTTCAAGCACTCTGGTCTCCTGCAGCTGCTAACTTTTGTGTTGGGCAGATGGATATACATTTCCATCATCACAGAATGTTCCTTTGGATGACACTGTATGCTTTACTTTGTCATCCTTATTCCTGATGTTTTGATTTAAAAAAAGACAAACTCATCATAACACATACAAAAAAAGTCAGAAGTAATATCTTATTGCAAAGAAGGTTTAAAAAGGCAAGCCTCATCTGAATCAGAGAGGAGTGACCTGCCATCCAAATGGACTGAGAGCAGGGAGAGGGACCAGGGGACAGAGAGGGAAAGACGGAGATTTGGCAAAGGCATCGCAAGCATCAGGGAAAATGGGGTATTCCCAGGGACAAATGATTGTAGATTATTCATGCATTTGCTTTTCTCTGACTTGATGGAAATTATAAAGAATGAATTTGATTTAATAAAATGCCGAAGAGCATTAATAAGTCATCGGCTAACTCTGAGGGCGTTGACTGAGTAGAGAGGGTAGCTGTGTTCTCACTGAGAGGGTGAGCAAAGGCATTCCTCCTTCCCCTGAGGAGAGCTATTCAGACTCAAAAGGTTAAAAGCCACTGGAGTTTTAACAGAGAGATCTTGGAGACTCTTTTTTGTTTACTTGATTTGTTTTTTCGATACTAAAACAGACCAATTTGTGTGGGATCATTGGTTTCTGGGCCCAGTGGAAGGTAAGAATAGATTTGTTTTTCCAGGAAAAAGAGAGGAATGTGCAGGTCCCCAGAGGTATGTGGCCTTGGGCCAGGAGGTTCATACTCGTCAGTCATTTCACCCTCCAGGACCAACTTTGCCATGATCATTTCCAGCTTATTGACCAGAAAATTGAGTTTTAAAGTGGCAACAAATCTTTCTTAAGCTCTTAAGCGGTGGACTTGGATTTTGAAAACAGCTCTTTGGAGCTCCAAACAGTTTACAGTTTGTCGTTTGCAGTTAGAGTTTCCAAGATCGGTTTGTTACAAACTCCAGTGACTTTTAACCTTTTGAGTCTGAATAGCTTTGTCGTACTTCCCTTTTTAAAAGTATGTGTTCTTAAATTCTCTTCCTAGGGTAGAAGGCAATTACTACCCTAAATGTGGGGATTCTCATGTCCTTGTTTCTCTTTATTAGTTTTGCCATATCTGTAGCCCTTAAAGTATATTGTTTCATTTTGCATTGTTTTTATTTTTTATAAATAAATTAAATTATTAGTCAGTCCCTTAGTTGCCCTAGCCACATGTCAAGTATTCAGTAATCTCCTGCAGCTGGTGACTTTTGCATGCCACCTTACTTATTTTTCAGTGGTGAGAACACTTGAATCTATTCTCTTAGCAATTTTCATGTATACAGTATTGTACAGCCTACAGGATTAATGTAGTTAATAATTGAACTGTCTAATTGAAGTCTTGTGTCCTGTGTGAATTCTTGTGTAACTTTCGCATTACTGAACTCAGCATTACTGAAGATTTGAAGTATCCAGAATTCTTACACATTTCTGACGAGAATGTAAAATGGGAACAGTGACTTTGGATAATATTTAATATGGCTGAAGATATTCTTCCTGATGCCCCAGAAATCCCACCTTAGTTTTCTGCGCTAGAGAAGCCGCTCTACCTGTATACCGGGAGACGAATGAGAGTGTTCGTAGCAGAATTGCTTATGGTAGAAAAAAACTAGAAGCAACCCAAGTGTTTATCAGCAGCAGAGTGGATAAGCAAATTGTGTGCACCCATACAACTGAATAGACACTGCACAGCAAGAAAAAAAATTAGAGCTACAGGGATAAACCTGTATACATCTTAGAAACACAGCAAGCCTGGGGCTCTTTCTGTAACCCTGTGTCACTGCTTTCCTGGTCCCAAGACCTAACAGTTCACCAGATGCCAAAATATTTTCCTATGTGAGCCGTGATCTGGCATGTGGGTATCACTAGGAAATAAACCTCTGGGATGATATTTGGGTACTTTGTCGGGGCTGAAGCTGCTGGGTGAATATTCACCCCTGGTGAAGGGACTAAATCGTTTTCCTCCAGCGGCTATGAGTGAAGTGATGGAACGAGCAATACCTTTGACTAGCCTGTGGCAGAAGTCAGAGCTGGAGAATATGGAAGTGGACGGTGCCTAGTGGAAGGCCTAGCACTGCACCTATGTTAATTACCTGCTGAATGAATGAATACATTAATGACTGGGTTAAGCATATTACCAGCTTCGTTAGTTACTGGTTCCCTTTCCATTCATTCATTTATTCCTTCATCAGACATGTATTGAACACCTAATAGATGTCTACTATTATGGCGAGATAAAAGAATGAACACTGTATGGTTCCTGCCTTCAAATGGCTCAAAACTATGGGAAGAGTCAAGGAGACACCAAATACATCTTACCAAATACATAGTATTTCTGGCAAAGGGAAGAATATACACAAAGACACACATATTTCAGAACCTGCCATGGTTGGGCGGTGGTGATTGGATTTCTCTGACTGCTAAAGGGTAAAACAGAATGGTGGTGGTTGGGGTGTGCTGGAGTGACATAGGTGGGGCCTTATTACATTCTCTGTGTGGCATTGGAAGTTTATTCTGTAGACACAAGGAATCCTTAGGCATTAGGTTTTGGCGGTTTCCCTGGGCCTAAACAATAGGCAAACTGATAAACACCCTCATGAAGCACTTTGACTATTTATGAAAAATACACATGTGTAATGACTTATATATTTCTACGAATTCATTGATTGAAAAATAACAGCCGGATGCCCTGGCTCCCACCTGTAATTCCTTTGGGAGGCACTTTGGGAGGCCAAAGCAGTAGGCTTGCTTGAAGCTCAGGAGTTCAAGACCAACCTGGGCAACATGGCGAAAGCCCATCTCTACAAAAAATACAAAATTAGCCAGGTGTGGTGGTGCACCTGTAGTCCCAGCTACTCTGGAGGCTGAGGTGAGAGGAATACTTGATCCCAGGAGGCGGAGGTTGCAATGAGCCGAGATTGCGAGATTGCACCACTGTGCAAGATTGTACCACTGCACCCCAGCCTGGGTGTCAGAGCAAGACCTTGTCTCTCAAAAAAAAAAAAAAAAAAAAAGTATGTATTGCTACATTTACTAGATAATGCTCTGAATAGAAATAGTAGCTTGATGTACTAAACTAGGTGATAATACAGTCACAGTCCAGATAACTGCAGTTTCTCTCTGACACTTTTATATTTCTTAATAGAGACAGGGTCTCTCCATGTTGCTCAGGCTGGTCTTGAACTCCTGGACTCAAGTAATCCTCACGTCTTAGCTTCCTAAAGTGTTGGGATTACAGGCATTAGCCACTGCGCCCAGCCTCTTTGACATTTTTAATAGCTCAACATTTATTAAAGCTGTAAGTGGCTTAAAGTTTCAAAATTCTCCATTGTAAGTCAAAAAATGCCTTAATATTTTTATCCCAGACTTATCCTAAGGGCTATGAATGTGTTCCACCTTTTTTTTGAAGTAGCCACCTGTCTCATTTGCTTGTCTATTTCTTCAGAGAACTCTGGGGAAAACAGTATGATAGAATGGCAAGGAGTTGGTTGTTCAAATCAGATAAATATGTAATAAAATTCCATTTCTACCTCTCCTAAGGCATGTAATTTAACTCCACAAAGCCTCGGTTTCCTCATCTAAAAGATGGAAAAAATAAAATCTGTGTGGTCATGATGTTGAGATAAATTAATGTATATATATATATATATACACACACACGTACACGTGCGCGCGCACACACACACACACACATATATATGGAGAGAGAGAGAGAGATGCACACGTACCTATGTTTCTTCTTTCCCTCTGAATCCACCCAGACATAGGTAGTGATAAGGGACGAGTTAAGTAAGGCAGCAAATTAAAAGTAGGAAGGTTACATAAGCGTGCTTTTTAGCTTTACTTCTTATGAGCATGATGTTATTACTTGAGAAATGTTAGTTGCGGTCAGATATTCTTTTAAGTTCTTATGCATTAATAGTTAATTTTTTTCTCTTTGAAGAATGAAAGAGGACCACAAGGTTTTCCCCGACTTAGATGGGAGATAGTAAAAGAAAACATAGGCATCTTGAATTAGACACTATTAAGAGCAATTACCTGTTCTAGAGAAGTCTTTAGCTATGTCCTGAAATGGTCTGGGTTGTTCTGTCTCACCTGTGTCTAATGTTTATGGTTGTTCTTCCTAGTTGACCTGTTAGGTTTGTTAAATTGGCGTTCCAACTCCCAGAACATTAAACACAACCTAAAGAAGTTAATGGAAGTGGATGGAGGAGAGATTGTTAAGGTATGTTTATATATTCATAGTTAGAAAACGTACATACATACATACATATACCTATTATACAAGTTATACCTAATTGGTTCAACATTGAAAATTAAACCATTCATTGTAAATGTAAAACTTATCTACATTGTTAAACAAGTGTGCCAGTTTTTAAAAAATGCTATTTTAAACCTCTTTGATTTAAATCTAGTTGTCCCCAGATTGCTATGGTATCTATGAAAGCATCAAAATAACCTCTCTGTTTTTCTTATCTTCAGTTTTTGCAAGATACACTAGATGCACTTTTTAACATAATGATGGAAATGTCAGACAGTGAAACCTATGACTTCCTTGTGTTTGATGCACTGGTAAGCAGTTAAACATATTAACTAGTGTTTATTGCTGCAACTTTATAGTTTTCAATATTACGCTGTTGTGAGTGATTGTGTGAATATCTTCTCGCATAAGTATTTGTTTCCATCTCTCTGGTTATTGTGTTAGGCTGAATTCCTAGAATTACAATTAGAAACAATGACTTATATTTCAGGCCTTTGTTTGTTTCCTGTTAGATCTCACTTTTTGATATGCTCTTTCTTATTAGAGAAAATAAGGTGTTTTATTTTTATTGGAAATCAGGAATCATTTTAACTCACATTACCATTGTCTGGAGGATTGTTACATGTTGTGTGTGTGTGTGCACTGGTGTGTTTATGCAAGGGAGACTGAATTCACAAGTCAGAGGTGAATCTGAGCCTCATTAGGCAGAATATTCAACCCAGCAGACAATTGAGTTTGTCACACAAAGCACTTAAACCTTCAACCCATTGCAAGAATTGAAATCAGAATAGGGATAAGCGATATCAGAATCTGGGAAGGCCAGAGGTGAGGGTGGAGGGGAAGAAGCTGAAAGGCCCCAAAGCAAGCATCATTTTCACCTTGGTGGGGTGAAAGTTCAGGACAGGATTTTTCCTGAATGCCACAGCTGAGGAGGAAGGTCAGTTGCAGCTTTAGGGGATTCACCAGCTTGAAGAAACTAGTCAGTTTAAGAAATAATCAGAATATTAAAGCTACGGTTTAAGATAAAGAAAATACCACCTAGTTGAGATCCAACTGGTTGGACTCAGGTTTATGGGAAAGAGAGATGGTGGTTATGGATGCTGTGGGACAAGGAAACAGATTCCTGAGGGACAGAGCAGCTGGCAGTGGGCATAGATGGAATCTGTCTTAAGCAGGGCAGTGTGGTTAATTTTAGGCCATGTGCCTGATGGCAGTGCAAGGGAATATACAAGGGGTAATTAGGAGATGACACTCTGGTGACGTTGTTATTGGGGGCACTCATAGTGTACCCAGGAGAAAAATGTTGTGCAATGTTTCATTAGTTGCATCCTTGGATTAGAGAAAACCCCTTTCCAGAACCTCCTTCCTCCTGCCCCTTAGGTTACCTGGGCACCGACTCCCCTGTCTTTGAGATACCTAGTCAGCTCCCTGAGGCCAGGGATTCTGGCTTGAATTGGTTTCTTCACAGCATTTAGCACAGTGCCTGACAGGTAATAGCCTCTCTATTTATGTTAAATAAATACAATCCTCAAGACTTGACATCAGCTCTGGAATGGTAGAGTGGGAATGCTGCAGAAAAGATCCAGAGAGAAAAGAAGGCACCGAGATGTTAAAATCCAGCTTGTTGGCAGAATACTTGGGATTGTGCAGTGCTGCTATTTCTGTTTTTCACTTTTGGCAGGTATTTATTATTTCACTGATAGGAGACATCAAGTTCCAGCATTTTAATCCTGTACTTGAAACCTACATTTACAAGCACTTCAGTGCCACTTTGGCATATGTGTAAGTATGATCTGAGGGAACTGTGTGTGGTTGGATCTTTGGATTTGTACTTGTAGGGCTGGATTGTTGAGAAACGAGAGGAACCTGTGTTCAGTAAATGTGCCTGGTAAGGCAGAACTCTATTCTAAGCTTCTTGGTGGAAAAAGGGAACCATCTAAATATTCTAACTGTGGAAAGGGGGCTAAGATCAGGGCCTTCCTTCTGGATAAGGTGAAATCTCCTTAAGAATCCAGAGTAGGCCAGGCATTGTTGCTCATACCTGCAATCCCAGCACTTTGTGGGGCTAAGGCAGGAGGATTACTTAAGGCCAGGAATTCAAGACCAGCCTAGGCAACATAATGAGAACCTGTCTTTACAAAAAATTAAAAAGTTAGCTGGGTATGGTGGCACACACCTGTGGTCCTAGCTACTTGAGAGCC
>NW_016803481.1:4707563-4738402 GCF_001698545.2 Rhinopithecus bieti | reverse complement strand
AATCTATCAGATATGACAAAAATGAACGTGCAAGTATGTACATTCAGTCATTTCAAATGTAGGGTATGTTAATGAGGAAAGAGGACCATGATAGATTCTTTTTTTTTTTTTTTTTTTTTTTTTTTGAGACAGGGTCTCACTCTGTCACCCAGGCTGGAGTGCAGTGGTGTGATCTCGGCTCACTGCAACCTCCACCTCCACCTCACAGGTTCAAGCGATTCTCCTGCTGCAGCCTCCCGAGTAGCTGGGACTATAGGCGCATACCACCATGGCCAGCTAATTTTTTCGAGATGGGGTTTCACATGTTAGCCAGGATGGTCTCCATCTCCTGACCTCGCGATCCCCCCACCTCGGCCTCCCAAAGTGCTGGGATTACAGACGTGAGCCACTGCTTCTGCCCCGATAGATTCTTAAATGATAAAACAAACGTGTAAAGCCTGAGTACAGTATGATCTTCCTTTTAAAATAATACAGATTTGAACTATGTATAGTGAAGAAGACTGGATAGATAACATGCTAAAGTGGTTTTTTTGTTGTTGTTTCTTTAGAGTTTTTTAGGGTTTTTTGTTTTTGTTTTTGAAACAGGGTCTGGCTCTGTCGCCCAGGCGAGAGTGCAGTGGCACGATCTCAGGTCACTGCGCTTTGCTTCCCAGGCTCAAGCAATCCTTCCACCTCAGCCCCCCAAGTAGCTGGGACCAAAGGTGTGCACCACCACACCCAGCTAATTTTTATATTTTATGTACAGACAGGGTCTCTCTACGTCACCCAGTCTGGTCTCAAACTCCTGGGCTCAAGGGACCTGCACATCTCCGCCTCCCAAAGTGCTGGAATTACAGGCATGAGCCACCACGCCCAGTCTGAAATATCAATAGTACGAAAGCTTCGGGTGACAGGCTTGTAATTTTTTTCTCATTCTTTATATTTTTATTCTTTTAGCATTTTAGTTATATTTATTATTATATTTTATTTGCTTTTTTTATATTCTTTTTGATTTTTAAATGAATATATACTTTTCTAATTGTTTTTTAGAAATGTTTAATGACTTTAAAACCCATCTGGCTGAATGACCGTTCCACCTTCCCAGATGGAAGTGAGCAGTATTTTCCACACACATAATTTATGCAGAGTCTCTGTATTTGCTTTCTTTTCAGAAGGTCTTCTTTTGGCAGGGCATGGTGGTTCATGCCTGTAATCCCAGCACTTTGGGAGGCCGAGGTGGGTGGATCACAAGGTCAGGAGTTTGAGACAGCCTGGCCAATATGGTGAAACCCCGTCTCTACTAAAAATACAAAAATTAGCCAGGCGTGGTGGTGGGCACCTGTAGTCCCCGCTACTCGGGAGGCTGAGACAGGAGAATCACTTGAACCCAAGAGGCAGAGGTTGTAGTGAGCCGAGATTGCACCATTGCACTCCAGCCTGGGTGACACAGCAAGACTCCATCTCAAAAAAAAAAAAAAAAAAAAAAGAAAGAAGGTCTTCTTTTAAAGTTGGTTCATTATATTTTCCAGTTACGGTACATTTCCATATATTGAGAATGGTTGGGGCATGGAGTGTTCTACCAACGGAACATCCTCTTACCCAAAAGTTTGTTTGTATAGTAAACCCTGATGTCCAAAAATCAGTATCACCTTTAAACTACAGAAAGAAAACCTGAATGTGAAATTAAAATGTATTTTCTTATGGATGGTTCACTAGTTCATTTCCTCCTCATTTGTCAAGGCACATCAGAGTCCTCATTCTAGATACCAGATAGGACAGTAAAGGATGGTGAGTGTGGAAAATGAAAGATTAGGACGACAGAGGACCCATGACATTGACTAGGAGAGTTGCTTCATTGCACCTCATCTGTGATGGCCTGCGTGTGGTTGCTTTTCCCTTATATGTTATTAAAGAAGAACCTGAGCTGGGGAAGAGACTGGCAATGTGTGTCCTCTGGTTGCTTAGATTTAATGATCACTTCAGTGCACTGGCCATGTCTGGAGGCTGCAGTGGAATGTCACCTGGTCCCCGGTCCTCCTGTTGCCTTCATCAGAGCTTAAATCTCTCTTATGAGCTCATTACCTGGCTGGAGTTCACCTCAGTCAGCAAAACACCAAGAAGAAATTGTAAATTGCCCCACATAGGATGTTGAGAAGCTTGATCTTAATCCCTCAGCTCCCTATCATTAGTACTTAAAAAAAAAAAATTAAGTCACCCACATAGAGTGCCAAGTGTTCTGCATTGGTGCAGGGCTTTTGCAGCATATGTGACCAGGCTCCCACTTTGATGGCGTGTGTGCATTCCATGGAGTTCAGGGAGGCAAGGAGTAAAGAAATCACCCTGTAAATGAGGGTGGTGTTGGAGTGGTGGAGCCAACAGGGAAGGCTGCCTGAGCTGAACTGAGTGGCGGAGGAGGTAGTATCATGTGAGCTAAGACTGAAAGATGAAGAAGCGGCCTCCAGAGATGTCAGGAAAGGGTTAGTGGAAGCAGGACCTGCCCCAGGCAGGGACCTATGGGGCACCAAGTGTGGATGCGTGAGGAGTAACGAGAATCCAGTGTCAGGAGAGAGAGCGGGAGTGGCCAGCAAATAATAAATGATGTGGGGCCTTGTAGGCCATAGTGAGGAGCTTGGATTTTATTCTGGGTGTAGTGGGAAGCCACTGGGGGACGACTAGAGAAGTAATAAAATCTGGCTTATGTTTTAAATGATCATCTCATCTCCCACATGGAAAATAGATTATTGAAGGCTAAAGGTAGAAGCCAGTGACCACTTTAAGAGGCCATTGTGGTTCAAGTGTGAGATACTCCAGCCCCACCTCAGAGGCAGAGGGAGAGAATGGACTGATTCGAGCTCATAGGATTTCCTGTTGGGTTTGATGGGGCAATGAGAGAAAGGGAAGAAGCATAGATAACATCTAGGTTTGGGGTGGATCTAGGTTCGAGGTGGTGCTGTTTGCTGACATTTGGAATACTTAGAGTTGAGCAGGGAAATCAAGTGAGTTCTGTTGTAGGTGTGTTAATTTTTAGATACTTTGGGGACTAAATTGCAAATAAAGTTCTTTTCTAGTTCTGTAAAATGGATGAATTGAGAATTACCATTAACCCTCTGATTAACTATCTCAGTGAAGTTCACATTCTTTGGGTACTGTGGGTATAGGTGAATGGAGGAGACGAATTTAAACATAAGTGTGTGTGTTTGAGTGTGTGCATGACATTCTGAATTCAAGCCATCCTATTCTTGACCAGTTAGTGGTGAAATTACCACCTATTATATGTGCATATGCACTTTCATTTGGGACTTTTGTGTTTCTTGGAAAGTGCTCAAATATCTCTTGATTTCTACTTAAGAGAAAGAACCCACTTTTGAGTTGACGGACAGATCTTTTGAAGACATGTATAGTACTTCAATGAAGGCAAGCACGTATCAGTGAAGACTACAGGGTCTTGTCCTGGAAGGCCCTTGTGATAGAGCAGGCCAGCATCAGCATGGGCAGTTCAGTGGCTAGACTGGAACAAATGGTTTTGTAGGCTGGGCTGGGGATCAGAGCCTTTCTGGGTTGAGCAGCTTCTCTAACCCATTGCCCGAAACTTCAGATGACTGGGGCTTGATTAGGTGAGTCAGAATGATTAGGGGGATACAGTGAAGGAGAAGTCGAGGAGGCAACAAATCTATTTTAAAATTTCTTTTAACAATAGAAAGTCCAACTGCTTTTCTCTTTTTCCTGTTAAGATTTTATGGCCAGAGCAAAGATGGAGATGAGTTTAATGATTCAATCCGCCAGTTATTTCTTGCTTTCAATATGCTGATGGACAGGCCTCTGGAGGAAGCCGTCAAAATCAAGGTCAGCCTGGCGTCATCATGGGTAACTCTTCTTAGGCTGTGGTAACGATGTTTTGGGACCAGTTCAAATTGGCCATATCATGGGGGAGAAACAGAATGAATCATGGTTCCTGGATAGCTTATGAATTTTAGTATGATTTACAGAAAATAAAGGGAAAAAAAACAAGCCCATTTTAACTTCTACAGATGCTTGTATTTTCAAATGTCAGTTTGCCAAGGACATGCTACCTAATTAGACATCCCTTGAAAGGCCATTGTGAACCCTGTTTGACCCCATAATTTCAGCAAACTGATCCCAATGCTACTATAGGTGACAATTTTTTTTATTTTTTGTCCCTCATTTTACCCGGAAGTGTAAAGTCACCGTCTTTGTTATCATAATTTAAAAAATATATGAAATACATAATCCCTGAAAATTCAAATGTGAACTTTACTATTAATATTTATTTTTTGCTCTTTATGGCCACGTTGTGAGAGAGACTTCAAGAATTTAACCACCTCCTGGCTGGGCGCGGTCGCTCACGCCTGTAATCCCAGCACTTTGGGTGGCCGAGGCGGGCGGATCACGAGGTCAGGAGATCGAGATCATCGTGGCTAACATGGTGAAACCCTGTCTCTACTAAAAATACAAAAACATTAGCTGGGCATGATGGCAGGTGTCTGTATTCCCAGCTACTCAGGAGGCTGAGGCAGGAGAATGGCGTGAACCCGGGAGGCGGAGCTTGCAGTGAGCCAAGATGGCGCCACTGTACTCCTGCCTGGGCGACAGAGCGAGACTCCGTCTCAAAAAAAAAAAAGAATTTAACCACCTCCTTAGGCAGAGAAATGAACTCCAAGTGGACAGAGCCTGCTGGCAGTAGAAACCAGAAAGCTGTATCCCCTTGCATCTTCAGGAAAAGCATTTTAGGAGATCGTGTAGAGCAGTGCCAGCTTTCCTTTTTATTGTAAGGGCCATCTGTATGCAGTTCCCTATTTAAGTTCCAAGCATCACCTTTTCTTCCTGGGATGAAGCAGTAAATGTTGTATTTGTCTTGCCTGGCAACTGAATTTGCCTTTGGTGTTTTCTTACAGGGGCAGCTTTGAAGTACCTTCCTAGCATAATTAATGACGTCAAACTTGTATTTGATCCTGTTGAGCTCAGGTAAATAGCCAAACAAAATTTTGTTCCTTAACTCTAACAGAGACAGCTTCCCTGCGTGGCTGGAGCCTGGGCTGCTACATCTGGCTTTTATTTTTCTAAGCAGTATTAACTGAATACCTTTTGGTACTCAGTTCTGTGGAAGATGCAAAAGAGCAACCAAAACCAGCCCTGAGAGAGGTTTGCACTTTCTCTGGGAAAACAAGACGTGCAGACATGAAATTGACTACAAAAGATAGTGTATAATGACTTGCTTCCAGCCCTACCCCTAAGTATCCCAGCAGTGCAAAGTCAGACTGCAATCAACATGAGAGTGGAGTTAGCCAAGAAAGCCATTTTCACAAAGGCGAGACTGGAAAGCAAAGATGGACAAGGGTGTTCTTTGGCAATGTAAATACTCAGCTCTAAGGCAGAGCCCTCCAGTAAGTGAGGATAAAGTCTCCCTTGCTGCCATGTCGTAAACTCTCAGGTCATTTTGTAGTTTTCCATGTAAATCTCTCCATGCCCCAAGCTCAGAGTGGAGGAGAAAAGTTTATAATGATGCCTTCAACTTGGCAGAACGAAGACACTCCTAACCCTGTGGTTTCTCTTCCAGTGTGCTCTTCTGCAAATTCATTCAAAGCATTCCTGATAACCAGCTGGTTCGGCAGAAACTTAACTGCATGACCAAGATAGTAGAGAGTGCTCTTTTTCGACAGTCAGGTAAGTCTCTTTTAAAAATTGCTGCGTGAGGTCACAGTGAGCCAAGATCATACCATCGCACTCCAGCCTGGGTGACAGAGCACGACTCCATCTCAAAGGATTAAAACAAACTGCTGTGTGCTGAAATGCCAGCCCCATTTCTGCAGCTAACACTTGAGCTTTATTTTTTTTTCTTTTAAGACGGAGTCTCACTCTCTTGCCTACGCTGGAGTGTAGTGGCGCCATCTCGGCTCACTGCAACCTCCCCCTCCCAGGTTCAAGTGATTTTCCTGCCTCAGCTTCCTGAGTAGCTGGGATTACAGATGCACACCACCACACCCAGCTATTTTTTTTTTTTTTTAATATTTTTGGTAAAGATGGGGTTTCACCATGTTGGCCAGGCCGGCCTCAAACTCCTGACCTCAAGTGATCTGCCCAACTCGGCCTCCCAGAGTGCTGGGATGACAGGTGTGAGCCACCATGCCAGTCAGCACTTGACTTTTCCTTTTAAAAAATGTTGGCCGGGCCCAGTGGCTCAAGCCTGTAATCCCAGCACTTTGGGAGGCCGAGGCGGGTGGATCAGAAGGTCAGGAGATCGAAACCATCCTGGCTAACATGGTGAAACCCTGTCTCTACTAAAAAAATACAAAAAAAAACTAGCCGGGCGAGATGGCGGGCACCTGTAGTCCCAGCTACTCGGGAGGCTAAGGCAGGAGAATGGCGTAAACCCGGGAGGTGGAGCTTGCAGTGAGCTGAGATGCAGCCCACTGCACTCCAGCCTGGGCAACAGAGCAAGACTCCATCTCAAAAAAAAAAGAAAAAAGAAAAAGAAAAAATGTCATTAGTATCCTTGCCAGTTGTTTGCTGGTATGTAAGGACCTCCTCGGAGAGCAGTTTTAAGGAGATTCTAAAGTAAGCTCAGTATTTCCAACAGTTCCTAAAAGAGCAAAATCATGTGTTCTTTAATCTTTAATTAGAACAATCTGCAAGAGGTTCATTAATTAGAGAATTTTGTCTTTAAAACAGGAACCTCAGGAAGTAACAAGCAAGTAGGAAAAAGATGACACTTTTAAAAGAAATTCTTCTTTAACCTGTACTTATTGCATGACCTTAAAAACCAGGGGATAGGGAAGCAGCAATGTGCTGGATCCCACAGGAGAACTGGTTACATGCATCCCTTCTCAACCCCATGTTCAGTGATATCACATTAGTAGCTGGAAATTGACCATGGTGGAAGGATTTACACCAGGTACACCAGGGAAATTGGCAAACATGATAAAGCAAGCCTTTTCTTTTCTTTTCTTTTCTTTTTTTTGAGATGGAGTCTCGCTCTGTTGCCCAGGCTGGAGTGCAGTGGCACAATCTTGGGTCACTGCAATCTCTACTTCCCTGGTTCAAGCGATTCTCCTGCCTCAGCCTCCCAAGTAGTTCGGACTACAGGTGTGTGCCACCACATCCAGCTAATTTTTTTTTTTGTAATTTTAGTAGAGCCGGGGTTTCACCATGTTGGCCAACTGGTCTCAAACTCCTGACCTCAGGCGATCCACCTGCCTTGGCCTCCCAGAGTGCTGGGATTTTAGGCGTGAGCCACCACACCTGGCCAAGCCTTTTCTTTAGGGGGTAGGCTGGTGGAAGCCAGATTACTAGTATTCTGCTGGGAGAGGAGTGGGGCATGGAGGGAAAAAACTCTTACACTGATAAAATACTTTTCACTTTGTAAGTGGAGTCTAGGAAATAGCCACCAAGTAGTTCTGTCCCAAAGCTGGTGTTAAACAGGAGGTCCAGCACCTGGGCCTTCCCAATAAACTCCAGACTTGCTAGAGTGAGGCAGCTGCGGAGACTTCTTTTGGTCTCCATGGTCAGAGGCTCACAGAGGATGACCTCATGTTATATGTATATTGCCTGGAGATCTGAAGACCAGCAGGACTCCTCAACATTGGAATTGAGTGGATCATTGGTGGGAGAGCCTTCCTGGCCTTGTCCCTGGCTAGTTATGTAACTGGACAAATGAGTGGCCTTCTACAAGTCTCAGCTTCCAGTTCTGTGGAAGGAAGGACTTGAACTAGATCATATCAGTAGCCTCCTTGGGCTCTGATATTTTCTGACCCTGTGAATTTGCACTTAGAAATTGCAAATGTTCCTAAGACACAATTGAAGGTAGAGGTAATGCCTGCCAAAAGCTAGTGAATGCTCTTAAGTAGAAAACATTTATTACCAAAGTAAATTATTACTAAACATTTTAATATGCTTTGATAACTTTTTAAGGATACAGAAAAGGTAATTGAGATAGTAAGGATAAGGTGTTTGAGCAGAAGAGCAAGCATGCAGTTGATAGTTCTAATTAGAGTGTGATCACTGTTAACAGTCATTTCTGTAGCATTCAGAGTACCTGAATTCATTATAAAATGTGTTACAATAGCAAAGATCTCAGAAGACATAATATGTCATATCTTACTTTCTGAATTCCACACGCCTGCACAGACATGAGCAGAATGTCATTGAAATGTACTAGGGAAGCTTAGTATATATAGGAACTTCTTTCAGTACATTTTCTCCATTAGGTGAAAAAAATTTTGAAAAAAAAAATCTGTAACTTGTTTGGTTTTATTTGTTTCATATGACCTCAATTTCATGTATTAGGTTGGCATTTTTAAAAGCTAGAGAAATTGTTAAATAATTTAAACATTTTGCTAAGTTCCCACCTTTACCTGTGGGAAGGGTCATTTTCTTAGTTTGTATAATCCAGTTGCAAAGGTGAAGTTCTTTTTTTTTTTTTTTAATTCGTTCATCTGCAAACTGAACAAGAGTAGAGTTCCACACCTAAAACCAGGTGTTCCTGGGTGAGCTGGAGGGGCTGCATTCCTGCAGGGCTGATTGCAGAGCTTAGAGCTACTGGTACTGGAGAGAGTTGCAGGAAGGAGACAGGCAGTTCAGGAGGTGGCACTGCTGTGTGTGAGCTGTTCGTGTTTTCCTTCTCAGAGTGCAGAGAAGTGCTGCTGCCGCTGCTGACAGACCAGCTCAGTGGCCAGTTAGATGACAACTCCAGCAAGCCTGACCACGAGGCAAGCTCACAGCTTCTGAGCAACATCCTGGAGGTGCTGGACAGGAAGGATGTGGTGAGTTGAGTCATCACTGATTTTGCACAGAGCTCACACTGGCCCCTTTGCACCAGACAGGAGTGACTCCATGGCCTTCCTATTCTCAGGTAGTTTCCAACTCAGGTATTAGGGCAGGCTGTGCCCATTTTAGAGATAATTAGGGAGGCCAGAGCCTCCAGTGCAAAGTCAGATTATTGCTGGGGCCTTCCGCAGGCTGATTTTCCTGGCTTGCCCAGTGTGCCCACTATTGAGATCCCTGTGATATTCTTAAGAATCAAAGACCTGGCTGGGCATAGTGGCTCAGGCCTGTAATCCCAGCAGTTTGGGAGCCAAGTCAGGAGGATCACTTGAGCCCAGGAGTTCAAGACCGACCAGCCTGGGCAACTTGGTAAGACTTTGTCTCTCTAAATAATAATAATAATAATAATAATAATAATAATAACAAATAATAATAATAAATAAATAAATAAGAATCAAAGGCCTTTCTGTTTTTATGTAGAAACCTCTTCCTTCTTATCCTCTGATGCCTAACAACCTGATATTTCTGAGCTGCTGAGAAGTTCTCATTTCCATATCCTCTTGGACATTGGTGCTTTTTCTGGAACCTAGTGGAAATGATGTTTTCTCATCTTGCGTTTTCTCTGTGACCTACCTGGCCCCCATCCCTCCTGAAAACATAGGGCTAAGGCCAGGCACAGTGGCTCATGCCTGTAATCCCAGCACTTTGGGAGGCCAAGGTGGGCGGATCACAAGGTCAGGAGATCGAAACCAACCTGGCTAACACAGTGAAACCCCATCTCTACTAAAAATACCAAAATTAGCTGGGCATGGTAACCCGCGCCTGTAATCCCAGTCACTTGGGAGGCCAAGGCAGGAGAATCCCTTGAACCTGGGAGGCAGAGGTTGCAGTGAGCCAAGATTGTGCAAATGTACTCCAGCCTGGGCAACAGAGTGAGACTCCATCTCAAAAAAAAAAAGAAAAGAAAACACAGGGCTGAACCTGTCTGGATTCACCATGTCTTAGAAATAGTACAGCCCATAGGCCTAGCAGAGCCCCCACACAGGAAGCTGGAGAACTTTGCAGAATGTGTTCCCTCGAACAGTTGAGGGCTGAGAAAAAAAAGGTATCTTGCCGCAAATTATACTCACCACATCTGTGGTGGTTTCGTGGCACAGGTGTTCCCGCAGAACAGGAAAACCACTCTTTGTCTTCACCTAAACTCTTTATCTTTCCAGTATCTTGGGCCTTTGTTCTACCAAAGGATAAGAATACTATACCTTTTCCCATAGCCAAACTGTTAGTTCACCTGTCAGGGTCCACCACCGTTTGAACACAGCCCACCTTTTCTCCTGCTCATGGTTTGCACTGGGATGTCTACACTTCTGTGAATCCATGCTGCAACCTCAGACGTATGTGAGGGTACCATTGCCATCTCTAGCTACTCCCCCGATCTCTGTCCCTCCACTTCCCTAAGCCCCTGTAGCCCACTTACTCTTTACACTGCTTACTTGATATTTATTCATTATAGATCGTTCCCCGTTTTTAAATTAAGTATGTTTATAGAAACCACATTATAAAATGGAATATGTTTTCCCAAAGCAATTGGAGATTTTGTTCCTAACCAAGGACTTTACACCAAATACATAAATGTGACCAATCATGTCATAAACACAATACTTTTTAAAAAGTAACTCTTATAACTCAGTAATTCCTTAAAATAATACAGTAAAGCTCCACGCCCTATAAATTTGGCAACAATGTGTCTGGCACATTGGTTTAGCCAGGGATCCAGTGTTCTAGAAATCATATGTTTATGATCCACAGTTAATGTGATACACAAGAATCAGAGCATTGGATTCTAGTCCCAACATTACCACTCTGTAGCTATTTGTCCTTAGGCAAATATCTCAGTGCCTCAGTTTCCTAGTCTAGTCCGTTGTATGTAGGAATTGTTCTAGATGACCTCTTTGGTCTCTTCCACTTCTGACCCTATTTTTTAATACGTAACATCCCTACCAACCTTCTCACCACCCAGAAAGACTCTTTGGAAATGACTTGAATGTATTTCAATCCTGTGCTAGGATATTTAAATTAGCTTTTTATTTTGGTCTTCCCAGTATTATGTTCCCTGTAATGAGCAGAGGCAGTCAAAATTATCGATCTTGGAGCTCTGGTAAAGTAGTAAGTTCAATCATTTTTGTCCATCATGGTGGTACTTTTTTTTCCTCCATATACATTTTGAAATACGTGCACTAGCTCAATATCTCTTCCCTTGTCCTCTCATCTCCTTAATTTAAAGCTCTAATTACTGACATTTGTTCTTCCTGCCTTTTGTTTTATTTTTTGAAACATTGCAAGATTCCCTCCTCTCCCTACAGCTCTGTTTTGGAATTGTCCTCATTCTTTCAAGTCCAGCTGCAGTAAGCGCCTCTGTGAAGTTGTCTCTGGTGTGGTCCTGCCAAATTCTACTCATTCTTTTCATGCTCCCCTTGAGTTTCTTTTGAGGATTTTATCACTTTGTACACTGAGTTATGAATGCAGCTCACAAATCCTTGGGTAGCTGCTCTTACGCTCCAGGCACTGGGATCAGCTAGGACTGTGGCAGTGAACTAGAGAAGCAAGCACCCTACCCCCAGGAGCCCACCTTCTAGGGGAATCCTTGTGTTATACTTATTTAAATGTATGTCCTGGCCGGGTGCAGTGGCTCATGCCTGTAATCCCAGCACTCTGGGAGGCCGAGACGGGTGGATCATGAGATCAGGAGTTTGAGACCAGCCTGACCAACATGGTAAAACCCCATCTCTACTAAAAATACAAAAATTAGCTGGTCTTGGTGGTGAGCACCTGTAACCCCAGCTACTCAGGAGGCTGAGGCAGGAGAATCGCTTGAACCCAGGAGACAGAGGTTGCTGTGAGCCAAGATCGCGCCACTGCTCTCCAGCCTGGGCAACAGAGTGAGACTCCGTCTCAAAAAAAAAAAAAAAGATTTATGTGCCACTCACCCCCACCTCCACAATAGAAATATCTAAAGGCTCAGAGGAGCCTTATTCATTTCATACCTCCCCACAGGGCACAGCATGTGACCTGCACAACTATTTAGGGCCACACTAAGGAAATGCTATGTAAATGGAGTGAAAGCAGCATCTCGTGGAGAGGCTGATTTTATGAATCACTTTCATTCAGGGAAATGGAAACGAGTAAATGACTAATAAAAAGTGAAGGAGGGAGAGAAGAAGGAAGGGACAGAGGGAAGCAGAGAGGGAGGGTGGACCTGAAATACGTGATACTGTAATAAAAATATAGCCATACCATAATTAAGAAATCCAAAAACAATAGATGTTGGCATGGGTGTGGTGAAAAGGGAACACTGTTACACTGCTGTAACAGTTGTAAATTAGTACAATAACTATGAAAACAGTATAGAGATTCCTTAAAGAACTAAGAGTAGAACTACCATTCAATCCAGCAATCCTACTCCTGGGCATCTACCCAAAGGAAAATAAGTCATTATATGAAAAAGACACATGCATGTGCATGTTTATAGCAGCACAATTTGCAATAGCAAAGATATGAAACCCACCTAAGTGCCCATTGACCAATGAGTGGATAAAGTGTGGTATATATGCATCATGAAATACTACTCACTCATAAAACGGAACAAAATAATGTCTTTTGCAATAACTTAGGTGGAGATGGAGGCCATTATTCTAAGTGAAGTAACTCAAGAATGGAAAATCAAATATTACATGTTCTCACTTATAAGTGGGAGCTAAGCTATGAGACTGCAAAGGCTTAAGAGTGATACAATGCGGCCAGACACGGTGGCTCACGCCTGTAATCCCAGCACTTTGGGAGGCCAAGGCGGGCGGATCATGAGGTCAGGAGATCCAGACCATCCTGACTAACATGGTGAAACCCCGTCTCTACTAAAAATACAAAAAATTAGCCGGGCATGGTGGTGGGCGCCTGTAGTCCCAGCTACTTGGGAGGCTGAGGCAGGAGAATGGCGTGAACCCAGGAGGCGGAGCTTGCAGTGAGCCGAGATCGCGCCACTGCACTCCAGCCTGGGTGACAGAGCGAGACTCCGTCTCAAAAAAAAAAAAAAAAAAAAAAAAGAGTGATACAATGGACTTGCTGAACTTTCTGGGGAAAAGCTAGGAGGTGAGTGAGGGATAAAAGACTACGCATTGGGTACAGTGTACACTGTAAAAATCCCCTTTACCAGGGGCTTCAGGGCATTAGGGGGCAGGATGGGGAGATGTTGGTCAAAGGGTAGAAAGTGTCAGTTGTAGGATGAGCAAGTTCTGGGAATCTACTGTATGGCAGGGGTGGCAATGGATGTTTTAATTTGACCATGGAAACCATTACATGATTACGTATATCAAATCTTCATGTTGTGCATGCTGGATAAGTACTGTCTTTACCAGTTAAATTTGTAAAAATTAATAAAAATGTTAAGCAATATATATATATATATATATAGCAATGATTTATATTGCTATATATGCATTAAGCAGCAATTTCAAAATATCTATCATAAAGCAAGGACAGATAGAGGCTATGAAAAGTCAAGTTGCATATGGGTAAGTCGGAGCCAAATGAGTGTAATATCTAGCTACAAAAAAGGGAAAGAAGGTAAAAGAAGGAATACACATTTATTCAGCACACTTGATGACTACATCAGCCCTACTCATTCCTATAAGAAAACTGTTACTATCTCCCTTTTGCAGCTATGAAAACTGCAAGCTCAGCGAAGTTGAATAATTGCTCAAAGTCACACATGACAGAGTCAGAATACAAAATCATCCTTGCATTAGTCTGCTCAGTCAGCCTTCCATAACAAAATACCACAGACCATGTGACTTAAACAACAGACATTTATTTTCTCACAGTTCTGGATACTGAGTGTCTGAGTTCAGGGTGCCAGCATGGTTAAGTTTTGGTGAGGTCTTTCTTCCCGGCTTGCAGACAGCTGCCTTCTTGCTGTGTGCCTACGTGGTGGAGAGAGAGATCGATATCTGTGATATCTCATTTACTAAAAGCATGTTCATCCCATCAGTCCAGGGCCCCACCCTCATGACCTCATCTAACCTTCATTACAACTCAAGAGTCCCATCTCCTGATACCATCACGATGGAGGTTAGGGCTTCACATATGAATTTGGAGGAGACACAAACATTTACTCCATCACAATTCCCTTGACTTGAATTTCTTGGTTTTTTTTCCTACAACACAGAAGATGGTAAGAGCTTTGTATTTTTGCCTTTAATGTCCCACACATGTGCCTAATTGACCTGGGCAATTCTAATCTGCTCAACCTCAGAACAGAATACATCCTGCTAGTGGGGGTCCCCCAAAACTATTTGTTGAGTCAGTGGCCACAGTGAGCTCTCAGTGAACCTGAGCGATCTGAGTGAGTAGGAAGGCACTCGTCCCTGCACACCCACATTCATCTTTTAAATGTTACGACTGATCATTTTCAATTATTTTCTTCATAAAGTTTTGTACTATTCTGAGACCATTTTCCGCTTTTGGACAAGAGATTGCTTTGTAGAGAAGAGCCAGAAAGAGATTTACAGACAAAACTCATCTATCTGAAGTTCCCTTAAGAAAAGTGAAACTGAGTCAGAAGGAATGGAATCAAATCCTGTGTTCCCACAGGGCGCTACTGCAATGCACATTCAGCTTATAATGGAACGGCTGCTGAGAAGGATCAACCGGACAGTGATTGGGATGAGCCGGCAGTCTCCCCACATTGTGAGTATCTCTTTGGTGGATCCCACGGCTGCTGGTGCTTCTCTGTCCCCACGGCCTATCGGGAAGCCTTCGGGGCAAGTGGCTTGAGGCTGTTCTTCACGTGGGCCTCTCACATCATGGGTTATTGGTTATAACCTTGAGCAGATCTTGATTCTGACATGGATTTTCTATTGAGAGAAAATAATCCAGCCTAGGCAATATAGTGAGACCCCATCTCTACAAAAAATTTAAAAAATTAGCTGAGTGTGGTGGTGGCGTGTGCCTGTGCCTGTGGATCAGGTACCATGCTGGCACCCTGATCTCAGGAGGCTAAGGTGGGAGGATCACTTGAACGTGGGACGTTGAGGCTGCAGTGAGCTGTGATTGTGTCACTGCACTCCAGCCTGGACAGCAGAGCAATAGCCTGCCTTGAAAAGAAAGAAAGAAAGAAAATGATCCAGTATGAACCACCCAGCCCCTTTGATTCAAGGAACAAAACCAAACATTTTAAAGAATGTGTGGTTAGCATGCTTGTGGAAAGGCCAGTGTTGCTCTGGCCTCTTGTTTTCTGTGTACTCTATCTAAATAGATGCTGGGTAACAACTATGAGAGACCAGGGGTAGCTGTGGAAAGACTCAGTGGTGTCGTCATTAAAGTGAAGTATCTTTTACTTGCTGTATTAAAAGCTACGGTTAGATTTTAATTAGAGGACATAGGAAAAGAATTATTCCAAATTCCTGTCAGATTAAAAAAATTCATTTATTTCACAAATAGGTATGTAAAAACTGCCGTAAAGCAGGCACTGCTCTGGACACTGAAGATGTACCCATGAACACAACAGAAAAATCACTGCCTTTGAGGAGCTGACATTTCAACAATAATGACAGCAGTTACAGCAAAATAAACTACGTAGTGTTAGGAGACAACAGGCGCTATAGAGGAAAAAGAATTAGCAGGTTAAGGGAAGTGAGGGTGGGGGAGTCAGAGCTTTAAATAAGATGATTAGGAAATGAATACCTTTTGTTGAAATTAAATACCTTTTGTTTTTTCTAAATAGAGACAGGTTCTCACTCTGTCACCAGGGTGAAGTATAGTGGCACCTTCACAGCTCACTGCAGCCTCAATCTCCTGAGTCGAAGCAAGCCTCCTGCCTCATCCTCCTAAGCAGCTGGGACTACAGGCACATGCCACCATGCCTGGCTAACTTTTAATTTTTTTGTAGAGGTCATTCACTGCGACCTCCACCTCCCAGGTTCAAGTGATTGTCCTACCTCAGCCTCCCAAGTAGCTGGGGTTACAAGTGTGTGCCCTGACACCCAGCTAATTTTTGTATTTTTAGTAGAGACGAGGTTTTGCCATGTTGGCCGGGCTAGTCTTGAACTCCTGACGTCAAATGATCCACCCGCCTTAGCATCCTAAAGTGCTGGGATTACAGGTATGAGCCACTGCACCCAGCCTCTAACCTGTTATAAAATAAATGATATTTAATGCCCGTTCTTTAACAACAGAAGCTATTTAGAGATTATAAATGAGAAAGTCTATTTAATTTAGTCACAAAAATGTCAGAGTAAGAATAAGTACTAGTTACAAATAAATATCCAAATAGAAATAATAACGAGGCCTGGCATGGTGGCTCGTGCCTGCAATCCCAGCACTTTGGGAGACTGAGGTGGGCAGATCACGAGATGAGATCAAGACCACCCTGGCCAATGTGGTGAAACCCTGTCTCTACTAAAATACAAAAAAAAAAAAAAAATTAGCCGGTTGTGGTGATGCATGTCTGTAGTCCCAACTACTTGGGAGTCTGAGGCAGGGGGAATCACTTGAACCCGGGAGGCAGAGATTGTAGTGAGCTGAGATCATGCCACTGCGCTCCAGCCTGGTGACAGAGCAAGACTCTGTCTCGTAAAAAAAAAAAAAAAAAAAAAAAAACAAAAAAAACATAATAATGGAGAGCTTGCCTGTCAGACTTAGAGGACACATATCAGCAGAACAGAACCATGGTAAGTGAAAAGGAAATTTTGAATCGTATGAATATTTCGTTACCTTTCAAAAGAGAAAATGAAGGTTTTTAGTAAACGTTGTTTAGAACATTAGTTAACAATTTGGGGCTGGGTGCGGTGTCTCATGCCTGTGATCCCAGCATGTCAGGAGGCTGAACCTAGCAGATGGCTTGAGCCCAGGAGTTGGAGACCAGCCTGAGAAACATTGCAAGAGCCTGTCTCAAAAAAATACACAAAAATTAGCCAGGCATGGTGACATACGCCTGTAATCCCAACTACTCAGGAGGCTGAGATGTGAGGATTGCTTGAGCCCCGGGGAAGTCAAAGCTACAGTCAACCATGATCGCCACTGCACTGTAGCCTGGGTGACAGAATGAGACCCCGTCTCAAACAAAGAAAAAGAAAATTAGTTAACAATTTGGAAAAAATTTGTTCAACTTCATGCTCTACCCATAAAATAAATGTCAGATAGAATGAAGTATTCAATTAAAAAAATTACATCATAAAGCGCTAGAATAAAATAATAGATTACTGATTTGAGGAGGAACAGGATTCATGGATTTTTATAGTTAAAATACAAGAAAAAATCGACTTTACTAGGTAAAATTTTAAATCCCTATATATGAAGATGTGTGTGTGTGTGTGTGTGTATGCAAATTAAAAGTTAAGCCCCAAACTTTAAAAATTTTTGTAACATAGGTGACAGGTGGCTAATAAACTTAATATACAAAAGCTATTATAAGCCACTAAGCAAAGATATTGTTTTAATAGAAAAATGAGTAAAGAATGGGTGCAAACAGCAACATGAGAAAGCTAAATGGCCAAAAAGTTCATGGACAGACTGTTTAATTTAGGGAAATGAAAATGCGAAGTGAGATTAAGTAAACCTCTAATACCCAGAATAGGCAAGGTCTTGGAGAAACAAATTGTGTTAGACACTGTTGGGAAAACAAGCTATATGATAATTTGGCAATATATAGTACAATAAATTTACACTGCTTTGTAATTGAAAAAATAAACCTTTTTTTTGTTTTGTTTTGTTTTTTTGAGACAGGCTCTGGCTGTCACCCAGGCTGGAGTGCAGTGGTGCAATCTCGGCTCACTGCATCTCTGCCTCCCAAGTTCAAGCAATTTTCCTGCCTCTGCCTCCCAAGTAGCTGGGATTATAGGTGCCTGCCGCCATGCCTGGCTGATTTTTGTATTTTTAGTAGAGATGGGGTTTCACCATGTTGGCCAGTCTGGTCTCAAACTCCTGACCTCAAGTGGTCTGCCTGCCTTGGCCTCCCAAAGTGCTGGGATTACAGGTGTGAACCATGCCACCAGGCCTAAAATATAAACTTTTTAAAACAAAAGAAACAGTCTAAGGAATGCATTCAGTGAGAGATAGACACAGACAGTCTTTCGTTGTTCTGCTTGGGAAAACTTTCTCTCTGTTTTAGAAACAGCTGTATGTTCATCTCTCCTGTGCTAAATTCCTTTGTGTTATTTTCATAACTGCATGAATACAGGAGGTTAGCACCCCTGGATCTTTACTCCCTGTCTATAAAACTAAGTCTATAATTCACATTTTTTTGGTCTAGGGGATAGCACCTTGAATATGTAATTCCCGAACTCACAAATGGAAGCAATGTTAATTAATCATCTAGTTACTAATTTTTTATTTTCAAGTCAGGGTCACAATTCATGTGGATAGTATATTGGAACAACTGGCTGATGGGCTCTGGAGTTGGAGAAGTGGTATCAGGTAGTATTAGTCCGTTCTCATGCTGCTAATAGAAACATACCTGAGACTGGGTAGTTGATAAATCTGAGTAGTTTATCAAGGAAAGAGGTTCAGCATTGCTGGGGAGACCTCAGGAAACTTACAATCATGGCGGAAGAGGAAGCAAACATATCCTTCTTCACATGGCAGCAGCCAGAAGCCAGAAATGCCAAGCAAAAGGGGGAAAACCCCCTTGTAAAACCATCAGATCTCGTGAGAACTCACTATCACGAGACTAGCATGAGTGTAACCGTTCCCACCATTAAGTTCCTCCCACAACACATGGGGATAATGGGAACTACAACTCAAGATGAGATTTGGGTGGGGACACAGCCAAACCATATCACAGGTATTCTAGCAGGGAGTTTTCATCATCATCCCTTGCCCTCCTCTCCTCCATGCTCAGTGTTGCCACCTCTTTTCCTGCTAACCTTCCTCCCCATTAAGATTTGTTTAACTAATCTAAGTATTTCGGACATTTCTCCATGGAATTCTATGCTACAGCTCTGTCTCAACAAGAAAACCCAAAGCCCCACAAGTTATTACATCTTCACTGGTAATCTCATTGAGGTGTCCTGTCTATAGGATTCCACACTTCATAGCTGTTAATGGGAGTCCTTCACTCATACCTGGAAGGAGGTAGTTTGAAGCAGAAACTGCAAAGCACGTGGCCTTTGGACCTATAGAATGCAGCGTGTTTCCAGTGTGGTGAAGTACTTGCATGGCTTGTTGAGTGGAAAAAGCCAAGTTCATGGGGCTCACATTGTGTTTTTGACAGTTGGTGGTCTAAGGAGTCTTGGATTTGTGCTTTCCTTTTCCTTCCAGGGGAGTTTTGTGGCTTGCATGATTGCCATCCTGCAGCAAATGGACGACAGCCACTATAGCCACTACATCAGTACTTTCAAAACCAGACAAGACATCACTGTAAGTTGCCTTTACTGGTCTTGGTAACCTGAAGACTTCTTATATTTGGTTTAAAAAAATGGCTGACGCTGCGCATCAGGAGTCCAGGCTTCTCTTCCCACCTACCTCCAGTGCTGTGTGGCTGTCCACAGTGGTTACAGAAAGGAGAGAGCTAATTCCTACTTTCTCTCTTTGATAGGATTTGAAAAAGAAGACAACACATATACCAAGAGGTTATCGCACACCTTAATCTTTCTTGGATTTAGAGAGAGCCCTTGTTTAGCAATATTTGGGAGATGTGTTTTGCTCTGAAAACAGGATTTCATACGTGGTACAGTAACTACTCATGTCATGGCAAGGATTTTAGAAGGGAGGGGTGTGCAAAGTCTCCTAAGATGTGGTTGATACCATCATTTTGGAGAGGGCAACAAAAAGAAGTAATCCCTGCCCTTTACAACCTGTCCATGGCCTTTTAGGAACCTGGCCGCACAGCAGGACGTGAGCAGCGGGCCAGCGAGTATTAACTCCTGAGCTCCACCTCCTGTCAGATCAATGGAGGCATTAGATTCTCATAGGAGTTGAATCCTGTTGTGAACTGCACATGCGAGGAATCTAGGTTGCCATTTCCTTATGTGAATCTCACCAGTGCCTGATGATCTGAGGTGGAACAGTTTCATCCCAAAACCATTCCTGCCCCCGTTCATGGGAAAATTGTCTTTCCTGAAACGTGGTGCCAAAAAGGTTGGGACTCCTGCTTTACAGCATTTGTAAGCTATCTTCAGATGAAAATATTTTGTTCTCTATTGTTTTAAGCAGGAAAATTGTTCTCATAGTTGCTATGGAGCCCTCACCTAAGAGGCTGAGTTAGGCCTCTGGCTGTGGCTTCTCTGTACCTTCCCTTCAGGGGATTGTTAGTGGCCCTTCAGATGTCCATGAAGGCGTGGTTAGACTTTGCAGAGCAGTGGACAGGATATGCCGCTGGATTAGCACACTGGTGTCATACTGACACTAGTCTTTGGATACCTTCCCATCATCGGTGCATATTCCAGTCTCTTTGTTCTAGATTTTCCACTTTCTGCCTCTGTCATGCTGACTAGGAGGCCAGTGCCCCCATGCATTCGCAGCTCCCTCCTTGCCCGTTATCCACCCTTCTGCCATGCCCACTACCCACCTTTCTGCCATGCCCACATGATGGACAAACATACAAGGAATTGGAGGGAAAGTGCTGTTTGTTAGTATTCGTTGGCCCAATGGTAGACTCTCAAATCCGTGTTAGACCACGTGGCTTGAGCTGAAGGTCTCCATGAGCCTCTGCTTGGGCCACATCGTGGCAGGCAGCATGACATAGGAACCATAGCAATACGTAGACATGCCTGTGGAGACCAGGCACAAGAGGACCAGGATGAGAGGAAAGGAGGGGAGGGGGAAGGCCAAAGGTAGACATGTGTTCTCTACAGGAAGGTGGTGTAGCACCTGCTTTAGCACAGGCTTTAGAACACCCAGCTCTGAGTTTGAATTCTGACCATTCCACTTCCTTGTATGCAATTTGGGGCAAGCTGTTTAACCTCACTGAGCTTCAGGTTCCTCATCTGCAAGATAGTACCCACCTTGAGGGTTAATTAAGTGTTGCTTGGCTCCATGTGTGGGAAATGCCCAGCTTTGTGCAGCTTGGCATGTAGCTAATGCCTATGAGGACTAGCTGTTTGTGACTAATCATCGTCTTATTATTGCTATATAAAGTAAAATTAACAATAAAAATTTTAGGGATTTTTGTTGCAAATTTCCTTCAGAAAGCAGGCAAAATAGGGAAGTTTTAAAATCAAACCCTAACAATTTGGCTCCTTTATTAAGTAAGAAAAAAAGGGGTGTACCTCCTGTTTATCAGCATGGTGGTGAGCTCCTCCAGCTATATTATGTAATTAGAAGAGGATCATTATCCCCACGAGGGAACTAAGGCCTGGAGAAATGAGGGAACTTGCCTGAATGTAGTCCCCAGGGGCCAAGCTATGGTGCACAGCTAGGCCTTTGCCTCCCAGTGGCCTTTCAGTCCCTCACGCTGCCTTCTGAGTGAACCACATGAAGGCCCTTGGGAAGTGGTGGATAAAACCAGGCTTTGGAATTCCCTGTGAGTTTCCTTTATCATGCTGTCTCATTAATTTAGATTTCCAAGAGTTAAATGGAAAGTCTGTATCTGAAGCAAATAACAAGTATCTAAATTGAATCCTTGCTTCACAAACCATGAATTCTTATGGATTTAAAAGAAAAGTTAACAGAATGGCTAATAAATTGGTAGAAGCGCTTAAAATATATTATGAGGCCAGATGTGGTGACTCATACCTGCAGTCTCAGCACTTTGGGAGGCTGAGGCAGGTGGATCACTGGCTGGAAGTCAGGAGTTCGAGACCAGCCTGGCCCACGTGGTAAAACCCCATCTCTACTAAAAATAAAATTAAAAAAATTAGCCAGGAGTGGTGGCAGACACCTGTAATCCCAGCTACTGGGGTGACTGAGGCAGCAGAATCGCTCGAAACCATGAGGTGGAGGTTGCAGTGAGTCGAGATTGTGCCACTGCACTCCAGCCCGGGCGACAAAGCAAGACTCCATCTCCAAATAAATAAATAAGTAAATTAATATATGATGAAACAAATTTGAATTCATTAACTACGTCTAGGATTTCAGAATTGAGGGTGGATACGTCTAACTCACCATAAAACCAGGGGAAAATCCAGTTGCACACACACACTTGCTGGCCAGAGTCACTCCCCATGTTGTTCAGCACCCAAAGTATAGGAAGTTACCCAGCTTGACCAGCGTCTCAGAAAAATATGGTTAGCAATAGGACCTGGACCTCCTCCTTCCTCTCACATAGTGTGTTCTTGCTACTGCACAACAGACAAGTGTCCAGGCAGGACTCTGTAGGTTAGTGCCAGAGAAACTGGACAGGACTTTCAGGAATTGCGGTGGAAAAGGTCTAAATTTAGCTAACTAATAAAAATGCTTTCAAAACATTTTAGCTTTGATTTCAACTCTGATTGTTCTATTTTGAATTAGTTTTGCTCACAGCCCCCTTTGGAGCAGAAGAGCTCTGTATGCTTAAGTGATTAGTTATTAGTCATCATCAGCCACTGTTATGATCCCTTTTGAAGGACCATTTAAGACCCTTCTTCCAGGCTGCACATGATAACGTCCCTGGCGCAGGAAGAATCGTGATTCTGCTTCTCGTGTGTATCACTGTGTCCTGTTCTGACCATAATAAAGGAGAATTGAACTGAACTCTGTTAAAAGTATCCATTTCCCCACAATTGTTGGTGAATTATGTTTAAGTGCATGAGACACATTCTGACAACCTGTGGTAGCAGAGGACGAGAGAGATAAGGATTACAAACTTGGGGTCCAAAGCCCCAAGTTCTCATCCAACTCTTCTCCTTCCCATTTTCTTCTTTTCTTTTCTTTCTTTTTTTTTTTTTTTTTTTTTTTTTTTTGAGACGGAGTCTCACTCTGCTATGCAGGCTGGAGTGTAATGGCACAATCTCAGCTCACTGCAACCTCTGCCTCCCTGGTTCAAGCAGTACTCCTGCCTCAGCCTCCCAAGTAGCTGGCACTACAGGCATATGCCACCAAGCCCGGCAAATTTTTGTATTTTTAGTAGAGATGGGATTTCACCAAGTTGGCCAGGCTGGTCTCAAACTCCTGACCTTATGATCTGCCCACCTCAGCCTCCCAAAGTGCTGAGATTACAGGTGTAAGCCACCACACCCGACCCTCCTTCCTACTTTCAATGCGGTTAAGCGAGTCCTTTAGTTTTTCTCCGTCTCAGTTGTACCATTTGTAAAATGTGGATGATTCTTTTTGTCCTCATCTTCCTTATAGGGTCCTACAATATAAAAATCAAATCGCATCATAGCTAGCTGCAAGAATGCTTTGTTATTCCTAAAACCATTGAAAGATGGGCTGTTAGTGTGGCACTAGGAACATCCTGTTCTGAGGTTGTGGTTCTGTTTGTGTACAGGCCAGAATAAAGACTATGAATGTAACCCAGTTTTCCCCCAACCACTCCTCTGTTCTCCGCAGGACTTCCTCATGGAAACTTTTATCATGTTCAAGGACCTGATTGGAAAAAATGTCTATGCCAAAGATTGGATGGTGATGAATATGACTCAGAACAGGTGAGACAGCCAATGGCTGGCCCTGAGGCATTTGTCTGAATACCTGAGGCTGCTGTGTGAACTTTGGGAAGTGTCTTTAAATCCCTTTGCCTCAAATCCATCATCTGTAAAGTGAGAATCTTCCTGCTCCAGAGGTCCTAATTTATGTGCTCATGATCTTGATTTTCCCAGGGTAATTGCCTTTGCTCCACCTCGGGGTCTCTACTCCCTTCTCTAGCATCGTCTCTTCAGTGCTCTCACGGTAATTGTCATCCTCAACTCTCCACTGCACCTTTCTGTGGCTCCACATGGCCTGTGTCATCCTGACATTCAGGGTTCACCTGATACTGTCTGTTCTATGATCTGTCCATGATGTATTTAACCAGATTCTTCTTACGAACATTTAGATTCTTTCCATTTTCTATTATGTGAAATAGCACCATGATGGCCTTCCTTGCTTTACATATTTGCAGATATCCATGGTTATTTTATCAGGATACACTCCTAAAATAATTTACTAGTTCCAAAGTTTGGCGAAATTCCAGGACTTTTGATACACAGTGCCAAACTAACTAGTCGCTTCTGCTACTTCCCTGTGTATGCTACCTGTACTCCAATCAAACTGGCCTCTGCCCAGTCCCTGCACACATGGTGTGCTCTGCCTGACACCAGTCTTCCACCAGCAGTGCCTTCCCCATGACCTCCAGTTGTCAGCGTTCCAGCCATTCCATAAGGTTCTTCTCAATAGTCACCTCCAGACGAAGCCTTTCTGAGCTGGATGTCTTCTCTTTTTCCTTGATTTTCCATACCCCATTCAAACCTCATAGAATTGTTTTCAGATTCTATGTTGGGTAATAGATGTACATGTTGTTAATTTCCCCGACCAAGCTGTAAATTTCTTAAGATCAGAAACTGTGTCTTTCAACACAGACCTGAGCCTGTGCCTTGCAGTTGCTGGCCCACAACAGATACTTGTTGAACAAAAGTGAAATGAACTGAATATATATTATGTTAAAAGTGTTAGAATTTAATGAGATAAATAAAGCAAACCATTATTGTAAGCATTATTGTTAACTCTACAGGATATCCAATTCTGAGTAATTCTACTCTAATACCTGATTAGCAGAAGCCTTCCCTGCTATGTACAGATTGGATTTTTAAAAATTTCTCCAGAAACCCTAAGCTTAAACAGAAACATCATAATAGAGTCTATATTACCCTGCTCTGAGGCTTAAGAGTCCTGGTTTGCAGTCTCAGATCTACCTTCAGTTACCTAAATTGGGATGTGGCCCTGAGTGACTCTTCTCGTTAGTTCTGTAAACTGAGCTCCTGTGCCCCATCTGTGGATGGCATTGTGCTGTTGGTCTACAAGGACACTGTTAGATTGTGAGGTCTTAAGATGCCAAGTTCAGGTTTGGTTTGGTTTAGTTTTTAACATAGTTGGGGAAAAGTTTCAAAGGACATACAGTTGCCTTTACCTGGTATTTTCCTTCCCCAGGGTTTTTCTCCGTGCTATAAATCAGTTTGCTGAAGTTCTCACAAGATTCTTCATGGATCAGGCAAGCTTTGAACTTCAGGTAGGCATGTGACTCGCCTACATGCTTCTGGAATTCTTGGCCATGGCAAGAGAACTATATGAATTTGGAAAGTGTCTCCTCAGATTTCACCATTTTCACATGAAAAAGGTTTTCCTGTGTTTTTTCATTTCCTAAAGCACATATGCCCATCACACTGTCCTCCAAACACAATAAAATAGGGGTTGTTTCTTTTTTCTATAAAGGTAACATCTGTTAAAAAAAATAAAAATTAAAAAAAAGTCTTAAAGAGTAGTAGTAAAAGATCAAAACTACAAATAGTCCTCCTTGTCACTGTAAACATTTGGAGTTGACCCTTTGTGTATTTACACAAATGCGCATAGACACACATGGCTACAAATAAGCACACAGGTAAGTCTCCTACCTACAAATGAGTTTGGTTCTAAAGAACCGTTCTTATGCACAGTTTGTTGAAAGTCCAAGGAATTGCAAAGCGGATGATCACTAACTCTATCTTCATTCATTCATTCATTCATTCATTCATTCATTCATTCATGTGTCCATTCATCCATTTAGCAAACGTTAGAGTACTTATATGTACAGGGCACAGGGATATTTCCCTGGTGAAGGCAGACAAGTTCCTTGCTCTCCTGGAGCTCACCTTCCAGGGCACTCTGCATTTTTGGGTGATGTGCTTTCTGTGTTCTTTGTCTTTGTGTGTATCTGTGGAACTGTTATCGGTGGAGGTCCTTGACTACAAATTGTCCAGGTTCTTGGCGTTTTGAACAAAATGCACAAACAAAGCAATGAAAGAATGAAGCGATAAAAGCCAGATTTATTGAAATGAAAGTACATTCCACAGAGTGGGAGCGGGCTCAAGCAAGCAGCTCAAGAGCACTGGTTACAGAATTTTCTGGCATTTAAATACCCTCTAGAAGTTTCCCATTGGTTACTTGGTTACACCCTATGCAAATGAAGGAGTAGCCTGTGACCAGTTTGACCCTCCCACCAGTTGCGGGAGGGGACCAATCAGAGGTACTTTGAACTTTTCATCTGCCACACAGTGCAAAGGGGTAGCCTCTGATCCTTTTGTTACTTGGGTGTGGAGAGGTGGAGTTTTCCTTTTGATTCAGTTCTAGGAAATTAGTGTGAATTGGCCTTCAGTGCCCTGCCTCCAGACCCTGTTTTCCTGCCTCAGAACTTTAAAAGTTGAAACTCGTAAGTAGAGGAAAGTATACACACATACACACACAGAGATGCATATGCATATAGATGAATATATATTGTATGTATGTATATGTATATTTGCCAAAATGGAATTGAGCTGTGCAGTTCTTTGGTACCCTGTTAATCTATTTTCCTTTTTCAATGATCTATGATTTTTTCAATAATGTCGAATATTTTCTTATTTTTAATGACTGCATACCGTCTTTTCTATGCCTGGTCCGTGATATATTTAACCAAATTCTTCTTATGAACATTTAGATTGTTTCTATTTTCTATTATATTAAATAACACTGTGATGGACTTCCTTGCTTTAAATTTTTAAAAATATTCATGGTTGGTCAGGCGCAGTGGCTCATGCCTATATTCCCAGCATTTTGGGAGGCCAAGGTGGGCAGATCACCTGAGGTCAGGAGTTCAAGACCAGCCTGGCCAACATGGCAAAACCTCATCTCTACTAACCATACAAAAATTAGCCAGGCGTGGTGGTGCACACCTGTAATCACAGATACTCGGGAGGCTGAGGCAGAACACTTGAACCTGGGAGGTGGAGGCTGCAGTGAGCTGAGATTGCACACTGCACTCCAGCCTGGGTGACAGAGCGAGACTCCAGCTAAAAAAAGAGAAATTTCGTGGTTATTTCATCAGGATAAAGTCCTAAAAGTGTTTACTAGTTCAAAAGTTTTGCAAACTTGTAGGGCTTTTGAAACATAGTGCCAAACTACGTACTATAAATAGATGTACTTCTTGGCAGCAGCTTTCCTTTATCCCAGGAGTAAAGAAAATATGATAGTTTAAATTTTTTTAAAAGCTTAACATTAAGTCTCAAAACTTAGAGTTGAATAATAAACACCCAAGAAAAGAAATCTTGTAGAGTGTATTTTGTTCTTTCATTAATCCCTGGTTAATGACTTTACCATGTGACATTGTTTTATTATGACCCTTATTAATGTTATTTTTCATTTCCTTTTACCCACACAATTAATTTTGAACAGCTCTGGAACAATTACTTCCATTTGGCAGTAGCATTTCTCACCCATGAGTTCCTTCAGCTTGAAACCTTCTCACAAGCCAAGCGCAACAAAATTGTTAAAAAGTAAGTGTCCTTTTAAAGTTAAGATCGGGAAGGGGCTTCTTCCATTTGTTTATATTGAGAGCAGTATTTTAGGTATCACAGAAATTACTATTTAGTGGCTGCCCATGTTGTTAGTGAGGTAGGTCTTCAACTAATTACTTAATAGGCCTCACATTCCCCCAGGTTCAGCACTCTTTTCTTAAGGCCCAACCATCTTCCCATCAGTCATCCCATGCTTTTTATCAAATCTGTATCTAGAGATGGACCTTGGCTGTCAGCATGCCCATCCCCAAGAACAGCTGCGCCTCTGCTGGCAGCTTCCCCAAATTGCAGGCGTAGTACTTTGTGAAGTACTATGAGTACCATGAACCACTATGAAGAGTCACTCGTAGTGCTTCACAAAGCACACTCCTTCCCTGCCATTTCAGCAGAGAAAGCCAGGACTCAAACATTGCATTAAAATGCCCTCCAGATTCCTGGCCTGGAATTCAAAATGGAATTATGTGCAGAAGTGATAAGAGATTTAGGGAAGCATTGCATTTCATTGAGAGACTAGAAATCCAAAGACCATGTTGTTAAGAAATAACTTGAGGAATGTATTATTTGAAGACTTCGAAATTTAGTTCTGTTCCCCTTGTTGGGATATCTGTTATATCTAGGAAAACTATTTAGTGTCCTTCTACTTCTGGTTCCTCCCTCAAAAACTGCCTACATATATATATAAAAACAGCAAAGTATTTTTTGCTCCCAAGGACCAATTTTTATCCCTTTGTGGGCAATATCACTCCCATTGAGAGTGTATGGTGTAGAGTCTTCCAATGTGAATACTTGAAGAACATACTGGAATGGATGTATATTACCCAAATATCAGTCTATAAAGTATATAAGTATTTAGTCTGTCTGTTAGACATCAGTCACAGTACTGTATAATCATACTTCATTCTCCTTCCTTTTCATCAGTGTTTGCCGTGTTTTGTTTGGCTTTGTCTGTGCCTCATTCTTCTCCCTGAAGTGAGTTTGTTAATCTCATCTTCTCAGTTATTTTTCAGTGTTTCCATTTGGCTTTTCATGCTGTCAAGGTCGCCTGGCCTCTGTGCGCCTCATTCCTTTTGGGGGCTCGTTTAGGTGTGAACCTCATCTCTTAAGGCTGGGCCTTAAGCGTGACCTAGAGGGGCACAGACTGTTTTTACTTTCCTTCTTATTGTGTTTATGCAATTCATTTCCACTGCAAATCCTCCTTCTGGTTTATGATCTTCTTCCTAGATATGGGGACATGAGAAAGGAAATCGGCTTTAGAATCCGGGACATGTGGTATAACCTGGGTGAGTGTCTAGCCTTGAACAGGCCTGATCACAACTTCTGAGTGACAAGCATCCCATGATGAATTCTTTTTTTATTTTAATCCAGATAACCCTGAGATGTATTTGTCTGTGTGTCTGGAAGTGAAAGTTGATTTGTGGGTTTCATTGACAATGAACTGTCTTTTACTCTGGCATCCACATGTTATCAGAATATAATATTGAGTCACTCACTTCTGAATTGAGTTGATTTACCCACATAAAGCTTTTCTTTTCTTATGGGCCTTGTGGAGGAAGATTGTAACACTTTACTTTCAGTGAAATAATTTTTTAATATCTTCATTCACTTTCATTTCAGGTCCCCATAAAATCAAATTCATCCCATCCATGGTGGGTCCCATTCTGGAGGTCACTCTGACCCCCGAAGTAGAGCTCCGGAAAGCCACAATCCCCATTTTCTTTGATATGATGCAGTGTGAGTTCAATTTCAGTGGAAATGGCAATTTCCATATGGTAAGAAGTGGTAGACCGTGTAGTATTAGTAAATGGGCATATAGTCAACTCATAAGTCATTTCTTTCTATGTAGAGAAGCAGTAACCTAAATAATGCAAGTCCACGTTGATCTGAAAGTTCACTTTACATTTCATTTTATAAGTCAATTAGAGATGGAGTCAGACATTGCAGCCCAGAGCCTGGAAGAGATATTGTTGCTACATGTCTTTCCTAAGGCAACACCCTGTCTGTAGATAATTAAAGAAAGTTAACTTCATGCATTGTAATCCTGGCTGTTTCAGTATAGCCCAGAGAATAATGTAGCGAATTGAATTTTAAAACCTATCTATTATAGTACAGCTGAAAGCAATGTAATGGATTAAGTTCTAATCCATTACTCTATAGCTTTGAGAACATCATTTTCCTGATATGTCTTCTGTATGCCTCTGTTTTCTTATCTACAAAGTGTGTTAATACTGAAAGGATGATTTTGCAGCTATGAACCTCTGCAAAAGCAATCTCACTGCAGAGACTTGGACATGAAACTAAAGTAAAATAGAAAAGCAAAAATTATTATTCTGTTTTTATATGCATAGTTGTAACAGAAAGCAATGTTTTGGATAATATTTTTTTAATCAAATGTAATGCAAAGGACAAAGTGACATGAGACTGTGTTAGAACATTTTAATAGAGCCTTGGTGCACAGTTTATGAGTGTCCCTCTGTGATCCTCCCTGTCTGTGCTGAAAACAGTTCACAACTCAATGAATGGGTTGGCCAAGTCTAGAAAGGTTGGCCATGTCTTCTTCTAAGGATGCAACATTTTCCTGTGAAATTCTACGTCTACTTTCAGTTTGAGAACGAGCTGATCACAAAGCTGGACCAGGAGGTAGAAGGGGGCAGAGGAGACGAACAATACAAGATTCTTCTGGAAAAACTGTGAGTATTTCAGGAACAAAACCTTAAGTCAGTGATGTCATTTAGTAATAGAGAAAAACGGGGGTCCTGTTGCACCGATAGAGCAATTGAGTAGTCTTAGAGTCACCAGGGCCACCCCCACTGTGGTCTTCAGTATGGTTATGGGGTATATACTGTCCACAGCTGACATTGGTTATCTGGTGGGAGTCAAGTGCCGGTATTTTCCTGGCCAGCCTGGCCCTAGAGAACACAGCAGATGGAGGCAAGGAGGAGGTGTACAGAGTGGTGGCATTTTGCCCAGTGTTTGAATTTTTGAACTTCAACAAAAGTGTTAGCACTTCTAATTATAACTGCAAAGCAACAATTTAAAGGAAAAAATATTTCAAGGTCTGCTGTGTATGTGAAAAATACCTTATGCCCCATAAAGGACATAAAACCAAAGCAGTTCTATCTCCAGCCAGGTTGGTCTTTTTCCTGCCCTGTCATCCACCCCATTCAACACATCTGTACCTCTCTCTGGGCTCCCATTATCACCACTGTCCCTTCTTCCCCCACCGCCACACTCACCTATAACCCTCTTGCCCTTGTCCTCCTCCTTGGCACATGTGGAGTAATGGAGAATGGAAAAGTGATTATTAAAAAAACACATAGGTGTTGGCCTCAGTGAGAGACTGAGCGTCAAACCCTGTTATCACCACCTATTAAGAGTTTGGCTAGCCGGGCGTGGTGGCTCAAGCCTGTAATCCCAGCACTTTGGGAGGCCGAGACGGGCGGATCACGAGGTCAGGAGATCGAGACCATCCTGGCTAACACAGTGAAACCCCGTCTCTACTAAAAAATACAAAAAAAAAAAAACTAGCCGGGCGTGGTGGGGGGCGCCTGTAGTCCCAGCTACTCGGGAGGCTGAGGCAGGAGAATGGTGGGAACCCGGGAGGCGGAGCTTGCAGTGAGCTGAGATCCGGCCACTACACTCCAGCCTGGGCGGCAGAGTGAGTCTCTGTCTCAAAAA
>NW_016803481.1:4687798-4707353 GCF_001698545.2 Rhinopithecus bieti | reverse complement strand
AAAAAAAAAAAAAAAAAAAAAAAAAGAGTTTGGCTTTAGTCCAGTGATTCTGCTTATCCAACACTTCATTTTTTTTTCCCTCTCCAAGAATAGAATCTATTTTTTGATATCATTATGAGGATTACAGGAGATGATATGCTAACATAGCATCTGTTGCAGAGTTCAAGCCTAATAAATATTGGCTGCTCTAGTGTTCATGGTGGTTGTTATTACAATTTGTTTTTGGTGTTTGTTTGTTTTTAAGAGATAGGGTCTCTCTCTGTTGCCCAGGCTGGAGTACGGTGGTACAATGATAGCTCACTAAAGCCTGGAACCCCTGGGCTCAAGCAGTCCTCCCACCTCAGACTCCCAAGTACTAGGACTACAGGCATATGTCGCCATGCCCAGCTGTTTCTTATTTTTATTTGTGTAGAAATAGGGTCTTGCCGTGTTGCCAAGGCTGGCCTGAAAATTTTGCTTTAAGTGATCCTCCCACTTCAGCCTCCCTAGTAGCTAGGACTGTAGGAGTGCACCACCATGCCCAGCTGGCTTTCATTTTTATTTTTGTAGAGATGGGGTCTTGCTTTGTTGCCCAGGCTAGTCTAGAACTCTTGGCCTCAAGCATTCCTCCAGCCTTGGCTTCCTAATGGGCTGGGATTATAGGCGTGAGTCACCACGTCTGGCCTATTATTATTATTATTATTATTATTATTATTAATATTTACAGGCCTGCCCTTCATTCACGTTGTAACTACTCTAGACCATTGCTTTCTCATGTTCCCTGAACTTTTCTAGTATTGACCAACTGCATCTCCAACTGAGTGCTTGCCTGGGTCACTTCGTTGTTCACCTGTTTTGTGGGAGTTTTGTGGATGAGAGTCTGTGTTTGAGGACAGCGCTCCCAGCTGTTTTCTTTTTTAAAGATTCCCTAAGGAACCAGCACTCTAAATACTTAGAAATGGAATTGAGTTGATAAATACTCTGTATTTTAAAGGACTAGAAGCCTTTCGTATTTTGTTTTTAATGGCGATAGGACCTTTTGTTGGTGTTTTTATCCTGTTTCCATTAAGTCTCTCCATTGGAACTTCAAGCCTCCCAGTTTATATCTTTTGCAATTCTGATCTTTTGTGGAATTAAATGACGTTGTGCACATATACACAAAATATTTACACATGATACGCTACTTTTTTTTAATCCTACAGCTGATTTTTTTTACATAAGGATCTTACTTTGTTTTCTTCATTCTTCCTGGTTCACTAACTCAGAAAAAATATGGATACCTAGGTCTCCAGTGCCCAAGAATAACCCTAAATCTGGACTAATGTTTTGGACCCATTTCTTTCTCTTTCCCTCTCCCTCTTTTCCCAGATTTTCTTTTAATTGTCTAATCTAATGAGCCCCAGAACTTGGCTCTCTGTGTGTCCAAAGGGACAGGATTTAGACGGAAAGTTTAGCCTCAGTTTGCTTCTTTACAACTCTGCATTTTTATCTGAAGCTAGCACTTTTATCTAAAGCGCCGCATTGCAGGAGGTGTCCTAGGTTCCCAGGTTCCTCTAGGCTGGGCATCCATACGAGGCATTCCAGAATGTTCAGAGGATGCCCTGAGTGCCAGGCCTTAGGGAGAATAGAGACATAGGAAAAATGGTCTCATACAACTAGATTAGAGTCCTCCCACAGCACAAACCTTTTGAGCAAGGGTTTGTTGACTGAATAAAACACAAACAAAAACAGACATTGCAAGAAGGACCTTGTGGGCTGGGATTCTAAGTGATGGTAGGACTTGAGCTGAGTCCTAAAGAAAACTGGAACTCGAGTCCACAGAGAAGTGCAGCATAAATGAAGGTCACAGGATAGGAAGGTGTTGCATGAGGTGTATGTGTCGGCTTAACTCTGTCACTTAATATCTAACACTAACATTCTGCGTCATCAAATCCTACCCCAACCACTGCTGAGACCCTGGTCAGTGCCGGTCAGTGCTGCTGAAATGACAGCATGGAACCTGGGCTTTTGTCTCTCCCTCCGCCCCTCCAGGCTCCTAGAACATTGCCGGAAACACAAATACCTCTCCAGCTCTGGGGAGGTCTTTGCCCTCCTGGTGAGCAGCCTCTTAGAGAACCTGCTGGACTATAGAACCATCATCATGCACGATGAGAGCAAGGAGAACCGTATGAGCTGCACTGTGAATGTGCTGGTATGTGACATGCCCCTGGGGTGACGGGAGGGGACTGCCAGGCTGCCCCTGCACCCTACGGCTTAGCTCTAGGTAGATCCCACAAACACAGAGGCACCATGGGCACCTTTATGGAGCTGGTGTCTTCCTGATTCTAATTGGAATGGCTGGCTCAGCTCCCAGGTATCAGCAGCCACAGACCCTGAGGATAAATTTGGTGTGTTTTTGATTGTTTTAATTTTTATTTCAGTAGGTTTGGGGGTACAGGTGGTTTCTGGTTACATGGATAAGTTTCTGTTTGTTTGTTTTTATTTTTTATTTTTTTTGAGACGGAGTCTCACTCTGTTGCCAAGCTGGAGTGCAGTGGTGTGATCTCGGCTCACTGGCAACCTCCGCCTCCCGGGTTCAAGCGATTCTCCTGACTCAACCACCCGAGTCAGGAATTACAGGCTGGAATTACAGGCACGTGCCAGCATGCCCAGCTAATTTTTGCATTTTTAGTAGAGACGGACTTTCACCATGTTGGCCAGGATGGTCTCAATCTCCTGACCTCGTGATCCACCCGCCTCAGCCTCCCAAAGGGTCGGGATTACAGGCATGAGCCACTGCACCTGGTCGGATAAGTTCTTTAGTGGTGATTTCTGAGATTTTAGAGCACCTGTCACCCGAGCACTGTACCCAAAATGTAGTCTTTTATCCCTCACCCACCTGTAACCTTCCCCGCTGAGTTCCCAAAGTCCTTTATATCATTCTTGTGCCTTTGCGTCCTGAGGATAAATATCGCCTTTTCTTATGGGGATATCTGTTAAAGGGAAACAGTGAACTCTTTGGAAAAGTGAAACTGTTGAAAAGCAACAATAGTGGTTTGGCTATTTTTGTGGTGAGCTTGTCAATAGCTCTTGATTTACATTGGGATTCTGTGATCCTTTTTTTTTTTTTTTTTCCTGGCAGAACTTTTATAAAGAAAAGAAGAGAGAGGACATATACATAAGGTAAGCTGAAGGAAATGTCTTGCTTCTGCTATTTATGTCATGGCTTTGTGGTTGATTTCTTCAGTGAACAAATACTATACCCAACACCGTGTTTGCTGCTTTGAGAGACCCCTAAAAGTACATGATATGCTTCATTCACCCTGAACTGACAAAGTCTTTAGATGGATACATGAATAAGTATGACAGGAAGGAGTGCCTACGTGAGGTCATGTCAGGGATCAGGGGAGGGATAGACAACTTCTGTCCTGGGTGGGCAGGAGAGGCTGTACAGGGAGAGGCAGGAAAACCCATGCAAGAGTCTTAGCTTGAAGTCTGCGAATCTCTCAACATGAAACAAACTTGTACATAACCAACATGCATGTTCTTGGGGAGAGATTCTATAGCTTTCATTAGCTTCCCAGAGGGGTCCAAGACCTAAAATTTAAAAACATTAAACAGCACTGCCTTAAAGACAGAAGAGAAACTAGTCTAGATGGAGTCGGAGAAATATGGAGGCAGGAGGTGCAGAGTGTATTAAAGAAATGAGGAGGAACCGACTCCTTGGCTCAAGAGGAAGGAATTGCTTCTGCACAGTAGTGGGGAAGGGGGAGTCAGGCAGGGAAGCAGGCTGGGGTCTGGTTATGGAATGAGCTGAACACTAGATCAACTCGAGCCTGGGCAGCATGGAAAAACCCTGTCTCTACAAAACACAATGAAAATTAGCCGGGCCTGGTGGCACATGCCAGCTACTCAGGGGGCTGAGGTGGATGGATCACTTGAGCCCTGGAGCTCAAGGCTGTAGTCAGCTATGATTGGACCACTGCACACTCCAGCCTGGCCAACACAGCAAGACCCTGTCTCAAAACAAAACTAAAAAAACCTACAAAACTCTCGAGTGACAAAATGCTTCCTTTCTCCCCTTCTTGCCAGATATCTGTACAAGCTTCGAGATTTGCACCGAGACTGTGAGAACTACACAGAAGCTGCCTACACCCTTCTCTTGCACGCTGAGCTTCTGCAGGTGAATGGCTCAGAGAGCTTGTTGCAACAGGCTGGAGTATACTGTCCTTTCAGACTAAATTCTATACATCTCATGATTTTGATGGGAAAGAACCTTATTCCAGGGATATCCTTTTATATCAGTTTTTAAAAATTCTTTCTAAATAGGCACAACAAATTTGTACATCAAGTATGGGAAAATGTCAGTTATCTTTTATTTAAAAGTCTTTAGAAAGCAGAGCATGACTTATGAACCTTTGGTAATTGACACTCTAATTAAAGCAATAAAACACACATTGATGAATACATAAAAAAAATTGTAAAACTGCAGAAAACCACAGAAAGATGAGTTATAAGTGAATATAGTACCATAGAAGTACTCTGCTATTTTTATTCTCTCCCTAAATAAATGTATGTTGTGGCTTAGATATAAATACATCTATATGCTGTGAGTCCCAAGTAATTATTTCTGGCCCTGAGCAGTTCCTCTAACTTTGGATTTACATATAAACTTTGATTGGCTAATACGCAGCTCAAACTGAACAAGGCAGTAACAGGAAGCTTTATTTCTCACTCTTTGCTCCTCCCCAACCCATCCTACCTCATTTTATTACTATGTTACTAATAACATTCCCATCCATTTAGTTACTCAGGCAACCTCATAGTCATCTTCGATTTCTTTCTTTTACTCGCCACTTCCCATGTTCTCCAAAAGCAAGAAATGTGGCCCCTCTGTTCAGAAAATGCCCTAACCTATCCACTTTTCTTTTCCTTTTTTTTTTTTTTTTTTTTTTTTTTTTAAAAGATCTTGCTGTGTTGCCCAGGCTGGTCTTGAACTCCTGGGCTCAAGCAATCCTCCCACTTCAGCCTCCCAGAGTACTAGGATTACAAGTGTGAGCCATCATGCTGGCCAATCCACTTTTCTTTATATCCCTGGCCAGCACCTTGGTCCATCCCATCAGCATGTCACATCTTGAGCACTACAGCAGCCTCCTGTTGGGTGTCTCTGTCTCCAGTCTTGTTTCCAGTTATTAATATTCTTTCAATTTTATTTTTTATTTTATACTAAAGTAATATAAGTGCATTGTCCTAAGATATGAATTAAAAACAGGATTCCTATGCTTCATCACTTCCCAAAGGAAATTCACAATTCATATTTAAGTTTAGGGCATTAAAAAGCTTATTGTGTAATGGGCTAGGCATGGTGGCTCACGCCTGTAATCCCAGGTCTTTGGGAAGCTGAGGCCAGCAGATCACTTGAGGTCGGGAGTTCGAGACCAGCCTGGCTAACATGGTGAAACCCCGTCTCTACTAAAAATACAAAAACTTAGCAGGGTGTAGTGGTGCATGCCTGTAGTCCCAGCTACTTAGGAGGCTGAGGCAGGAGAATTGCTTGAACTGCAAGGCGGAGGTTTCCAGTATGCTGAGATGGCACCACTGTATTCCAGCCTGGGTGATAGAGCAAGACTCTGTCTCCAAAAAAAGAAAAAAAAAACTTACTGTATATAGCTGAGTGAGAAAGTGAGGCTTGTTGACTGTAGATTTTGCCATTGGATGATGACAAAGAAATCCTGAGTGTCTGTAACTGTAGGTCTCTTCATTTGAGCAACTCAGTAAGTTAAACTCTCCTATCCTGGTATAAGGTATGAGGTATGAATGCAGCCTTTTCCCCCCAGATTGCTATTCAATAGAGATGCTGTTAAGTATAGTTCACATTTTGGTTATTGATATAAGATCCCATCTTTATTACTAAATTCTTATTTGGGGGCAAGGAATCTCTTTCTAGATTGTATATGCTTTTACGTGGGTCTCTGTCTGTTCATGTACCAGTACCATACTGTATTAATTATTAATTCTTGATAGTGTGTTTTATGACCTGGTAGTTACTCTTGATTGCTCTTCTTTTTCAGAGTTTTCCTACCTATTCCTTTTGTTTATTTTCCATATGGACTTTGGAAAGATGAAATTTAAAATTAATTTAGTGAGAATTTACATGTTAATGAAATAGAATTTTCTTATCCAAAAGCATGGTATGACTTTCCATTTGTTCGAGTCTGTTTGTGCCCTTCAATGGTGTGTGAAAGTTTTCTGCATATAAGTCTTGCATATTCCTTGTAATGTTCACTCTTAGAAATGTTCTTTTTGGACTTATTTTTGTTTGGTTCCATTCTTCTATTATCTTCTGTATATTTAGTCTCCATGTATCTGAAATCTGTTTTATTCCAAGTATATTAATTGGTTTTCCTGCTGCGTAACGTATTTCTCTTACTGCGTGTTGCAGTTTCTTAGTCAACTGCCTTGCCTTGTGAGGAATACAGCCATAATGTTTGGAAATTGTGATAGTTTTACCTCTTCCTATTCATTTTTAGACTGCTAATTTGTTCCTTCTATCTGACTGAGTTAATGATGCCCCAGTATAGCGATAGTCATGTCGGTTAGCGACCTTGCTTTGTCGCTGGCATTTTAGGGAAATGCTGTGGGTGCTCATCCATTTGGCATGATAATTGTTTTGGAGCTGGCATGTGTACATGTGTGTATATGTAACTTTTGTGTTTAATACATAACCTAAAATGCAAAATCAATGAGTCAAATATATATACACTATTTTCTTGATATTAGAGGGCTGAATATTTGTTGTATTAACCATGTGTTGCTTTTCTTCCTTTTCAGTGGTCTGACAAGCCCTGTGTGCCTCATTTACTTCAGAGGGACAGTTACTATGTTTATACCCAGCAAGAGCTTAAAGAGAAGCTGTATCAAGAAATCATATCCTATTTTGACAAAGGCAAAGTGAGTATTGGATTGTTTTTGTACCAGGGGAAAGAGGAAAATGACCGCAGTATCGCAGTATGATTCTGATGCTCACCACCTGGAGTTAGCACCGACTACCCAGGTTCAGGGCACCATCTCCAACGAGACTGCCCCCACTTCAGATGCCATCTGCAAGTTTGGGGTTCCCCAGTCCATTCATAGTTCTGGGCAACTGGCTATACATCTGGGGGGCTTCCACTGCCCCCTCAGGTTTCATAGTCTGCTAGAACAACCAACAGAACACAGTGAAGTGCTGTATTTAACGATTCCAGTTTCATCAGGAAGGATGTAAACTGAGACCAGCCAAATGAGAGGACCCGTAGGGAACAGTCTGGGAGAGTTTCCAAAGCACGAGGTTTCTGTGTCTTCCCCCTGTGAACTTGGGACACCTTCCCAGCAAATCAGTGTGTTCCTCAGTCAGGAAGCTCACCCAAGCCATGGGTGTACAGAGTTTTTGTTGGGGTTTCTTTCTTTTTTTTTTTTTTTTTTTTTTTTTGGTGATATGGGGTCTCACCAGTTGCCCAGCCTGGTTTAGAACCTAGAACTCCTGGGCTCCAGTGTTCCTCCTGCCTTGGCCTCCCAAGGTGCTGAGATGATAGGCGTGAGCCACTGTGGGGTTTCATTATACAGGCAGGATTGAATGAATCATTAACTACATGATGAACTTGACCTTCAGCCTCCTTTTTTTGCCTGGAGGTCAGGCTGATATCAGGTGGCTCACAGTCCTCACCTTCTAGTCACATGGTTAGTACTTCTGGCATGGCAGACCCCATCCTGAGACTAGGAGACTGCCATGAGTCACCTCATTAGCATAGATTTGGGTGTGATCCTGGGGTGGGGACACCAGGAACAACAAAGACACTTTTATTACTTGAGAAATTCTAAGGCTTTAGGAGCTCCCTCACTGGAACTCAGGACCAAGACCGGATACATGATTTAATATACAACAGAAACTTACAGCTACTCTTTATTCTTCCCTTGTGTATGCTTGAATTGTGAGATTTCAGAGGGGGACAAATTTTGCAAACAGTGATTTTAAAAGATTTAATTTTGAAGTGTTTCACAATGGCTTATGGACTCTGCGCACATTCCTTCAGCAGCCAGAAACGATGGAACATAGCACCTTGTGAACAGGAATGAAGCAGGAGATGTCCGGATGCTGCGAGTTGAATAGTATCCGTCTAAGAGACAGCTCATGAGATACCAAAGGGATTAGAAGGCTCAATCTGGGCTGCTAGCCTCAGACACTGAGGACGTGCGTTAGCCTGTAACTTACATCTTTATACATGCTCGGAGGCATTTCCTAAAACTCATCCACTAAGTAGGGAAATCAGTGCCCTGCATGGAAACACAGTTTGCCAAATTCCACACAACAGTACTGTTAGCCTTTTTCCATCTCCACAAACAACATAACTACATCTACACACTCCCGTACACACACCCATACATACACACACACACACCCCTACACACACACACACACACACACACACACATTTCAGAACCAAAGCACCATGGAAGCTTCCTTTCCCTCTCGAACAAGACCTGCATGCTCTCCAAACCTAGGCTGGCACCGCCTCCTCTCTACTTTCAAGTGCTGTGGGTGCTTTGCCTGTTAAACGCGTTATTGCTTTTTTGGGGGACACATGGTACTTAATGTCCTTGCAAACAGAACTACAGTAGATGCCCCTGGCAAAGCTGCCAATACACACTATCTATGATGTCAGGAAATGAAGGTTTCATTGATCCAAAGGGTAAAGCGAGTGAGGAATATCTACCAAGACTCAATCCCCCGGACCACCTGCTCATTTCCAGTGACTCGCCAGTGGCTTCTGCCACCGGATCAATGACTGCCTTGTTCTCCACTTTTAACCCTACTTTCCTTTTTCTGAAGATGTGGGAGAAGGCCATCAAACTGAGCAAAGAGTTGGCTGAGACTTACGAAAGCAAAGTATTTGACTACGAGGGCCTTGGCAACCTCCTGGTGAGTCTGGGTCAAAATATGTTAGGCCTCTGACAGGGATGCTAAAATTAGTGCTCATGAAAATGTTTCTGTAAGTTGAAAGTCAGGATGAATGGTGTTTTTTTACAATGGAAAAGTCAACTTTGCTTGAAATGAGAATGAAAAAAGATTCCAAGTCCAAAGGTTCTCATCAATATTTCTACAAAGTATCCTTCAGAGAAGGTTCAGGACATCTCTGGAAGTGGAGTGGGGTTGCCTTGACAGTGTGGTGGAATATCGAGTTTCAGATAATAGTGACTCGGCTTCCACATCCCTCCAGATCTTTGTCTGCAGCTCTCTCATTCTTCCTGAAGCCGTTTTTCTTTATGTGGACCTTCCATATTCCCAGACATCAGTAAAGCAAAACAAAATTGAATGCCCAGTGTTAGGGCCCACCGTTCCGGACATGCGCCAGTGTTAGGCAGTCACCATTCAAGATGCCCAGTGTTAGGCAGCCACCATTCTGAATGCCCAGTGTTGAGCAGCCACCGTTCCGAATGCCCAGTGTTAGTCAGTCACCATTCCAAATGCCCAGTGGAGGCAGCACCATTCCGAATGCCCAGTGGAGGCAGCAACCATTCCGAATGCCCAGTGGAGGCAGCAACCATTCCGAATGCCCAGTGGTAGACAGCCAGTCTTCTGAACGCCCAACAGAAGGCAGCCACCATTCTGAATGCTCAATGGTAGGCGGCCACCATTCTGAATACCCAATGCTAGGCAACCACAATACTAAATTTAATAATTTTTAGTAAAGGAGTTAGAAAAGATCAGGTCACCCATAGTCATGAAATGATCATTTATTTGAGGAGCTGGGTGTCAAGATCACTTTGTAAAAAGTCTACCAGTGTACTATACCAGCCCCTGGCTTCACATGCAAAAAACTCATGTATTAATTTCATGAACTGGACTGGGCCCGGTGGCTCATGCCTGTAATCCCAGAACTTTGGGAGGCCAAGGTAGATGGATTGCTTGAGCCCAGGACTTCCAGACCAGTCTGAGCAACATAGTAAGACACGATCTCTACAAAAAATACAAAAAATTAGCTGGGCGTGGTGGCATGTTCCTCTCGTCTCAGCTACTTTTGGGAGGCTGAAGTGGGAGGATCACCTGAGCCTGGGAGGTCAAGGCCGCAGTGAGCTGTAATGATGCTACTGTACTCCAGCCTGGGCAACAGAGTGAGACCCTTTCTCAAAAAATAATAATAATAATAATTTCATCAACTGAACTGAGCTGAAATATTAGTAATGTAACATGTTACCTACCGGTCTAAGAAAATAGTATTTTGATGAGACCGTCACCTAGATAGAAGAGTAATGGCATGCTAACTATTGTGGGGGAAAGGGGTTCAGGTCATTGTTCACAGCTGCCCACATCTGGCTGGCTATTTTGCTTACTTTAAGGCCGACCTTGTGAGCCAAAGCTGGGAAGCCTCTCATCTTGTGAAGAATTAAAGATAGAGGTGGTAGCAGATACTGAAAAACAGAGCATCACCACCATCTTCTGGGTACTTACAACGTACCAGACACTTTCATCCAAACCACTGCATGAACTGCACGGTCCTTCTTTTTAAAAATGTTCTTTATTATTATTATTTTTTCACAACAGGGTCTCACTCTGTGACCCAGGCTGGAGTGCAATGGTGCAGTCATAGCTTACTGCAGCCTTGAACTCCTGGACTCAAGACATCTTCCGGCCTCAGCTGCTGGCCAATTTTTACATTTTTTGTAGAGATCGGATCTCACTATTTTGCCCAGGCTGAGCTCAAACTCCTAGCCTCAGGCAATCCTCCCACCTCCGCCTCCCAACATGCAAGGATTATAGGCATGGGCCTCTGCGCCTGGCCTTGGAAGGTCCTTTATCTTCTCCCATGGGTGTCTGGTTAAGTGCAGCCACCTTCTGTGAATCTCAGAATGCACTTTTTAACCTTTTATAGGTCCTGAGCCCACTTTGAGAAACTGCTGAAAAAGTTGCACGGTGCCGCGTTATGCAGAAGAATTCAAACGTGCACACACTTCTGCATATACCCTCAGGGTATATACCCTCCAATGTCCATTCATGGAGCCCAGGTCCAAAACCTGTGATCTGAGAACAGGATAACCCTTTTCTGCCCATAGGGTGTTTTTCAAAGAAAAAACAAAACAAGGTCTGACTTTTTTCTCCCCCTCACCGTGTCCTTATAACCTCCCCTTGGAATGTTTTGTTTTGTTTTCCAGAAAAAAAGGGCCTCGTTTTATGAGAACATCATTAAGGCAATGAGGCCTCAGCCTGAGTACTTTGCTGTTGGATACTATGGACAGGGCTTTCCTTCTTTCCTACGGGTAAGAAACCTGATGGTGGTCTCCCAGGCCATTAGGAGGAGGGAAGAAACTCATTTCTTTTCCAGATGGGCAACAGTGTGTTAGCAGCTGCCGACCCATGTTCTCTCGCTGTGGGAGGTAAGGGAGGGAAACCATTTCCTGAGCGGCCGGCCTCTTCACCCCACACCCCCAGACACTCCTGGTGTTCTGGCAGGTCTTTTGTGAAATGACTTTTCCCAGGTGCAGTGCAAAAGGGAAAAACATGCCCCGCACTGGTCAGCTGCTGTGGGTCACTCCGGGGAAGAGTGTGGACTGATGTATTTCATTGTTTGTTGTGTTTCTAGCCAGAGCTAATTTGAAAGTAGGTATCCCAAAAACTAGACTGTAAGAGTCTCCCAAAATAAAACATTTTATTATAATAATAATGACAAGGATGGCATTTTTCTTCCATCTCAAAATCATCTGTAATGTGATACTCATTTTATAGTTTAATAAACAAAAATTCTTATCTCTTAAGAAAAGTTTCTTTTAGAGCTGAGCTTTGCTTAAACATTTATTCTCCATCTACTTTCTCCTAATTTTAAAACAAGTGATAAAGCAAGCAATTTATACTCCTAACAGTGCCTGATGAGACACTGTTTATTCATTCAGTCAGCAAATATTTATTGAGCATCTACTCTGTGCCAGGTATAGAGAAGGCATTAGAAATATTTTGCTGATTACAGTCAAACATAGTCCCTACCCTCATGGATTTTACAACCTAAATTCATGAGGGGAGATTTTAATCACACATGAATGTAAAATTTAAACCGCATGTCAGACACAGTGGCTCAAGCCTGTAATCCCAGCACTTTGGGAGGCTGAGGCAGGTGGATCACTTGAGGTCAGGGGTTCGAGACCAGTGTGACCAACATGCTGAAAACCTGTACCTACTAAAAGTACAAAAATTAGCTGGGCATGGTGGTGCGTGCCTGTAACCTCAGCTACTCAGGAGGCTGAGGCAGGGGAATTGCTTGAACCCAGGAGGTGGAGGTTGCATTGAGCCAAGATCACACCACTGCACTCCAGCCTGAGTGGCAGAGTGAGACTCCATCACAAAAATAAATAATAAATAAATAAATAAACTGTAACCAAGAAAGATACCCTGTGCTATAAGAATCTGTAACCAGGAAATATTTACCCAAGTGAAATAGAAACTGACCCTTTTACAAAAAATGTACAGGAATATTTATAGCAGCTTTAATCATAGTCACCAAAGACAGGATCCAATCCAAGTGTCCCTGAACTGGTGATATGATAAACAAACTTCAGCGTCTCGACTCAACAGAATACTGCAGCAGCCAAAGGCAGTGAGCTCCTGATACACACAACTGTGGGCACAATTCCCACATGCATCTTGCTAGGTAAAAGAAGTTAGACCTAAAAGGCTACATACTCTGTGGTTTTATTTATATGAAATTCTTGCCAAGGCAACACTTCCTATCAGGACAGAAATAGATCAGTGGTTGCTGGTCAGGGGGAGGTTGGCTACGGAAGGGCCTGGGGACATTTTTGGTGGCGATGAAACTGTTTATCTTGATTGTGGTCCTGGTTATGTTTGTCGCAACTAACAGAATTTTACGCCAAAAGGGGTCCATTTTACTGTATGTAGATAACGTCTTAATATTGTTTTTTATTTTTATTTATTTATTTATTTATTTATTTTGAGACAGTGTCTCACTCTGTCACCCAGGCTGGAGTGCAGTGGTGCGATCTCGGCTCACTGCAACCTCCGCCTTCTAGGGTTCGAGCCATTCTCGTGCCTCAGTCTCCCAAGTAGCAGGGATTACGGGCGTGCATGACCAGGCCCGGCTCATTTCTGTATTTTGGTAGAGATGGGGTTTCACCATGTTGGCCAGGCTGATCTCGAACTCCTGACCTCAGATGTTCCACCCGCCTCGGCCTCCCAAAGTTTTGGGATTATAGGCGTGAGCCACCATGCCCAGCTTATGTCTTAATTAAAAAAAAAAAAAAAAAGAATCAGGGTCTGGTGCAGTGGTTCACACTTGTAATCCCAGCTACTTGGGAGACTGAGGCAGGAAAATCACTTGAGCCCAGGAGGCAGAGGTTGCAGTGAGCTGAAATGGTGCCCCTGCACTCCAGCCTGGGCAACAGAGCCAGACTGTCTCAAATAAGACAAGATAAGATAAAGTCTTTCCAGGGAACCTCTATTTCAGCTGCAGTCTGAAAGGTAAGCTGGGAGTGGAGCAGGTAAAGGGAGTAGGAATAAGCATTGCAGGCAGAGGAAGCAGCAGGCAAGAGCAGGGGAGTGCCTGGGAAGGAAAGGCCGATGCGGCAGGCACAGAGAGACTGGGGTGCCGGCAGGGAGGAGGGGAGCCTTGAAGAGCCTGCACAGCCCTGAGGTTTCCTTGCGTGTTCTCTCTGCATCCTAAGAGCAGTGGGAGCTGCTACAGATTTTTTGTGTTGGGAAGGTCATCTGGCTTTGGTCTCCATGGTCATCCATGGAGAATGGATGGGAGGTGCTGCAAATAAACCACTAAAAGACCATTGCAGATGTTCAGAAAAGAGATGACAGGCTAGACTCGGGACGTGGGGGTGGTGGCTTTAGAGGGAAGCGGAAAGACTAGAGTGGTGGAGATGAGGTCACAGCCATCTGATGATTGATGGGCTGTGTGGGTGAGGAAGCGAGAGTTGTCAAGAATGATTTCTGGGCTTCTGGCCTGCATCATTGGAGGGGGTAGTTGAACCATTTACTGGGACAGCAGGACCGGAAAAGGCCAGAGTCACGGAGGAGAGAATGAATTTATTCCTTGAGTAAATATTTATGAAACTCCTACCACGTACTTGGCTCTAATATAGGCATGGGAGCAGAGTCAAAACAAACCAGAATCTTGAAATTTATCAAGCTTATGTTCCAGCTTGGAGAGATCAGAAAATGAGATAAATTAATAAACTATTTAGTATGTCAGATGGCCTAGAACACTGCCTTCTACAGTGTAGTTACTCAGTAAGTATCATGGAGAAAAGGACTTAGGGAAGGGGACTAGAGAGGCACGTGTTGGGGATGGAGTTGCAAATTTAAATAGGGTAAACAAGAAAGACTTCAGAAAGAAAATGACATTTTTGCAAAAACCAGAAAAAAGTTAAAGAATAAGCCATGCAGCTATCAAGAGGATGAGCCCGGGTCCCAGACCTTGAGAAAAGCAAGTCCAAAAGCTATGAGGCTGGAGTAGTGTGTACAAGAGGGTGTATAGGAGAATGGGGTGGATGGCTGTGGGTACCGGATAGCAGAGGATCTCCTAGGGTTTTCTAAAGTGTTTGCAGAAGTTTGGTTTTGCACGTACTCAAGGGGAGGTAGATTTGGAACATCCAAAAGGCACAAGTCAACTCAAGTAAAGTTACAGACGAGATAAAAGTTGGTGAGTTACTTATATGGAGTTAAATTAACCGTGGTTGGGGATGAGATGGACCAGGCAGAGGAAAGAGAATAAAGAGTGGAAGGTCTGGGACCAGCCATGGTGACTCGTGCCTGTCATCCCAGCACTGGTAGGCCAAGGCGGGAGGCTTGCTTGAGCCCAGGAGTTTGAGACCAGCAATTCAAGGCCAGCCTGGGCATCATAGCATGACCCCGTCTCTACAAAAAATTTTTTTAAAAATTAGCCAGGCATGGTAGCATGTGCTGTGGTCCTGGCTACTCAGTAGGCTGAGGCAGGAGGATTGCTTGAGGATTGGAATTAGAAGCTGCAGTGAGCTGTGATCAAGCCGCTGCACTCCAGCCTGGATGACAGAGTGAGACCCTGTCTCAAAAAAAAAATAAATACATAAAATAAAAAATAGAGTGTAGGGTAAAAATGCAGCAGGGTCTAGTGTTAGCTCTGCTTTAATCCAGGTCAACATAAAAGAACAACCCCTGCCACATCCGTTACATATGCCTGTGTGTTGCATGAAATCAGAAATGTGACCACAGAGACAGCAGTGATTCTGTGAAATCAAGAACACCAGACTTTAAGTCAGAAGCATTCTAGTCTAAATCACCTGCTGAGCGAGTGTCTGATTTTGGTGAAATCACGTAATCACTGAGTCTTGGTTTTCTGATCCGTAATTTAGAAAAATAATGCCTACATCACAGGAAAGTTTTGAGAATTAAGTAAATAGCATGTAGGAGTGCTTTATAAACTGTAAGGTAGTTTATAGATGTTAACATACCTCGAAGCGTATTTACGGTAGAATATAAAATCCTTATGAGTGTATATAACGTCAGTGCCATTCTCTTCTATGGGATATTTCCCCAAATTCAGAATATATAAAATTACGTCATCCTCTACTTCCAACCGGGTGAGATTTCTTTATCTCTCTTGTTTCTGTCAAGGGTACCACTGTTCTTCCTACTCCAAGACCACTGACTTTTTTTTTTTTTTAAGAAATGGGATCTCGCTCTGTCATCCAGGCTGAAATGCAGTGACGTAATCACAGCTGCCTGCAGCCTTGACCTCCCAGGGTCGAGCAGTTCTCCTGCCTCAGCCTCCTGAGGAGGTGGGGTTACAGGTGTTCACCACCACGCCTAGCTAATGTTTTTATTTTTTCTTAGATGTGGGGTCTCACTGTGTTGCCCAGGCTCAAAACCAGTGATCTTTGAATCAGCATCAACTCCCCTGTCTTCCTCGCCCTTCTCCCAACACCAAAGAGACAAACACTGAATGCTGTTACTTCTCCCTCTCCTGCTGTTCCTTTTCCTTCTCCCTCTCCTGCTGTTCCTTTTCCTTCTCCTGCGCAGTCCAGCCTATGAGCCTTCAGTTGGGCATAGATGCCACCGTTGGCTTACGTTGTCTACATTTCTTTCATCATGCGGCTCCCGCCTTCCAGAACCTCCAGTGAACATTCTGAGTCTTTGAAACCTTTGCCTGCCATGCGAGATCATTCATATTCTGGCTCATTCTTCCAGGCCAGGCTCATGTCTTCTCCCAGGACTCTGCTTTCCGCCCCTGGGCCTGACCCTTTCCACGTACCTGCCTGGCCCTTCTCACTCGTTCTCTTTACACTTCCTTTTCCCATTCATCTGTCTGTGCCTATCTAAGGCCCGTGTCTTCTTTGAAGCCTTCTCTTTCCAGCCAAGCTAATTCTTCCTGACCTGCTTTGATTCCTTTTCTAGTTATCGTCTGCATCATACAACTAGCGTTGTATTACACTCTGATCCTTTGCCCACCATTGTTTCGCCTGAATGATGGGATATCAACAGGCTTGAGTCCCACAGATTTTTCCTAGCTTGGAAAAGTTTTATCTTGTATTCCAAAAGATCCAGTAGTTTTTACTCCCTTCATTCAGTATTTGCCTGAAAAGTGTAATTGCCTTCACGGTACTTATACTATCAGGTTTACTTATTTATTTACTTGCTTCTTTTTTATTCTCTCCTCTAGAAGGTAATTCTGTGAGAGCAGGATCGCCATTGTATTCCTGTTGTCTGACTGATCTTCTGTTTGCGCAACACATATTTGTTGTATGAATGGACAAGTGAGTTTCAAAGACATTTTATAAGACAACCTGGGCCCAGGCCTTGGTTAAAAATGAATCATGTGTGGGCTACCAGTGCAAACTGCTCATTTCAAACATGGCTATGTTTGCACTTGCCCAGGCAGCCACACCTGTGAGACAAATTACTCCCATACCTGCGGCCTAGGAAATCTCTTTGGGAAAAAAATTTGATTAAAGAGATTATATTTACAGTCTAGAGTGGAGAAAATAGTATTTAATGCAGTGATTTTCTATCACTTTCAGGATTGGCTGGGGACTGTGGTACATTGCTTCTGTTCTCTGTGACTCTGTTTCTGTGCCAGAAGACGCTTCTCCTCATTCTCTTTGGCAGTGCTGTTTAAGTGCTGGTCCACAAACAGTTACTGGATTGTGATGAGATCAATAGTTTATACCTCAATGTAAATTAATGCACTTCCTTCCTTCCTTGAGAATGTCTTGCCATGAAAATATCAGCATGCTTAGTGATGTCATTGATTTACATGAAGGCACAAGTTCCTTATTTCCTTGCAGATGGGTCCAGACTGTTTGCAGACTGGCCATGGTCCTTGGGCCACACCAGAAGCAGCACTGGGCTAAGTATTTTTTATGCCTGTGATTTAACTTCTCAAATAAACCGCAGCTCTTATAAGATATGACAGTTGCTGTCAGGCACAGACTAGATATTCAATGAGAACTTGATGGTGTGGATTGAACCTTGGCTGGGGAGTACAATGGCTCCCTCAGTACCCGGAACTCCAGTTGCTTCTTCACTCGTCCTATTTAGTGACTTCCCTTGCTGTCTCTCACCTGCAGAATAAAATCTTCATCTACCGGGGAAAGGAGTATGAGAGGCGAGAGGACTTCAGCCTGAGGTTGCTAACCCAGTTCCCCAATGCGGAGAAGATGACCAGTACCACGCCTCCTGGGGAAGACATCAAGTCCTCCCCCAAGCAGTGTATCCTTCCTGTGGGGAGTATGGCCCCGAGGCTCTTATAGCTGTGCACAGCCCCAGCTAAGCCAGAGAAGATGGGAGCTACAGTCCCTTCTCTGCAGACAGACAATCCTCTCAAGCATTCTGATGCAGGTTCCCATTCCATGTAAAATCTTTGGGACCCTCATAGCATTAGCTGGTGGTGATGACGTAACAAAAGAAGAGAGACAATAGACAAGTGATGGATATGAAATATACTTCCTAGCCAGATGGGGAGCTTAAGTGGAACATAGACTTCCTATTCTGAATTCTGGATTCTGTTGTAGACTTTGAAACAGTATCTCTGTCCTGGAGGGTTGGGGAGCTAAGACTTTCTAAGACACGATCATTAAATCAGAGCAGGAGCTCTTACCCTTGAGCTGCTTTTGAAGCCTAACTTGACCACTTACCAGCTGTGTGATGTTGGATTTTAACCTCTCTTATCCTCAGATTCTCCATCTGTGAAAAGAGAATAATAATATCCCTCTCGTAGAGTTGTTGTGTGTATTAGAGATAACATATTCAAAATATCTAGCACTCCAACTATGGCACTGGATAAACAGATGGGATCCAAAGATAAAAGCAATTCCTGTTGCCTGGGCTCTGAGTCTGGTGATTTCAGGGGCTGCTTGTCCCAAGAAATTGTTTGAATCCATTTCTAAGCACCTGTCCCCTGATATTGCATTGATGTCTATTTCCCTATGGCAAGGGTTGTTTGCCAGATGTCTGACCAAAAAAAAAAAAAGAAAAGAAAAGAAAAGAAAGGACCCTAGGATTCATTGTAATCACTGAATAAGGCATTTCGGTGACACACAAAGGAACTTCATTTTCAATGTGGTCCTGGCATTTGGGTCAAAGGGAGTGATTGGCGCTGGTGGCATTTCTGGCTATGAAGCAGGAGGAACGGGGCCTTTGGTGTCTGACAACTTCGCGGCCCCAACCCCTCTCTTTTCCTTAACAAGTTCCTCAGACATGCAGTGCTTCACCGTAAAGCCAGTGATGAGCTTGCCGCCCAGCTACAAGGATAAACCAGTTCCGGAGCAGATCCTAAAGTAAGTGGTTTTTCATTAAAAAAAAAAAAAAAATCTGTGTCTAGGCACAGCGGCTCACATCTGTAATCCCAACATTTTCCGAGGCCAAGGGAGGAGTATTGCTTGAAGCCAGGAATTTGAGACCAGCCTGAGCAACAAAGTGGGACTCTGTCTCTACAAAAAAGAGAAGTTTGTCTCTCCCTCACACTTGTTTAGAGCACATTGAAGCCAAAGCCTTACATCTATTACAGTTTGCAAGACCTACTGTCTATTCTTCTTTGAGTGTAGGAGAAAAGCTTGCTAATACCAGGGGATGTGGGGGTTTTGTTCTCTTTAGGCAAAGGAAAATCAGAAATTTCACGCCTAGGTTTCAGTCCCCTGAGCTTTTCTTTTGACCCAAAAGCATCACAGAGGAGTGGCTGGTCCCCAGTGATGGAGGGGCTCATTCCTTGTCTTGAAGAGCCAAATGCTAATAGTGTTGATAGAACTGTTATAAAACTAGACTAGGCCAGGCGCGGTGGCTCAAGCCTGTAATCCCAGCACTTTGGGAGGCCGAGATGGGCGGATCACGTGGTCAGGAGATCGAGACCATCCTGGCTAATACAGTGAAACCCCGTCTCTACTAAAAAAAAAAAAAAATACAAAAAAGTAGCCGGGCGAGGTGGCGGGCGCCTGTAATCCCAGCTACTCGGGAGGCTGAGGCAGGAGAATGGCGTAAACCCGGGGGGCGGAGCTTGCAGTGAGCTGAGATCTGGCCCCTGCGCTCCAGCCTGGGCGACAGAGCGAGCCTCCGTCTCAAAAAAAAAAAAAAGAAATT
>NW_016803481.1:4640527-4687641 GCF_001698545.2 Rhinopithecus bieti | reverse complement strand
AACTAGACTAATGAGATCACAAACATATGTGAGTGCATTTGCCTTTTTTTTTTGAGACGGAGTCTTGCTCTGTCACCCAGGCTGGAGTACAGTGGCATGCATGATTGTTCAAGCAATTCTCCTGCCGCAGCCTCATGAGTAGCTGGGATTACAGGCGCATGCCGCCACACCTGGCTAATTTTTTGTATTTTAGTAGAGATGGGGTTTCACTGTGTTGCCCAGGCTGGTCTCAAACTCCTGAGCTCAGGCAGTCCGCCCACTAAGAGACAGGGTCTTGCTGTCAACTAGGCTGGCATGCAGTGGCACGATCATAGCTCACTGCAACTTCAAACTCCTGGGCTCAAGAGACCCTCCCTCCCACCTCAGCCTCCTAAGTAGCTGGGACATACACCACCACACCTGGCTGTGTGTGTGTGTGTGTGTGTGTTTAGATGGGATCTTGCTGTGCTGCCCAGGTTGGCTGGTCTTGAGTTCAAGTGATCCTCCCACCTCTGCCTCCCGAAGTGGTGGGATTACAGTGTGAGCCACCCCACCTGGCCACATATACCTTTTAAAATTGTGTGCTGTGACTTTGGGAGGCTGAGGCGGGTGGATCTCTTGAGGGCAGGAGTTCAAGACCAGCCTGGCCAACATGGTGAAACCCCATCTGTACTAAAAATATAAAAAAATTAGCCAGGCGTGGTGGTGCGTGCCTGTAATCTCAGCTACTCAGGAGGCTGAGGTAGGAGAATCACTTGAACCTGGAAAGTGCAGGCTGCAGTGAGACTCTGACTCAAAATGAATGAATAAATAAATAAATAAATATAAATAAAATAAATAAATAAAATTGTGTGCTGTGAAATAAATTCCTAAGTAATATAAAAGTAAGGTGTGAAATAAAATCAAATTGTGCACTTTCTCAGGCCTTCATGTGGAGGCATTATTGATTATGAGATAGCTTAGTGGGTAAAACTCAGACCAGGCAGATGTGTTACAGATTTTGTTGAAATCAAGTCGAGGAGCGGTTGTTCTAGGAGAGAAAATACAGCATTGCTTTGTCCTTCTCCAGCTACTACAGAGCCAATGAAGTGCAGCAGTTCAGATACTCCCGGCCGTTCCGGAAAGGAGAAAAGGATCCAGACAATGAATTTGCTGTGAGTTCACCCCTTTTGTCCTTTAAGAGGTAAAATTGATGGGCTGAGCACAGTGGCTCACACCTGTAATCCCAGCATTTTGAGAGGCCGAGGCCAGCGGATCACGAAGTCAGGAGATCGAGACTATCCTGGCTAACACAGTGAAACCTCATCTCTACTAAAAATACAAAAAATTAGCCAGGCATGGTGGCACGCACCTGTAGTCCCAGCTACTCGGGAGGCTGAGGCAGGAGAATTGCTTGAACCCGGGAGGCGGAGGTTGCAGTGAGCTGAGATCGCGCCACTGCACTCCAGCATGGGTGACAGCGAAACTCTGTCTCAAAAAAAAAAGGTAAAATTGGCATCCCAGGTGGAGGTCTTCCACCTACCTAACCAGCTTCCACAGGAGAAACGATGGCACCCCTGGGAGTAGAGGCTTCACCTGCTAATTACCTAGAGAGCAAGTGCTAATTACCTAGACAGCCAGCTGTCATCTCCATGGAAAATGCTTGACTAGGAGTCCAGAATCTGGACTCTTCCTGGGCCTGCTGCTTATAATGACCTTGGGCTAGTCGTACCTCTCTAGACCTCACATTTCCCTCTGTAGGATGAGAAATCCCAAGTAGATTATCCCTTTCAGCTTTAAACATCCAGAATCCTTGAATTTTATGAGAAAATTTGGCTCATTCCCTGCAAGGCATTTGAGAATAGAATCTCACTTAACTGAACCAGGGAGTTTTGCTGTTTTCCCTGGGAATTGACGAATATTTCATGTTTTCCTCCTGGGAATTGATCAACATTTCATGTTTTCCTCCTGGGAATTGACCAACATTTCATGTTTTCCTTCTTGCCACCAGACGATGTGGATTGAACGGACCACATATACGACTGCATATACCTTTCCTGGGATTCTCAAGTGGTTTGAAGTCAAACAGATTTCAACAGTGAGTCATTTGAAATTGGCACTTGGAAAAAAACTTTCTGTCTCCAAATATAATAACAGTCTTTGTTGAATTCTCTCTGCAGTTCACACCAGCTTGGCCAACCTCCTCTGGCCAACTTTGTTTTTCAAAAGAGAAATAAAAGGCATGCTTCTATAATAGAGCTCCTTTGTAAAACTGATGTGACAACACCAGCCCTAAAGGTCACTCACAGTGAATGACTCTTTTATGTCCAGAGGAGTGGTGTCTGCTCAGCGATCCTGCCAGCACCCAGAAACACTTTTGGAATGCCGCTTGGAGTTTCCTGTCAATTACATCTTCCCTCCCAAAGCCTGTTCTCTTCTTTTATTCTCCGCTAATCACATCCCCAATCACCCTAGACTCCTCCCTCTTCATCTCTCCCAAAAGCTGCTATTTTACCTGTTTAGTATTGATTAAATCTGTTTTATTTCCTACCTCCTCATTGGCCTGCCTGCCATGCATGGCCTTCTCAGATCCAGTTACCTCACTGCCTCAGTGGGAATTCCATTAAGGAAATCTCACCATTTCATCCATTCTCATGCTTGAAGCCCTTCCATGGCCCCAAGTACCTGGAATATAAAGCCTGCCCTCCTTAGCACACACACACGGCCTAACTCTTCTGCCCCATCTCCTAGGCAATCTATTGGAACCGTACTGCTCATCCCATGCGAATTTCAGTCCTCCATGACATTGGATCGTTTTCTCTGCCTGAAACACACTCTTGCAATTTCTGCACCTAAATAACTCCCATCAAGGTTCGGTTTAGGCACCAGCTTCTCAATGAATCCATCTCTGGAACAACCAAATTGGGTGACCTACCTGTTGTCTGTCCCCTGTGGCACCCTGGGCGTGCTTCTAACCTACCATGTTTACATGTCCTGAGACCCCCACTAACACCATCAGCTCCTCCAAGCCATGAAGTACATACATCTTAATCACTTTTGTATCTGTAGTGCATAGCATGACACTTAGCCTAAAGTAGGTGTTCAAGAAATGTTTCTTGAACAAATCTGAACTGAAGTTCAATGTGTTGTAAGTCATGGCCAGGTATAGTGGCTCATGCCTGTAATCCCTGAACTTTGGGAGGCCAAGGTGGGAGGATCACTTGAGCTCAGGAGTTCAAGACCACCCTGGCCAATATAGCAAGACCCCCACCTCTACAAAAAGAGTAGCTGTGTGTGGTGGCATGTGCCTGTCATCCTAGCTACTTGGGAGGCTGAGGCAAGAAGATGGCTTGAGCCCAGGAGTTGGAGGTTGCAGTGAGCTATGAATAATTGCACTGCTGCACTCCAGTCTGGTCAACTGAGTGACACCCTGTCTCTGAAAGAAAAAAAATTTAGACATTATTCCTCAGTTATGGATATGATTTCTGGATGGAGACTTTTGGAATCAAGTCTGGAATAGGAGGTCATGTTGACTGATAATAGGTAGAATGAAGAGGAGATTTTTTTTTTTTTTGAAACCTGATTTTGTAGACATTTCCATAGGAAGAACTCTCTGAATCTGTATTGTGTCTCATTTTCTTTTCATTCAAAATTCAGCCTGTATATTCTAATACATCCGATTATTTCTGACTTCTGATAACCATAGAATTCATACTAAGATTATGTATGGTCTGAATGCATGGCCTTCAAGATCACTTACCTCCTTTCATGGAGGAAGCATCCAACATTTTGCCAGTGGACATTCTTGGTGGTGCAGAAGTGACTCAGATCTGATATCCTGCTATTCTCTTGTTGTGGATCTTCTCGAAAGTCTCCAAGGAAGTGTTGCCTAGGAAATGATTCTTACTACAGGTCCAGTTCTTTTCTTCTCAAATATTCTGTAGACATTTCATCCATGGAATAATCATTACCATAGCTTCCATGTTTAAGTCATCATTGTACTTTGTAAGGAGATTTTAAATAACTTATTTTGTATCTTACCACTATTCCAAAAAATGGTGGTGTCCTTATAAGCTAGCAGTCCCCAATATTTTTGACACAGGGACTGCTTTCCTGGAAGACAATTTTTCTGTGGACCTGGGGTGGGAAGGTCGGGGTATTGGGGATAGGGGATGGTTTGGGGATGATTCAAGCACATTACATTTATTGTGCACTGTATTTGTATTATTAGTATATTGTAATACATAATGAAATAATTATCACGTGGAATCAGTGGGAGCTCTGAACTTGTTTTCCCGCAACTAGAGAGTCCCTTCTAGAGGTGATGGGAGACAGTGACAGATCCTCAGGCATTAGATTCTCATAAGATGGGTGCAACCTAGTTAGACCCCTCGCATGTGCAGTTCGTGATAGAGTTTGCACTGCTATGAAAATCTAATACCACCACTGATCTGACAGCAGGCGGAGCTCAGGTTGTAATGCGAGTGATGGGGAATGGCTGTAAATACAGATGAGGCTTCCCTTACTTACCTGCCGCTCACGTCTGGTTGTGTGGCCTGTTTCCTAATAGGCCACGGACGCATACTGGCCTGGGGTTTTGGGACCCCTGCTATAAGACTAACCTTGACAAGCAAATCTTCCCTTTTCTGTAGCTTGTGGATATTTTATACCTCTTCAAGGGAAGAGTTAAACTTTTTTCACTCTTTACTTGGAGCTGACAAGTGTCCTTTTTCTCCCATGTGCTCTGTCACTCAGGAGGAGATCAGTCCTCTGGAGAATGCCATCGAAACCATGGAGCTGACCAATGAAAGGATCAGCAATTGTGTTCAGCAGCACGCCTGGGACCGGTCCCTCTCTGTGCACCCCCTCTCCATGCTGCTCAGTGGCATCGTGGACCCGGCTGTCATGGGGGGCTTCTCCAACTATGAAAAGGTTCGCTTGGTCCCAGAACCCCTAGGGATTCACAGACCTGGGTGTCTGTGTGCCTTCCTCTGTGCCATCTGCCACCAACAAATTCATTTCCTACAGCTGCTCTAAGAAATGTTCACTTTCCCTTCTGGCAAGTAAAGTGAATGAAACAATTGTCCCTGACTTCTTAGAGACTATCTGCAACCTAGCTGGTATAGTACATTGCCTAGTAAAGTGTCACAGAAAAAAACCCAACATGCCTCTGGTCAAAGCACCTGTTATTCTGTTTCCCCTGAGGGTTATACATGCTAATGGGTAGACCCTGGAACCCAGGATGCACTGGAAATGGAGCAGCATCTCTGGGGATGGCAGAGCCACACTCTCTTTAGAGTTAGCTTCTAGGGGCCGGACCCAGTGCTTCACACCTGTAATCCCAGGACTTAGGGAGGCCGAGGTGAGTGGATCACTTGAGGTCAGGAGCTCAAGACCATCTTGGCCAACATGGTGATACCCCGTCTCTACCAAAAATACAAAAATTAGCCAGGCATGGTGGTGCGCACCTGTAGTCCGAGCTACTCAGGAGGCTGAGGCACGAGAATCACTTTTAACCCTGGAGGCAAAGGTTGCAGTAAGCCGAGATTGGGCCACTGCACTCCAGCCTGGGCGGCAGAGTTAGCTTCTAGGAGCCCCGCCTGACTTGGCGTGCCAGAGGTTGTGTGGACAACTGATGGCCCTGACTCTACAATTAAATTAGTTCAACTAAGTGTTCTTAGTTGAGACATGAAAGCAGTACTCAGCACAATTTAATCCATGGCATAGGTTTAGGATATAACAGCATTTAAAATACACATCATGGATTCAGTGTATGTTAAGCATAATGGTGGCAGAATTTTTCATTGCTGTGTTATGTTTTCAGTGGCTAAATATTTTTTGAATATAAACTATTTGGATCTAAATCACCATTTGGCAAGGACACCCCTGTGGAGCCGCCTGGAGACTGGGTAGAAATTAAAGGAGCCAGAGGGGAAGGGTGAGCGACATTAACTGTGTGGCACTCTTGTGTCCGTGTGTGTGTGTGTGTGTGTGTGTGTGTGTGTGTGTCCTGGGAAGAGCAGGAACTTTGCACTTAGTTGCTCCCAGGACTCAATTCTGGCTTCCCATTGGCCACTGTGTGCTCCTGGCAACATGCTTCACCTCTCTAAGCTCCGTATGTCTGCAAAGTGAGAAGAATGCCTAACTTGGCCAGGCACATTGGCTCATGCCTGTAATCCCAGCACTTTGGGAAGCCGAGGCAGGAGAATCACCTGAGGCCAGGAGATCAGGACCAGCCTGGCAAACTTGGCGAAACCCTGTCTCTAATAAAAATATTTTTAAAAATTAGCTGGGCATGATGGCGGGCGCCTGTAATCTCAGGTACTGGAGAGGCTGAGGCACGAGAATTGCTTGAACCCGGGAGGCGGAGGCTGCAGTGAACCAAGATTGCACCACTGAACTCCAAGCCTGGGCGACAGAACAACACTCCATCTTAAAAAAAAAAAAAAAAAAAGAATAGAAAAGAAAAGGAAAATGCCTGACTTACAAGATAGATCACAGGATGGATGGGAAGATTAAGGGAGACCTCCTGTATAGAAGAAACATCAGACAGTGCTTGGCATAGAGTTGAGGCTTCACCAGTGTTGATTTTCTTCCTGCCTCCTCCTGCCTACTTGAAGCAGACAGTGTAATTGGAATGTTCTTCATGGATGGTGACGTCTATGCTCTGTGGCTGCCACTATAATCATCTTCTTTCTTGTCCGTTTTCTCAGCCTCTCAGCCTTCTCTAGCCTTATTATATTCAGCAGCTGGGAAAGACTCAACAGCAGAGACAAATTCTAGTTTGTCCATGTTAGGAGCCGTAATAATATCCAGTGTTACAATGGCAGTCCATATAAAAATAGGATCTAATATACAATACTTTTTAATTACTGTGATGCTTTCAGTGTGTACTTTTCATATGTGCTCTTTGATACTAATCTTCGTATATTTTTTCCAAGTATTAATTTTACAGAATACCCCAATCACAGATTTATATACGCCAGTATCTGTGAATGATACGTAATGTCATATGAAGTTTTTCCAGTGTAACAGCATTCTAATTAAAATGAACAAAAAGCAAGGATAAATACATACATATGTACATACATTTCAGGACCTTTGGCTTAAAATACTAATGTATTCATTTAGTTAATATGTATGACTGCACATTGCTAAACGTAAGAAAAAGGTAAACTCGTTAATCACCATGATGTATTGCAATCAGTTGGGAAGCCCATCATTACATATTTGATGTAGGTGAACTATTCTAATCCAGCTCTTTATTCATCACCAAAGTGATAAGAGCACAGGAGCTGTGTGCTGTAATTTATCTCCTCTTTCTGTTCTGAGGCAGAACTCTGCTAGAAAAATGAATTTCAGGGCACTCTGCTCCAGTGTTCCCTGATCTAACCAATACTTTGGGAACTTCCGTGTGTTCTACCATTTAGCCAAAAAAAAAAAAAAAAAAAAATGTTACAACTTTCAAACATTTCAAGTACTTGTATTTGAAAGGTAAAAGTCAGTGAAAACTTAAGTAAATACTCCTTTTTCATTTATGCTGACAGTCCCTCTGAATACGATCCTGGCTAGAACGAGCTGTTTTGCTAATGTATTATATTGTCATGCTTCTTTTTGTGATAATTGTTCCATATATATTCATATTCACTGTTGTATTAGTTTGCTAGGGCTGCTGTAACAAAGTTCTCCAAACTGGGTGGCTTAAAACAACAAAAACTTCTTGTTTCACTGTTCTATGAGCAAGAAGTCTGAAATCAAGATGTCACAGTGTTGGTTCCTTCCAAGGATGTGTGAAAGAACGTTCCATGTCTCTCTTCCTGGCTTCTGGTGTCTTCTTGGTGCTCCATGACTTGAGGCTGCTCCTGCGTGGCTTGTCGATGGCCATCTTCTTGCATCTCTTCACATAGTGTTCTCCCAGTGTTTGCACTTCTGTCTCCAAATTTCCCCTTTTTATAAGGACATCAGTCATATGAGCTTAAGGGCCCATCCTACTCCAGTATGTATGACCTCCTCTTAACTCATGAAATCTGCAACAGCCCTGCTTCCAAATAGGGTCACATTCTGAGGTACCAGGCATTAGGACTTCAACATAGGAAGTTTGGGGGGACATAAGTCAACCCTTGATGTCTGCTCGCAAGGTAGGCTTTGCACATACTTTGTTTGCCACCCAAAATGGGCCATTCACTTCTGTAAGTCTGTCGTGTAGTTCCAGGAGCTCTTGGTTTTATATAATGGAAGGTTTGGCTTTCATGGCATTAAAGCAGAAGACTGGAGGGGAGTCTGAAGGCTGGTCTTTGAAAGCACTTTTAGAAATGAATGTTAAAGTCTGGGAAGAAAAGATGTCACTCCTATTTTCGACCCTGTTGGAAACGTTTGCTGCGAACTTCTGTTTCTCTTTCCTGATGAATTCTATCTTTCAAACAGTACCCTATATAAGGCCTGTGTTTGGAATTTAAGTTGGGGTCTTATTTACCTGTTATAGGGACTTAGCTGGGGGGTCTTGAGTGTTTACTGATGAGAATGGTGCTGATATGTACTAATAAGGGCAACCAGAATTTAATATTTTTGAAATGTCTTCACATCTATATCTCACTTTCTTTTTAAAATAGCGTTTGGGATAGGGGATTAGTAAGAAAGTGCAGGTATTAACTTTCACTTAATATAGGAAAAAAGCGTGAGACAGCCAATATCACGGGAAGAGCAGAAAACCTATCACCTCCATCTCGTGTTTTTAAACTTTTTACTCTTTCCCTTATACTATCTGTGCACTTAATTTAATGGTTAGCCTTGAGATATTGCCATTTCGCCTTTGCTTTGTTCTTTGGGAAAGTTATTTTAATGAATGACATTTTGCTTTGTTGATGATGATTATTTGATATGTGTTTGTGTGTGTGTGTGTGTGTGTGTGTGTGTGTGTGTGTGTGTGGTGGGCTGGTGACTGTCAAGAATGTAGTCTTGCTAAGAATTTGCTAATAAAGGAAAGACCACACAATAGCACATACTTTTTTGCATTGCCCAACGTAGTATAAGAGCTATCCCAGGAAAGGGATGCGTTTTTAGTTAGATACACCTGGTTCTTCAGCACAGGACACATGCTTCACCCTTCCAGGCTTTCCTGCACAGATAGGAATGTGTTCTAATTAATACTTGCATATGTTCTGCTTTTAGGCTTTCTTTACAGAAAAGTACTTGCAGGAGCATCCTGAAGACCAGGAGAAGGTTGAGCTGCTAAAGCGACTAATAGCATTACAGGTATAGGACATGTTTCCTCTACACTCCTGGGGAGGGCACAGTGTAGGACACCCTTTATTCTCCAGAGCTTACGTCTACAAGCCCACTCAGCGTTACTTTTCTTTCTTTTTTAACCATTGTGGAACCACCACCTATCTATGTATTTGTTTCCTTGGCCAGCAGTTAAACTGCCCAGGGTTGACGGAGCCCTCTTAAAGCTGAGATCAAAGTTCATCAGTTGGGGCCCCGGGCACAGTGGCTCATGCCTGTAATCCCAGCACTTTGGGAGGCCGAAGTGGGTGGATCACCTGAGGTCAGGAATTTCAGACCAACCTGGCCAACATGATGAAACCACATCTTTACTAAAAATACAGAATTAGCCAGGCACGGTGGTATATGCCTGTAATCCCAGCTACTCGGGAGGCTGAGGCAGGAGAATCATTTGAACCCAGGAGGCAGAGGTTGCAGTGAGCCGAGATCATGCCACAGCACTCCAGCATGGGCAACAGAGCGAGACTCCATCTCAAAAAAAAAAAAAAATCCATTGGTTTCCTGGCAAGCATTTCCAGTTAAGAGATGTGGGCCTCATTGCCTCATTTTTTTTCTCAAGACTTCAGTGGGCAGTGGTAGAAAGCATCACTACAAAATTTGGTCTGAGACTTAAACCTATCAGTTGCTCATCCACGGAAGTGCCCCAGGGCTCTGTTAGATTTGCCTCATCCCACAGCCCTTCCCCAGTTTAGGGCTAACCTGTATTCTTGGTGTGCACATTTTCTCACATCATTGACCAAAGTCCATCCAGTCCAGAAGCCCTACACTGAGAAGTGGCCTTCCTCTTGTCCAATACTATGTCTACCAGTTTACCTTTCCACCCCATCCTTCCCTTCCCCAACTAAATCAAAACAATCCCTCTTCCTGAGGCACATTTCACTCCTTTTTTGCCCTTGTTTCCAGATGCCTCTGCTAACGGAAGGGATCCGCATCCATGGGGAGAAACTGACAGAGCAGCTGAAGCCGCTGCATGACCGGTTGTCTTCTTGCTTCCGGGAACTCAAGGAGAAAGTAGAAAAGCACTATGGGGTTATAACACTGGTAAGCATGATCTAAGTGGCCTTCACACCTTTTTCTAGGCTCCGTGACCTTTTATGACACTGATTCGTTTTTCAGATGCCAAATGAGTTGTAATATCTCAGCTATGACATGGAAATAGTGGGGCTGGTGGGAGAGAGCGTGTTCCCCTCTTGGTGACCTTGAACAGTCCTTGTGCTGAACAGAGGTTCTCCAACTTGAACAACCATCAGAACCACCCAGAGGGATTGTGAAAATACAGATGGCTGAACCATCATAACCCCGGAGTTTTTGATTCCATAGATCTGGGGGTGGGGCCCAAGTATTTGTAATTCTGAGAAGTTCCCAGGTGATATTGATGCCGCTGGTCTGGGGACAACACTTTGAGAACCACTGTACTAGAAATCAGGCCAGGTGCAGTGGCTCACGGCTGTAATCCCAGCACTTTGGGAGGCCAAGGAGGGCTGATCACTTGCGGTCGGGAGTTCGAGACCAGCCTGGCCAACATGGTGGAACCCCATCTCGACTAAAAATACAAAAAAAATTAGCTGGGCGTAATGGCGGGCACCTGTAGTCCCGGCTACTCAGGAGGTTGATGCAAGATAATTGCTTGTACCCAGGAGGGGGAGATTTCAGTGAGCCGAGATCACAGCAGTACACTCCAGCCTGGGTGAAAGAGCGAGACTCTATCTCAAAACAAACAAACAAACAAAAAAACCAAAATAACCCAAAGTTTTCTGAATCCTAGACACTGGTTAGTTTTGTCCTGTCTGGCCAAATTCTTATATTTTTTCCTAATCTTAGAAATAGTATCTATTTTGATGAAAAGTGTACGGTTTTCCCGCCTTTGAAGGGAAGAAGGAATTGTGAATTACATTTCATATGTATGTAGCTGCTTTCATAATTGTTTTTGACGAGTTCCTCACAGCTGCAATTTTCTTTTCTCCTCCTGAGCAGTTCAGTGGATAGTGCACGTACTAACCTTTTCTCTCCAGCGGGTAATGGTGTGATACATTCTAGCTTTACTTACCTGCATTTTTTTCTTTAAATTCATCCTGTTCTCTTTAATGGTCTTATTCTTTTTGTTTTGTTTTTCTTTTTGAGACAGGATCTCTCTTTGTCACCCAGGCTGAAATGCAGTGCGTGATCACAGCTCACTGCAGGCTTCACTTCCCAGGCTCAAGCCATCCTCCCACCTCAGCCTCCTGAGTAGCTGGAACTACAGGTGTGCTCCACCACAGCCAGCTAATTTTTATTTTTTATTTATTTTTTTATTTTTTTGAGACGGAGTCTTGCTCTGTCACCCAGGCTGGAGTGCAGTGGCACGATCTCAGCTCACTGCAAGCTCCGCCTCCCAGGTTCACGCCATTCTCCTGCCTCAGCCTTCCGAGTAGCTGAGACTACAGGTGTCCATCACCATGCCTGGCTAATTTTTTGTATTTTTAGTAGAGATGGGGTTTCACCGTGTTAGCCAGGATGGTCTCGATCTCCTGACCTCGTGATCTGCGTGCCTCGGCCTCCCAAAGTGCTGGGATTACAGGTGTGAGCCACTGTGCGCGGCCCACACCCAGCTAATTTTTGAAACTTTTTTGTAGAGATAAGGTCTCGCTATGTTGCCCAGGCTGGCATCCAACTCCTGGACTCAAGCGATCCTCCTGCCTCAGCCTCCCAAAATGCCAGGATTACAGGTGTGAGCCAGTATGCCCAGCCCTTTAATGGTCTTATTCTTAAACCCCTTATTTTCACATTATTTCCTCAAACCAAAGCTCTGAGTTTCTTCTCATGTTCTTTTCTCCCCCATTCCTGTCTGCCCACCTTCAGTACAGTTTCCTCCAGGGTATCTTTTTGACCGTGTCTTTCAGCCATTAAGTGTTCAGTCCTGCCATCTTCCTAAGATTGTGCCTCCTAACCTGCTGCTACTTAAGAGTTTTTCTAGGAGCATTTGTCTTTTGCACACACATTCCTAGACGGCAAAGACTATGTCTTGGATTTAATGAGCTTAGTCATTGTTACAATTAGGCCAATATTAGTGAGTCAGTTTCATATGGTGGCATCTAGGGGTAATCCTACTGGTGACATTTCTAGAGAATGTAGGATTCACCAGGTTGAGCTGCACATCTACAGTGTCAATCTAAAAATTTTCTCTTACCCCAATATTCCATGTTTTAAAAGACTGAAAGAAGCTAAGCTGGGGAAGCAGACGGAAGGTTTTGCTATTTATTGAAGAGTGTGAGGCACATCTTAATTTTTTCCTTTCTCATGTAGGTAGCAGAAAATTATGACAACTTTGTCTCTAGTCTTAGAATCAGGGAGGTTTAATCTAAGTTGTACCTATAGCTAACAATATCAGTATGTGCAATATTTAACAATAGAGGCAGCACATGCACCAACCAATCAGAATGGGGTGCCAGCCAATACAGATGGGTACTGGTTAGCCACAAGCAAACAGGGCAGCTGGGCAAGTTCATAGGGGCTGGATTCCAGGCCCGCTAACCATGTGGAGTCATATGTTTTCAGCCACCCAACTTGAGGGAGAGGAAGCAAAGCCGCACGGGGTCTGTTGTGCTGCCCTACATCATGTCTTCCACTCTGCGGAGGCTGTCCATCACCTCAGTCACGTCCTCTGTGGTTTCCACCTCTTCAAACTCATCTGACAATGCTCCTTCCAGACCGGGATCTGATGGGTAAGGGTTTGATCCTTCATCTGCAGGAAAGAAGCCACGCATCACTTCTTTGAGAACAATAGCCTTTGGGTCATTCTCATTGTCTTCCTCATGAGGAATGTCATGATTAGCAAAATAATACCAACAGTTACTAAAATGAAAATGACAAAAAAAAATCACCCACAATACCACGCTATTACATACCTATAGTCATTACCTATTTTTTCATCATTTCCATTTTAAAAACTAAATTTTTATATTATGAATAGGTTTTATAATCACCTGACATGAAATTCCAAAAGTACCAAATGATATATCACAAAAAATCTCCCTTTATTCCCAGACTTCCCACTACAGTAGAATCCCTGCAGTAGCCCCACCCCCAGAGCCAAATGATACTAACATTCAGGTTCTTGGTACCCCCATGGCCGCTCTTTATAGGTTCACAAACATTGCCTAATTATATCTTCTTCCCTACACTTTTTTTATATGAATGGTAGAATTTACTTTGCTTTTTTCATTTACTATTATATCTTGAAACTCATTCCATTTTAGAACATAAAAAGTCCCCTCTTTATGCTTTCTGTAGCTATAGATATATCATTGTATGTATGTGGCATGGTACAGATTGAGTATTCCTCATCCAGAATGCTTGGGGCCAGAAGTGTTTTGAATTTCGGAATGTTTTAGTATTTTTGGATGTTTGCGTTATACCAGTTCAGCATCCCTAATCCAAAAACCCCAAATCTGAAAAGTTCCAGGAAGCATCTCCTTTGAGCGTCATGTCAGCATTCAAATGTATCACATTTTGGAGCATTTTGGATTTTGGATTTTGGGATTAGGGATATTCAACCTGTATATTTCTACCAGTGCTTACTGGTAGAAATTCAGTTGCTTTCAGTCTTATTACTGTTCCTTCAGTGTGACAATGAATAATCTTAAACACAAGTTATTTTGTACATATACAACTATATCAATATGGGAAAAATCTCGTATATGAAATTGCTCTGTCAAAGATGTATATTTGCAATTTTGAAAATTATTCCTAAACTGACTTCCATAAAGATTATAGCAGTTTACACTCCCACCAGCAACACACAGGAATGCCTAGTTACTTATACCCTAACTACCAAACTGTACTCTTAGTCTTTTTAAATTTTACCAATCTGATAGGTGGAAAATATTTTCTTGTATAGTGTTTTGTTTGTTTGTTTGTTTGTTGGTTTTTGTTTATTTCTCGTTTTGCCTGAAGTTGAACATCTTTTCATTTGTTTATGTTTTATTTTCTGTGACCTGTGGTCAAATACTTTTTTCTGTTGAATTGTTGGCCCTTTGTCTGTGAAATGAGTTGAAATGTTTTCTCCTAATTTCTCCTTTATCTTTTGACTTCTAATTTGTTGCTTCTAATTTTTTATTGAGTTGCACTGATTTTTTTATGTAGTCATATAATCAATCTTTTATTTTATGGCTTCTGGATTTTATTTCACAGTTAAAGGCCTTTCCCACTGTAAGATAACAAAAAAAGGTACTGTTTTTTTCATTGACTTTTAGGGTTTCATTATTCACCATTTTGTCTGTAATCCTTTAGAATTTATTCTAATATAAGATGTTAGGTATGGAGCCAACGTTTTTATTTCCGAATGGCTACTCAATTCTTCTTATAACATTTAGTGAACACGTCATTTTTTTTGAAATATCAATCTTATAAAAAATCAAATTTCCACATACTCTTCAGTCTGTGGACTTTCCTTTTTTCTATTTCTTGGATTTACCTGTCTACTCATGCATCAGTACTATGCAATCTTAGTTCTTGTAGATATAAAACATTTTTTATTTCCTAATACTCCTTTTCAGAATTTAATCTGGCTAGTGTTGCTCATTGCTCACTGTTGGATTGACTTGTCTAGAATCCTGTTGCTGTTTTTGTTGGATCATGTTACATGTATGGACTAACTTGAGGAAGACTGATGGCTTTTTGATGCTGAGGGTTCCTTGCCAAAAACATAAAATGCCTTTCCGTATGTTCAAATTTAAAATATTTGAAAGGAGTTAATTTATAGTCATGTTCTTTCTGCTAAGATTACTATTTTTAAATAATATATTGCTAAAGTACTGGAAACTTTTCTTTGTTTTTATTTATTTATGTATTTGAGACGGAGTCTCGCTCTGTCGCCCAGGCTGGAGTGCAGTGGCGCGATCTCCCCTCACTGCAAGCTCCGCCTTCCAGGTTTATTTACGCCATTCTCCTGTCTCAGCCTCCCGAGTAGCTGGGACTACAAGCGCCCGCCACCACGCCTGGCTAATTTTTTGTATTTTTAGTAGAGACAGGGTTTCACCCTGTTAGCCAGGATGGTCTCGATCTCCTGACCTTGTGATCCACCCACCTCAGCCTCCCAAAGTGCTGAGATTACAGGCGTGAGCCACAGCACCTGGCCAAGTACTGGAAACTTTTAAAAGAAAACAATGCTTTATTACTTTATCACTCAAAGATAACCACTGTTAAAGTTCAGTTATATAATACCAAAAGAGTATGTTTATGTTTTGTACAAGTGGAAAAGCATTGCGTCTGTCATTTTGTGGCCTACTGCTTCATTTAATATAGGTGATGAATATTTATACATCATTAAGTATTTAAAATAGTGTTGACTGTAAGTTATCAGTTGACTCACCTTTTCACAAATGTTTAATTCCATAATACAATAATTACATCATAAAAATAACCTTCCTTAATGCCACCCTACCTGGAAATCAAATATGTAGTATTTCTTAAATTATACATCCTATAGATATAGTTTGGTACTTTGCTGTTCCTTCTCATCTTATTATTATAAGCACTTTTCATGTTGCTATGTAATCTTTATTTATGTATGTGTTTTTTTTGAGATGGAGTCTCCCTCTGTTGCCCAGGCTGGAGTGCAGTGGTGCAATCTTGGCTCACTGCAACCTCTGCCTCCTGGGTTCACGCCATTCTCCTGCCTCAGCCTCCCGAGTAGCTGGGACTATAGGCACCCACCACCACGCCTGGTGAATTTTTGTATTTTTGGTAGGGAAGGAGTTTTACCATACTGGCCAGACTGGTCTCGAACTCCTGACCTCATGATCTGCCCACCTCGGCCTCTCAAAGTGGTAGTATTACAGGCGTGAGCCACCATGCCCGGCCGTGTCATCTTTATTGTCAGCTTTTACCATCATTTTTTATGGCAATAGACATTGCATCATACAAATGTGCCATGATTAATTCTTCTCCTACTATAGAATATTTAAGCTGCATCCTTCTTTCTAAACAATTAACCATAAAACTTCATTATATATTTTAATACAAAAATATGTAACTTGTATCAGTATGAAATATATTTTCATTAAAAACTGTAGCAAACATATTTGTATATGTAGCTTTCCTATTAGCATGCATTCTTAGAAGTGCTGGGATTTAGATTACTACATTCTAGTAGTATGTAGTTTGTGGGTAGGATTTGAACACAGGCTATCTGGCTCCAGAGTTGTGCTATTACCCACTACATAAAACTGCCTGTTGAATCTCTTAAACATTCTGTCTTTGCCTATACATTGAATTAATACCTTCTCTTCCTGGGATAACATACTCATATTTTCGTCCAGTCACCTGATGGTCTTGTTTCTGTGTATTAACACCTTGAGATGTTTGTTCAGTTGTAATTGAATATTTAGATTTAGAATCTGAGAGTGAAGTCATAGGTCAAGAGTAGGTTGAGGAGGCCAGGCACGGTGGCTCGTGCCTCTAGCCTTAGCACTTTGGGAGGGCCGAGGTAGAAGGATCACTTGAGCCCAGGAGTTTGAGATTAGCCTGGGCAACATGGTGAAACCCCATCCCTACTAAAAAAACACAAAATTTAGCCAGGCATGGTGGCACACACCTGTAGTCCCAGCTACTCAGAAGTCAAGGTTATAGTAAGCTGTGATCGCACCACTGCACTCCAGCCTGAATGATGGGAGAAAGACCCTGTCTCAAAAAAAAAAAAAGAAAAAAAAAAAGTAGGCTAAAGAGTCATAACTGCTGGTACTTTCATAGTGAATTTTGATTGCAAGGTGATCAGTATTTGTGATGTTTGTCCTTGTTCCTGGCCAATAGCTCGATCCTGGAGCCACTTTTGGAGCGCAGGGCCTCGTCAGGTGCCAGAGTTGAAGATCTGTCCCTCAGAGAGGAGAACAGCGAGAACCGGATCAGCAAGTTTAAGAGAAAAGACTGGAGTCTGAGCAAGTCCCAGGTCATTGCAGAGAAAGCACCAGAACCTGATTTGATGGTAAAAAACAAAAAAGAAAAAAAGAAATCTCTGGAGGCTCGCCCCACCTCACCTGTACCCAGGCACATCACCATCCCCTCCCAGATTGAAGCTGGCATGCGCCTTGTCTTAGGACTCAGTAGCCTGGGTTAGTGTCAGATGGCAGATTGTGGTAAGGAGAGCACATACCGAGAAGTTCGAGTCTATAGATCAACATTGGTGAAGATCTTGCACCTACAATGTAAACATATGGGTTGATGCTTAGAGCTGTGGTTCTCGCCACTCTGTCCCCAGTCAATCCAAACACTGTCATTTCTCTTTAAGTTTTTTAAAAGGTACTTTCCCTTCCATAAACCACATCAAGTTGTTCAATGTGGCAAGACCACCTTTTCCTGAGAATCAGGATGGCTTATGTCCGACATAAATGACGCAGCCCAGCTGTGATCAGAATCCAGTCTGTGGCCAGTCAGAAAATAATCTATGGTTCAGTGGTTCTAGTCAGTGCCTGTTTGGTGGTGCCCATCATATGACAATGTAGTAAGCTTAAAAATCGCTCCTTTAGTTAAGTCCTTTTCCAAGTGTCTTCTCAGAAGACAAGGCTGTTGAGAGCATTGTTGAGCTCAGCCTTCCTCACCGTGAAAATGTTTTGCTTTTTCTCTCTGGTCCTAGAGCCCAACCAGAAAAGCACAAAGGCCAAAGAGTCTCCAGTTGATGGATAATCGGCTATCACCATTTCACGGTTCTTCACCTCCTCAGTCAACGCCCTTGAGCCCACCTCCACTCACTCCCAAAGCCACCAGGACCCTAAGTAAGTTTTCCTGTACTCCTTATAGTCTTTATACTAGGGAATGGAGTATGTTTATGCATCTGGGCATTTTGTAACTAAACCAGCCACAATGTATGTAAAGCCATTGTAAAACTGGTTCAATTCAGCATTCATGTATTATACAGTTAGACTGGAGTTTGGCAAGGAGGCCACTAGGACTCATTAAACCTTTCTGGATAGTGATCCAAAGGGCATTAGTGTCTGTTTTATAATTGTGAAGGTATAAATGAGGCAGATCTGCACTAGGACTAGACAGACAACAAGTAACTTACAAGCTAACCATCGGTTAGGTAGACCTGAACAGGGACGAGAAATAGACCCATTCCATCTACTGCTTATAGTCTGGCTTGGGGAACCAGCAGTGCACAACACTTGAGAAGAATTGGGTACCCATAGTCCAGAGGCATGGAAGAGGGATAAATCTATCAGAGCCAGATGGGAGACTGTTGTCAACCAAGAGTTAAGAGATTATCAGTTACAGTTGAGATGAAGTGAATATTTTCCTAAGCACTTGAGCTATATCAGAGAACAGAATAATACCATACATTCCAGAAAATGTTCTCATCTTCAGCTTAATAGTAAAACCCTGAACAAAAAATAAAGTTTTGGCCGGGCGCGGTGGCTCACGCCTGTAATCCCAGCACTTTGGGAGGCCGAGGTGGGCGGATCACGAGGTCAGGAGATCGAGACCATCCTGGCTAACACAGTGAAACCCTGTCTCTACAAAAAATACAAAAAATTAGCCGGGCGTGGTGGCGGGCGCCTGTAGTCCCAGCTACTGGGGAGGCTGAGGCAGGAGAATGGCGTGAACCCGGGAGGCAGAGCTTGCAGTGAGGGGAGATCGCGCCACTGCACTCCAGCCTAGGTGACAGAGCGAGTCTAAAAAAAATAAAAATTAAAAAAAATAAAGTTTTTGCTTCAGAACATCATGTGGAACTCTTGAAACTTCTGGCGAGGGCATTGCCTGTGTGATGTGGGGTGGGAAGTCTTCTTCATTCTAACCACGGAAACCACAGAATGTGGCTTTCACAAGTTGGTTGACCAGGTTGGCTTAGGTGTTATGGTGCCAGCAACATTTCCATGAGCTTTCTTGCTCAGTGCCTCTCTCTGCCCGCCTGCACTTTGTGTCATTTCTAGGCTCCCCATCGTTGCAGACAGATGGAATCGCGGCCACTCCTGTCCCACCTCCACCTCCCCCCAAAAGCAAGCCCTATGAGGGCAGCCAGAGGAACTCCACTGAGGTAGGGAAATCACAGCTGGCAACTGTGGCCAGGGAGCGCCACTCCTGGGAAGGCAGCATCAGGTTTTCCAGGCTCTTCAGTGGGCAGGTTTGCTCATAGGCCTGTCACTGCAGTCGATTCTTGGCTCGTTCCTGAAACCACAGGAGATAGAGAAGTTTTCAATGGGAAGGACAGACATTCAAGCAGATGATGAAGGTAGAGCAGGTGTTCTCTGTACCTTGTCCTGGGTACCTGTGAAATAAGCCATGAGTTCTAGTTCACCTTTTTAGGGGGGCAGGGGCAGGGTCTGGCTCTGTCACCCAGGCTGGAGTGCAACAGTGCGATCATAGCTCACTGCAGCCTTGAACTCCTGGGCTCAAGTGATTCTCCCACCTTGGCCCCTCAGTTAGCTGGGAGTACAGACATGTGCCACCATGCCCAGCTAATTTTTTAATCTTTTGTTGAAATGGAGTCTCTCCGTATTGCCCAGGCTGATCTCAAACTCCTGGCCTCGAGTGATCCCCCCACCTCAGCCTTCCAAAGTGCTGAGATTACAGGTGTGAGCCACTGCCTGCCCCCAGCCCTCTGTTTCACTTTTGAAGAGTTTACTTCTGAGTAAAGGACAGTCATTCTGAAATGACCTTAGATGGGTTTCCTTCATTCATTCAGCAAATGACTTCTAAGTGCCTCCTATCTATACGCCAGGAACCCAAGTGTTGGGGGTACAGCAGCGAGAGAGAGAGACAGAGAGAGAGTGAGTGTGTGTGTGTGTGTGTGTGTGTGTGTGTGTGTGTCTGTCTGATCAGCTCACGGGAAACAAGGAGGACAAGTCAGTATAGTTTTCCATTTCACTTTAGAAGCTAAAACAGAATATGAGAAATGGGCGGAGAAGGCAGAATTAGGAAGAAAGTTAAGACCTGCTTCTAATTTTGTGTTTCTGCTTCTGCAGCTCGCTCCCCCACTGCCTGCACGAAGAGAAGCCAAAGCACCACCCCCTCCACCTCCAAAGGCTCGGAAGTCTGGCATCCCTACTTCCGAGTCTGGATCCCAGTAAGGATCTTGCCCTCTCTGCAACACCGAGTGCCTTAGACAGCTGCTGCCTGAGAACTGGCCTCCAGCCGGTGTCCTCATTCCATGGGGCTCCCTGCTGACTGTGTTTCCTGACCTGGGATGATGTTTACCAGCTCAAAACCGCTTACGTTCTTCCAAAAGCTTCTCTTTGATAGAAGTTTGAGGCCATGCCACCTCCCTTCCAGTCCACATGAAATTCCAGAATCAGTCACAGCCTCTGAATTTTTCAAAGAAGAGATCGCATTCACCATTGTTAAATGTCAGCCTGTACCGCAGAGACATGATGGTCTGCTCAAGCCTGGACAAGTTCTTCCACATTGATGGTGGAATCTCCTTGGAAGGATTTTTTGCTTTATGAAAAGCTGTGCTGGAGACTTAGGTACTTTTCTCATGTGGACACACCCATCCCATCCCATATCGCATCTTGGAAGAGATGGATATCAAATACACTTTGGTAGCTGAAATAATCGTATCTTTCTGATGTCTATCATGTCTCCTTTGAGGAAAAGAACACACATTTTTAATGGAGATTGGCTGCTTTCAGGTATGTGTGGCTGTCATTGAAAGAGCATGGACTCAAACGTGAGCCCTGAGTTCTTGTGGCCACCCAACTCCCATCTTCTCGTGGCACAAGAAAGCTGCCCTCTCCCTGTCTCACCACACTCCTGACTAATGACCCTCATGGCACTGCGGTCACTCCTTCCCTATGGACTTCTTTGAAGCTCTTCCTTTTGCACATACTTTTTTTTTTTTTTTTTTTTTTTTTTTGTCCTATTACCTCCTCCGAGCGCAAATCACTGGCTACAAGGGACTTACCAGTCTGGATTCAGCAGCTTCTTTTCCAGAACCCATTTGGATGACTCAGCAGCCCCATCTGCTACTTGATTTTACCCTGGAGAACACAGTGCAATATTTCTCTTTGATTATTTATTCCTCTTGATTGTGGAATTAATTTGATTGCTTGCTAATGGTACTAATAGTACTCCTTTCAGAAGAAAAAAAATGGAGTGATTTTGGTGACCAAATATTACATACATAAATAGCCACATGAAGTTTTAGACGTTTGGAGCTGGAAGCCTCAAAGATCAACCAACCAGCCCCCTTATTTAGTAAATGAGGAAATTGAGGCTATACACAGAAAATTGTACTACAGATTCTTACTAATAACCCAGCTTGCTAAATTAGTCTATACCCAGGTAACTTCTAGAAGACAACTCTGACAAACTCTTTAATATTTACCCCTTGTTGGAACAATATTTGAAATGTCCCAGGTATTTCTATGCTACTTAGATATTTGTGGCAAAGCAGCAAGCTTTTTGACTGAATGCAAAGGTCAACACTGGGGGAAACTTGCTAGCAGTCTCTCCCACAACGTTGCCCAGAGTCCTTTCCACTAAGGAGGAGAAGAGAACAGAGAAAGAGATTTCCATTTCCGCTGCCAGAGCTGGCATTTGCCCGCCTATCGTCTGTGTTTCCTGTTTCACTGCCACCCTTTTAGGAGAACTACCAGTTCATCATGAGGGTCAAGGAAGCAAAAAGCTCTCAGATGTGTCCAAGGCATTACTTAAGAAATGCGTATTGCAGATTCTAGAAGGGGTGTGCAAAAGGTTATCCTTTACCCTCACCCAGTAGAACCTGCAGTGTGCTCGCATGGAAAAATCATGGGCTTTGGAATTAAACCTATTTGGTGGAATTAAACCCATTTGGTTTCAAATCCCAGTTATGACATCTATTAACTTTGCAAACTCACACAAATTATTTGAAATTATCTGAGTTTTCATTTTCTCACCTTCCAGAACGGGGATGATGCCTCCTGCATGGGTTGTTGTGAGGTTTCAATGAGATGAAATATGGGAAGGAAGAGGTACTCACCTGATGGTCCTTGCTTTTCTCTGCTAGGCCTGAGAAGGAACTGGAACTCTCTTAAGAGCATTACTGATACTTTTTTTTTCCTTCCAAAATAGTTTGGAATGCGAGTGCAAGTTAGTTCTGCACATACAGCCCTTCTCCAAATGGTGGTTTCCTTTGAAGCCTTTTACATGATTATTTATGACTAGAGACAAACTTAGTAAGAACTCAAGAGGATTTTAAATGGAAAGAACTCAAGCTGTAGAGAAAGGAGGAGGCAACAGAAAGATATGTAGGGCTTACCTAGAGCCTGGCACGACTTCTGAGAAGTCACCCAGCAGACCAGCTAGAGGGGATTTGTGTACCACACTCTACTTTCTGGGCTGCCATTAAAATAGAAAGATATAAACTGGATCACCAAAAAAACCAAACCTCAAGGCTATCCTTCCAGAGCAGTAGAAATGAGTCCCACAGCCTGGTCTTTGCGCAGAGGCTAGGAAGATGGGATACATCACTGTCTGGATACCTTCTCTTTTTTATAGAACATATTCCATATGATTTCCTTTCCACCTTAATGGAAATAAGAGCTCTCTCCTGCCTGAACAAAAGGGATTCCAGGTAGTATTGTGGCTAAGAGATTACAGCGGACGATGGAAGGTTCATGTTTTAGGGAAGCTGTTGGGTAGGAAGAGTCACATTTGACAAAATTCATAAGTAATGTTGATGTCTGTCCTGAAGTCAAAGAGGATGACTGCAAAGAAACACCTCATGATTACATTAAATGTAAGAGATAAGGTGCAAGGAGGAAAAAAGAGAAAGAATTGGTCTTTGTTTTTCTTGTTAAGAACTCTGGAGTATTGAAAGACATTGAAATTAGCCCTAAAATTGTCACAACTTTTGTGAACACTGCTTTATGGTTGGAGGTGTTTTTAAATCTTTATTTCCTCTCTTTCTCTCTCTGTTCTAGTGACTTCACTTGCTTTAAGATTTTTTTTTTAAAGAATTGTTTTATTCAACATATATCAAGTTCTTATGGAATGCTAGTCATGGTACTAGTCCCTTGGGATGTAGCGGTTGAGTGTGTTCAATGGAAACAGCCCCAGTATACAAAGACAGTTCACTGTGGTGTGCTGTAGCATTGGAAAGGGAGTGGTACTAGATGAAAATGAAACCCTATATAAGACTGCTGGGGCATGGGTTGCTTCCTCCTCCTCCACCTTAACCCTCTGATTCCAGAATTGCAGTCATTTTCTCCTGCCAGGGAAACCCATTAAAAACTGCAGCCACATTGCAAATTCATAATGTAAAACAAGATGTAAAGCAGGTTTTGGGAAAACAATCTACCTTTGTTTACTCTTTCCAAGCTGGAAGGGTCCTCCTCTAGTTGTCCCTAGGTCACTGGCTAATTTCTTATTTTAAAATTTAGATGGAACTCATATACAGTTAAGTGCACAAATCTTAGCCATGCAGATGGGTAATTTTCACATAGCTATCTGCCCATGTCCCTGCCTCTAAGATATAGACATACACTGTTTTCAGCACCACAGAAGGTTCCCACATGCCCATGGCGCCATTTTGTGAAAGGTATTTAGAAGGCCCTTCAAATTTGTGGCTTCCTTTCTCATACTTCTCAGGTATAATAAAAAGGGGAGAAAAACCCCACCCACAAAACAAGGCTATAAAGATTGTGTACCTTTTAAAGAGTCAATATGTAGTCAGTTCCTGGGCCTCTCTCTCTTTTTTTTTTTTTTTTTTTTTAATTTTGAAGCCATCTGAAGTTTAGAATTCCTTCAGCCCTAGCTGGTTTTATTCTCGGTAAACAAAAAGAGGGGGAGGATTTGAAGGAAACTAGTTTTCTGTACAAAGGCTTTGAGGTCCATGGACTATACTTGTCCCATTTATCATCCCACGTGGTGCTTTGACCCTGCCATACCCTGGCTGTTAAGATAAAAAGATTTGTGGACATTAAAATTATGAATATGCCAGTAATAATCCAGCACACATTGAAATATTGACACAGATTACCGTAATTTGTGCAACATGTTACAAACAATGTCATTTCCATAGTAGCCTCAGGCTTCTCCAGCCTGGCCCACTGGATCTAGACTTTAGGTTCATTTTAATAATTATGCTTTCCTTCTCTGTATCATTTGGGAAGTTGATAAATATCACTTCCTTAGATACCTTCATTCAATGATATGTCTGGCTTTTACAATTAAATTGGAAAAGGTAAGTTTCTGTTCGGGTGCGTTGAGAGTTGGACTATCAATTCTAATCTACAAAAGGAAATTCATGATTTCACTCTGATGCCTAGGATCTAGCCAAGGCTGGTCTGCAGTATCAGATGTCCAAACTCATCTACTATTAGCCGTATTTTGTGAGTTGTTCATCTAAACTTTGTCAAAATGCCTTTGCCATGATTTTGTTGCTATCTGGGTTTCAAACACGGACAGTTAGGAAGATGTGCATTGAAGTAGGAAAATTTTGTTCAGATTTGCTGTTATTTATTTTTTAAATTAAAAATGGAAACGTATTTTAAAGTTTATTGTGTGTTTAGTTTGTTATTGCCCTTATGTTAATGAAATCCTTCCTGAACTTTGCAGTTTTTCCTCCTTACCCACGCCTCTTTCATGACACATCACACCTAGCATTTTTTTGGCTTGTTTCCTTACAGGTCCTATTAGGTTAAACCTGCACTGTGGGGCCCTGGAGTCATCTTTGCCCAGAAATAAGAAAAATTACAAACCACTTGGTTCTTTTCACCCTCTCTGTCTTTTCTTTTTTGCTATCTGGGCTGACAATTTTCTGATAGCAATTCATTTAATGTACATAGATTCTGTTTCTTTACCCATTCCCCACAGATATTTAGACAGGTAAAGAGAGAAATAAAAAGGTTAAAGGGGATATCTAATAACTTACATGAAAAGGATAGGAACTGGTTCTAAAATGGTTGAATGTTTATATCACCTGGGGAGAGGCCACTCCCAGACCAATTACATCAGAATTTCTGAGGGTGGGGAGTAAGACCCAGGCATCCACATTTCTTTGAAGTCCCTCCCATATTATTCCAATGCTAGACCAAGGTTGGAAAACTACCACATAAAGGAAATAAGACTTTAGGAAATTGGTATTTAAGGTGTGTTTCATAAAATCCCTGCTGGTGGTGGGTCAAGTTGGAGAGAGGAAAGGGGCAGTCACGCTTGTATTAGTTAGCACCACTGTTTAGTCCTGAGCTTACAACTTAAAATTTTTTTCCCCCCAAGAAACTGTTCTGTCCAGGAGCTGTGGCTCAAGCCTGTAATCTCAGCACTTTGGAGGCCAAGGCAGGAGGATTGCCTAAGCCCAGGAGGTAGAGGCAACAGTAAGCCCTGATCATGCCACTGTACTCCAGCCTGGGTGACAAGAGTGAGACCCTGACCCTGATTCCACAAAAAAATTTAAAAAATTAGCCAGGCACAGTGATGCGTGCCTATAGTCCCAGCTACTTGGGAGGCTGAGGTAGGAGGATTGCTTGAGCCCAGGAAGTCAAGGCCACAGTAACCCATGATCATCCTACTGCATTCCAGCAGGAGCAACAGAGTAAGACCCCATCTCTACAAAAAAATAAAAACAAATTAGCCGGGCATGGTGGTGCGTGCCTGTAGTCCCAGCTACTTGGGAAGCTGAGGTGGGAGAATCACTTGAGCCCAGGAGGTCAAGGCTGCAGTGAGCTGTAATTATGCCACTGCACTCCAGCCTGGGTGACAAAGTGAAACTCTATCTCAAAAAAAGAAAAAAAAATGTGTTCCAATACTTTGCTTTTTAGAAGCAATAATGCTTCACTGTGTTCATATGATTTATAAGAATCATGCTTCTTGAAAACAGCACAGCATTTGAGCCCTAAATACTAAATTGACAGATCTGGGTAATGTTTTGGCTCTAGGATCCCCATTGAGAAATACTATAAAGTGTCTTCCTCTGTCAAGATCTAAGTGCTATTATCTTATGCAGTGATTCTTGGCTTTTTTCTAGTCATCTGTAAGCTACTGCAACTTCTAAAAGTTTTGCTAAAATATATTTTCGAACCATTCTTCTTACTACTTGATCATTTAAAGCCATATGCATTTGAGAACTTATCTCATTAAATGATATGTTTCCCTACCCTTTATTATAAAAGGCTTAGGATTTTTGTTTTTTTTTTCTTAAAGCTACATTGATGAGTTAGAGTCTTCAGATTCAGGGAGGTGTTTATGATTTTATAAGGAGGCCATTTTCATTTTGAAATGGGGTCTCACTCTGTTCCCCAGGCTAAAGTCAGTGTTGCAATCATGGCTCACTGCAGCCTTGAAATGGGCTCAAGCGAGCCTTATGCCTCAGCCTCCTAAGTAACTGGAACTGTTGTGAGGCACCATGCTCAGCTCCCAAGTGGCCATTTTCACTCTCCTCCTTCCTCTTAGTTATTTGGGCCATGTGAAAGTCAAGGGTACCTCCTGAAAGCCTCTAACATCAGCATCAGGCAGTTGGATGAGCATCTTTTTATCCCATTCAAGGGAGGCCTGCAGCTGGCCCTAAAGAAACTGTCCCAAAGACAAACTTTGGCTAAGGAAATCTGACGCTTCAAGCAGGATGTGTAAGTTAAGTGGGTGTGTTTCTTTTTGTTAATGTGTTAAATAATGTGAAGATTGTAAAGTATACTGTTTTCATTAAAATATATATATATATATATAGTCACTGGGTAATTGGCTAATGGAAGCCTCTCATCTTGCTCACATGTATTGATTAGTGAAATAGTGGTTTTGCTTTTGTTTCATAAAGCAGATTGTGGATCACATCATTGCCTAATTTTATTAAAGACAGAGTGAAGAAATTATTTGATTCCACTTTAGAGACTCTTCCAATGGAGGTATTTGGGAAATCTGTCATTGTGCAGTAGCAAATATTTGTATTAAAAAGAGGCGGGTTTTCCCCACAGGATGTTTCTCACCCCTGTTCAGATTTCTTAGCATAAGTCTTTCCTTTTTTGAGGAAGCAGGGTAGGGGGTAGGGAGGCGAGTTCATTTGATTAAAAGAGGAAAAAGGGCTTAGATCTCTGACAGGTCAGTTTGTTACTGAGACATTGGGCAAGTTATCTGAAATTTGTTTTTTTTCCAATGGTCTCATAGCCACTTGGAAGTTATGTGACTAAATGAGAACATCAGTGTCATAGTGTCTGGGGCCTTATGGAGGATGAGTCATTGCTAAATCTACATTGATCTATGAACCCTAGTTTCCTGTTTCAGCTCCAATTGACAAAATAACCCAGCATCCAAAGTCCAGTTCTGTTGGCTGCTCATCATAGGGCAATACTGGAATAGTGAACATGGAACCAAACAGCTGGGTCTCCTAAACTCTCTGAGCCCGAGTTTCCTCATTTTAAAGCAAAGCCAATACTAACTACAATCCAAGGTTCTTACGATGGTTAGTAAAAATATCTGTGCACATATCCAGCACAAAGCCTGCCCCTGGTCTTTTTGGAGAAAGAATGGTGGCAATGCTATCTGACCAGGGGACATGGGAACAAGAGTCTCGTCTCCAACAGTCTGTGTACTCCACTGTGTTTCTTAAAACCAAACAGATCAAGTAGAAGAACACTCATTATTTTTAGGTCTCAGTCCCAACCCTCAGTGTACACCACGTGGATAGATTGCATGGGACCAGAAGGAGCACTGGACTAGGAGTCCTTGGAGGCCCCCTCCTCCTTACCTCCAGGTCTCACCTGGGTTCCACTAAACTTTCAAAGGGTTTGGAGACAATCAAGGGAGGGAACTTCTTTCCAAGTGGGAGAAAGCCTTGGCTGTGGCCTCACCTCAACTTCTGTAGAGTATGGTCAAAGATAAAGTTATAATCCCATAGAAACTGGAGCTCAATCAGCTTTTTCTGGCTGGACCAGTATGTGGCTATTCTGCTTGTGGACAGATGCAGGGTAGGGGTGCTGGAGAGCCTGAGATCCCCGCTGTCAACAACAGACACTTTATCTCATCTGCCCTCCTATCTGCCACCTGTATACACACCTGGAGGGCTCCCTTTTGTGGGCTTACAGTACCCCTTCCCCGGGAGTTCTGAATTAGAGAAAGATTTAACCAGGTATGCCACTTCACTCACAACACAGCACTTTATTATGGAGTATGTGCAACTCGGTGTAAGGATTTCTGAAATTCACACAATTTACAGGTATTTAATGGGTTATAAATTTTCAATGTCAGAATTATACTCAAGTCATGTTAGTAATGATCACTCCTTCTGGCCCAACAGACTTAAATCTTCTTCTGCCCAGTTTCGTCTTCAATCAGACTTTCCTGAAAAATATATAACAAATATATCAAGACTGACTTTACCAGCTGAATTTCATTACATTTTTGACGTTTTGGTTTCTAAAATATCAGTCTAGAAGGAATTGGTCTGTTTGATTTTGTACTCCAGTTAGTGCTACAGAGACATGATAAATTGGGTTTGTTGTTTTTTTGTTTAAGACAGAACCTCACTCTGTCACCCAGGCTGGAGTGCAGTAGTATGATCTCAGCTCATGGCAACCTCCACCTTCCGGGTTCAAATGATTCTGGTGCCTCAGCCTCTCTAGTAGTTTGATTGCAGGCATGCATCACCACATCTGGCTAATTTTTGTATTTTTAGTAGAGACGGTTTTGCCGTGTTGGCCAGGCTGGTCTTGAACTCCTGGCCTCAAGTGATCCATTTACCTCAGCTTCCCAAAGTGCTAGGCTTACAGGCATGAGCCACTGTGCCTGGCCAATTGGGTCTTTTTAAGCTACTTAATATACATAAAATCTACATTAATAGTTTGTAAGAGTGAGTTGTGGAGGACGGAAGTGAAAAAAAGTCTGGTCATTTACTTTGCTACTAAACCAGTCTTTGCTTCAGTTTCTTCATAATGTCATGTTTGGCAAATTTCACTGCTTGCCAGTTTTGTAATGCAGTAAGCAAAATTAGAAAAAGAAAGGAAATAGTCCGGGCGTGGTGGCTCACGCCTGTAATCCCAGCACTTTGGGAGGCCGAGGTGGGCGAATCATAAGGTTAAGAGATCGAGACTATCCTGGCCAACATGGTGAAACCCCGTCTCTACTAAAAATACAAAAATTAGCCGGGTGTGGTGGCACGTGACTGTAATCTCAGCTACTCGGGAGGCCGAGTCAGGAGAATCACTTGAACCCGGCAGACGGAGGTTGCATTGAGCTGGGATTGCATCACTGCACTCTGGCCTGGCGACAGAGCAAGACTCCGTCTCAAAACAAAAAAAAAGAAAGTAAAAGAAAGGAAGTAACAATGTCTGCCCAGTTTTTTCTTTGTCCATGGGTATATTAAGTTGAAGTCACTGTAGACAAAATTATAGCTTATTTTTATATATGATTTATTTGGGCTTTCCCAGCTCCTAGGCATAACTGATAATTAACTGTAATGCCTTCTGATTGCCACAAATAAGTGGACAATAGAGATCAGAGAATATCAACATCAAATCCAAGATTCAACTTAAATCAGGCACAGTGGCTCACACCTTTAATCCCAGCACTTTGGGAGGATCACTTGAGGCTGGGAGTTCGAGACCACCCTGGGCAACACAGACCCTGTATCTACAAAACATTAAAAAATAAAATCAGCTGGGTGTAGTGGCAAGGGCTTATAGTCCCAGCTACTAGGGAGGCTAATCTAGTCTCAAGAATTGCTTGAGCCTGGGAGGTTGAGGCTGTGGTGAGCATTGATTGCACCACTGTACTCTAGCCCGGGCAACAGAGCAAGATCCTGTCTCAACAAATATTTTTTTAAAAAGATTCAACTGATACATTCAATTCTCTTTATACTTTTCATCAAAACCTAATAAGATTAGTGTATTTCCATTTTGGGGGGTGGAATTTGGAGGTGGTTATAGTCCTATCAGGAAATTGGAAATCAAATCCATCACTCTCTAAATTATGAATTTAGTAGTTTGATATTTTTCATTCCAAAGGAGAAAAACAACCCATCTAGAGTAGTGTTTCTCATGTGTATATTCCCCAGGGTTCTGGAAAACCATGTAAGATAAAGTGCAGTTGCAGGATCAGGTGGAGGGCTGTGGAGGAGCCTAGAGAGGAGTAGTCTACGGGGTTTGGTGATTTTACTTGAACTGAAACGCAGCAGTGGGAAGAAATTTGCTTTGTTGGTTATCCCAAAAGCTAGAGCCAGAATTAACAGATGAAAGTTACAGAGAGATTTCAATTCAACTTCAGAAACAAACAAACAAACAAAACATTTCAGCCCCTAGTGCTGTCTAACCACTGACTGGGATTGTCATGAAACACAGTCCTACCACAGGAGGTAACACAGGAGTCAGGAACGTAAGCCCCGCAGTGGCTGGGAGGTGGCTGTCCTGAGTGATCCCCAAAGGCCTATCCACCTCTAGAGCTCTATGTTATGATCACGTTATGATCACTTTAACTTACCAGAGCTCCTTTCAGGTCTTGGAGGGGAGAACGTGGCTGGTGCATGGTGCATTCGAAGTGCTGGGTTTCTGCCAGTTGACCAACCTCTTTGACTATCTGAAGAAAGAGAATGTGATTCTTTGAGATGGAGATGAAGAAATGAAATGGTGTTTTCCATTTCCACCAAAAAATTGTGGAGAGTGGGGTCAAGGGCAATGTGGGGCTGAGGGGGACTGGGAAAGTTGCAGGACTAGCATAGGGACTTTAAGGACACAGATCTGCCATCTGACATTTCTACAGAATGGCATAGGGATCTGGAAATAATGGAGACAGTAAAAAGATACCATATTTCCCCCTTAAAGATGACAAGAAGGAGGCGTTTTGAGCCTCATAAGAGTCAGTATACCCCAAAAAACAAACCCCAAGAGTTTTTTAGAGTTGTAAAAAGGGTTGGTTTTTATTTTCTAGGTTTTACTAAATATGTCATAGTTAAATGAGATTTGCTTCATGTATAACCTGCAGAGAAGAGGCTTCAGATTCTGGGTCTTCTTTAATACTAAATTTTTATTATTTCTCAGAAAAGAGATAATTCCTTCCAATGATAATGAAATGATTTAAAATTTTTCCTTTTCTCAGCCCTAGGTTATTTTTTGGGTTAATCAGCTAACATAGATGGCTTCTTTCCTTACGTGACCCTGATGAGTGGTCGTATTTTATAAATAAAAATCCTCCCAGCACTTTGGGAGGCCAAGGTGGGAGGATCCCTTGAGCCCAGGAGTTTGAGACCAGCCTAGGCAACATAGGGAAACCCCATCTCTATACAAAATTTTAAAAATTAGTTGGGTGTGAGAAAGCATGCCTGTGGTCCCAGCTATGCAGAAGGCTGAGGTGGGAGGATCACTTGGGCCCAAGAGGTCAAGGCTGCAGTGAGCTGTGATTGTGCTACTAAACTCCAGCCTAGATAACACAGTGAGACCCTGTCTTAGAAAACAACCCCAGAAAACAGAAAAGCAAGTACCTCACGTTAGTGTTGGTGCCAGTTCTATCATCTAATCTATATGAAATTAAATCAGCACGTTTTCTACTACGTTATTTTATCATCTTGAGTTTGCTAATTCCTGTATTCTACCAGTCTCCAACTTTGCTTAAATGCCCCTACCAGTGAAAAGAAATGATAGGGCACGCATCCCTGATAAGGATACTCATTTATAAATTATAAAATGTACTGATCTAATATCACAGATATTTTAAAAGATGAAATGAAAACACATACAAAGTTCTAACGTTTTCTTTCAAAATCCCAAAGAATCATCTTCTGATACAGACCTTGACCCTATCGCATTGTTTCTAATTCCTTTAGCAATCCCATACACTCAGAATGTGACGTGCTATCTCACACTTGTTGCTATTAATATCTTCTTTTGGAATTTTTCCAGCTCTTTGTTTAGTCCCTGTCTGAACTGAAAGTAGGAATGGGACTTCTACTTTGTAAGTGCCTTATCTCAGCTGGAGTATCTAGGGTACAACATCATAGAATATTGCCATTGGGGCTCCTCCTGAATGTTTAATATAGTTAAATTGAATCAAATTGCTATGTCTTATTTTGAAGCTGAGAGAAACTTACCTCTTGGAAAGAATCCATCAAATTTTCGGCATCTCTCTTTCCTCCAGGACGCAGTCCATAGGACCAGTGCTGGCTGGAGCAGCCCTCCACACACAGAGTCAGCAGAATAAGGCCAGCTAGGAGTTTTGGAATTGGCTCCATTCTAAGGCACATGAATGCACAATCAAATTAGATGCAGACAAGGTTGAGCAGAAACTAAAAGACCTCTTTAGTGAAAAAGCTAGCATCTGTATCACTAACCCTGCAGAAGACAGAAGTCAGAGTCACAGTTTTTATACACAGACACTGAAACTCAGAGACACCTGCTGGCTTGCTGAGTACTTAAGCTCACATGCTCAGGATCTTTTTAGTACTAAAACAGTCTATACTTTTATTTTTATTGTTTGGTTATCCAAACCCCGTAATTCATCCCTTATCAAGTTCACCATTTTGCCATAACATTTCCACCGTTGTGGATTGGTTTTCAACTCTTTCATTCCTGAGATAAAGAGAACTGAGCCATCTGTTAAGGAAAGTAGCTCCTACTAGAAATCTCTGGCTAATATAAAATTGGTTGACATTAAATGGCTACCCCATGGTACTAATGACATTTTTCTATTTATCCTTCAGTCTTCCTAGCATTACTGCTGGCTGGACCATCTGTGGCTCAGGACTCAACACTGTTCAAAGTAGTTAGTCCCTGACCAAATGCCTTCCTAGCCAAGGGGGCCTCTAATTTTCTAATGAAATGTGTCTCCAAGTTAATTTTCATTTGATGGGAAAGAGGCTAAAGACTAAATCAAACACTGGTTGATAAGCTGTGGGATTCCCCAAAGCCTGGATCTCTGTGGCTGGTGCTGGCAAGGACAGCGAAGAACCGAACCGGACATCATTAGATACTGTCACACCTGGATTTAGCCCTTGGGCTGTCAAATGCCCTGTAGACATACAATAGCATGCAATCTAAAAAAGAAAAACTCGTGTTAGAAATAATACAAAGCCTTTTACCTGTTTAGAGGCAGAGAGCCAAAAAGATCCCAAGCTTCCCTTGAAGTAGGTCGAGTATTGTGACTTTTCTGTTTTTCTGTCTTCCTTTTATAGGGAATTTTCCAGGACATTGAAATGTTTCCTGCTGGTAAATTATATTGCACATGGACTATGCTTTTTTTTTTTTTAATGGTAATTTTTAAAAATCCTCACAGAAAGCCCTTTAATGGTGTATGTAATTGGAACACCCCCTGGTGTATCTGTTAAAATTACTTAAGTGCAGCCATTAAAACCTCAGCTAAAACTGTTATAGCTGAGGCCACAATTCAAAGAGATTAAAATCCAGCTACGTTGGATTCCCTTGAGGAAACCAGCAGACCTATCAAAAGTTCAAGGAAAATAGATGTCTTAGATTAAGTGAAGTCAAATGCATACATAACTTCCACAAAGGAGGCTACACAATAAATATAGGACATTGAGTCAGGGTATCTGGGAGCTTCTGGCCCTTGGATTCTTCATTTGCAAAAGGAAGGGTGTCGACTAGATGGACTAGATGATCACAGAGTTGCTTCCAATTTTAAAAATCTGATTTATAAATAAGTGACACTATATACCAAGTTCATGTAGGATCCTAAATCAGTGTGTGTGTGAAAATTCCCTCATCTACCCATCAGGTTCCCTGCTTGACTTATCTTGAAAGCCTAGTTCTAAAGCATCAAAAAAGCAAGAAACCTATACCGAGGGCAAGACCATATTGAGCAGACTTACAGCAACAGACCAACTCATTTCAGCTGATGCTTATTGAGTTAAATATGCAAATCATTGTTAAGGGCAGTGGAAACAGAAAGATGAGAAATTATAGTTATTTAATAAATAGCACATGTATAAGAGCACTCATTACAATAGCCCTGCAAAGTGGGTATCATTATCCAAATTTTATAGATGTTCCACCCCACAGGTGTAACGGTGGACATGTTATTTACACAGGACAAGCATGTAAAACACACACACACACCCCCATTACTCTTAATTACATTTATTTGAATACACATGGTTGTCTTTCCCTAATTTACCCCTAGGCTGAAACCTATAATAGTCAAAGATCCCATCTGATTTAAATCTCTCTTAAGAAACCCCTGGCATTTAGTCAGCATTCAGTAAGTACAGGTGTGAATGAATGAACGAACGAAGGAATGAATAGAAAGCAAAAACCTTTTAACCAGGTAAGGCCTAATGCTGCCTCTATTTCTGCAACAAAGATATGCTTTATCTGACACAGAATTAAACTTTCATGTATAATTGGCTGTAAATCCTGTTATATTAGCTAAACTGTAAGATGGCTAATAAATATAACTGGATATTTGTTCATTTTACAGCTGGGATTGGCAATTTCCCCACAGGTAGGATGCTAAACCCATCAGTCATTGTCCAATCTCCTCTGGAATAACTACATTTGCAGGGATTTCAGGGTAAAGAGAAATGGTGCCTTATCTAAGCAAATTCCCTTGCTTTGTCCAGCCATTTCTGTGGAGTCTGTCCAGTCCTCATGATAGGATAGAGAAGGGAGTACACTTTAAAGTATAATTGCAAATAGAGGAGAATTTAAAAATAAAATGTAAGTATTTAACTTTGTTCCATTTAAATTATTTCCTTTAGACACTTTGACTCATGTGTCATTCTGACATGAAGAGTGGAATCTCATTGCACTACAGTATACAAGTAGGGACAGACCATTTTTCAGCAAGAATTCATTATGGTTGAATAGTGCTAGTTTAAATTGTCCAATTGATTTGTGTTTGCTGAGAGATGTGCATCTAAGTATTGCTGAAGCAGAAAATGTGGTCTCTGGATAGGACTAACGAAACGGGAGTTCAGACTTGTGACACCTATTGTCTGGTGAATCACTTATCTCTCGATTTCTTGTAGGTAATTTCTAACAGTTGGGATTAAATTTTTGAAAAATGCTTTGAAATTATTAAGATGAATACAGCAATACCATATTAACATTCTCTAGAGGGAGAGAATATATATATACACACACACACACACACACACACATATATATATAAAAAGGAGAGTTTATTAAGTATTAACTCACACGATCTCAAGGTCCCACAGTAGGCCATCTGCAAGCTTAGGAGCAAGGAAAGCCAGTCCAAGTCCCAAAGCTGAAGAACTTGGAGTCCGATGTTTGAGGGCAGGAAACATCCAGCACAGAAGGATGTAGGCTGGGAGGCTAGGCCCACCTAGACTTCTCACGTTTTTCTGCCTGCTTTATATTTGCTGGCAGCTGATTAGATGGTGCCCATCCAGATTAAGGGCGGGTCTGCCTTCCCTAGCCCACTGACTCAAATGTTAATCTCCTTTGGCAACACCTTCACAGACATATCCAGGATCAATACTTTGCATGCTTCAATCCAATCAAGTTGATACTCAGTATTAACCATCGCAAACATGGTCTATGAATTCATTCAACATGCTGTATGTCCTTAAAGTCTCCATTAGCACTGTCTTAGGTCACACAGATCTCAAGGCAAAAGTCAACTTTGTTTTGTCTTACTTTCTGTATCACCAAATAGGTTATCAAACCACTATGTAATTAATGAGTTTTTGATATTGAATGACTAACTTAAAACCATTTAAGGATTCCATGGTTAGGTCAATTTACCAGAAAGTTAAATATAATAAATTGGGTTTAAATAATTGGATTTTACAGTTGTCATATTTTTTCTAAATTTGAAAGAATGGCTTTAGAGAAAAAACTGCTTCATCAACATCAAAACACCTCAAAATTATTACAGCGATGATTTCATAATCTCACTGAAATGACAGATGAAAAAAATCTTTTCTTGCCCTAATGTAAAATCTCAGCGGGAAGCACTTAAGGTTAACTCCTGCTGACATGTCTAATCAGGTTGTAAAAGGGTTTCAGAGAATTAATCCTGGGATAAGGTGCTTTATACTGAAATAATGTAACCACTTTTCTTTGTAGTAATGAATCTTTTAATTTTAAAGGTAATTCTTCCTTGGGGACTTAGTGCAATTCTAAGTTTTTCCATATATTAAAGATGATTTAAAGTTGACAGGGCAGATTTACACTACACGTAAGAGTCATAAAATGAAATGGAGAAAATATTCCAAGTCTTGATTTATGATTGAACCCTTCATAAGAATAATGAATTTACAACATTTTCTACTAGAATCTCCTTGAGACTGTAGTTGAAAGAACTAGACTACAATAGATAGTATTGCTTAGGCAGTTACTTGAGTACCAAATTTTATTAATGCAGATAATCTAGCTAGTTTACATTTAAAACCTTTTTCCTGTCATCCCAACAACTGTATTTTTACCTATGTGTACAGACATGTTTCCTCTCTAGGGTTAATGGAAGTTTTACTATTTTGACGGTTACCTCCCTCCTTAAAATTCTCTATCCTAGTTATCAGGCAAAAAATGTTTTGGGGCATACTATTTATCCAGCCTAATAAAGCTAACTGGTAATATTCATCACCTAAAGAGTGATGAATTTAACACAAACAAATTAAATGAATTATTGGGGAGGCAGTCTTTTCTTTTGTTCAGAATTCATAAGGTTTGTGTTGTTAGCATGGTATATTTTTTAAAGAATGATAAAATAATCATGTTTAAAGAAATAAATTTACTTTAATGGTACTTTCAAAAAGACTAATCCACAACAAATTAAGTTATACTGTATTTCCTTTGCTACCCAGAACCACAGGGGCTGGTTGTCAACACATATTGAAGAAATGTAAGTAAAATACGGAAAGTGATGATTTTCAAAAGGAAGAGAAGAAACTCCTTTTCAACACTTTATATCATTTATTAATGCAGTATCCATTAGATCTAAAATCTGCAGTTTCTAAGCACACCATGTTTAGATCTTTCAGATCCTTCTGCAGTTTTAGGTTATGTCTACAGAGGTACCTTTAAGTGAATGAATAACACATTCTATAATTCCTGAAAATATAGTACAGAGTGAAATGATTTAAATATAATTTAGGCACATGTTGATTATGAAAATAGATAATCTCTCAATACAATACTTCTCTGTCTTGGGAAAAATAATAAAGCAAAGAAAATAATTCATTTCTGAAGTTGCTTTCCTTCACCTGTAAAGGTCTGACCTCCTCCCACTATGCATATGTACCCTTTACTGTTAAGGAAAGCTTTGCATATGTAGATATACAAGAATAAGCTACGTAAATACTAAAGATATGTCATTCTCCCAAAGGAGACACAGGTGGTTTTCAATGATTCCTTGCCTCATGTTGATGAGTCTGTAGAATTCAGAACCCATTTGGACACAGCTAATATCCCTGCTCTTGGGGTAGAAACAAGGACACCAGGTCACTGGTAGGGAGGTACAGGCTTTTCCTCTGCTGCTGCAGAGAGGTAATGACTCAAGAAAATTGGGCTAGAATTTGTTTAGAACATATATATATATATAATTAGAAGAATCACAGGTGCTGACTGATTGGTATTACACCTTGGACCAGCCAAATGCCTTTATTTTTACTTTACATATATTTTTTGGTGGCTGTTATCAAATGCGTGTTTAAAATTCCTCATTCCCCACTGTAGGGTTCTAGCTGCAATTATATTACATTGCCTTTTAGCAGGCAACTCTACCATCTTCATTCATATATGCTTTGATTGCAGTAGCTCTGGATTTAGTATCTATTTCTAAGCTGGCCCTATGTAAACTATTCGGTATTTGAATTAAATGAATATTAATGATGCACCTTGGTTTTTTGGTTTTGAAGTGTCTTCCTATCCTTGTAATGATTGTATGAGAAAACTAGGCTAACAGTGTAAATAGATAGAATTGCTTGGTCTGGTGTTGAATGGAACTTGCCTAGAATGAAATTCTGAGAAATTCTCACCTATAAGTGTTGTAGTGATAGGTAAGTTCTTCCTCCATCCAGAGTCCCACTGTACCTTTGGAATGACAGTGATGTACAACGATGTCCTTCTTTCCACTCTGTCTCAATCAGTAAGAACTGGGTATTACTTTAATTTAGCTACTGTTTTGTCCTAAAAAGTAAACATTATAAAAATGAACCTGAAAAGAGTCTTAGGGAGTCTGAGCTCACCATATTCATATGGTGTGACAGGTATTTAAAGAGGGAGGCATCACTAAAGCTATTTATAAACCTGAACAACCTTTTCCAAGTTTTCATAAAGTTTTAACAACTTAAATATCCATACTGCATCTAGGTATTCAATAAATATAATTGCATATGTTGTGCTTTCCATAAATTAAAATCCTCAAATGCATGTCAAACCAAGATGGTATTTCCACATCATGCCTATTTAAAAACAAATATAATAGATACTATTCCTGGTCATAAAACCAGGTAAACCCCCCTACCCCGTTCAAAAGGCAGCAATATCTAGTTTCCCTACATCTATTAAATGAGTGCTTTTCTGTTAAAATCAGAAAATGGAAAAAAAGTCAGTTTTTTTCCTTATGCACCGCTCAGAACAAGCATAATCCTCTAAATGTTTTTTTTAAATTTCCTTACAGTGTTATTTCTTCTAGACAACTGAGTGGGTGGAGAAAGAAAAGTGATAAGGAAAACATTTTCATCTTGTATATCTTCCTCCAGCCCCTAAAATTCTCATCTGACACTTTGTGACATGTGTAGTGGTGTCAGCATCTCTTCAAATATAGCTCCCTTCACGTTGGACCCTCTCAGGTTGGCTTCTTGAAGATCACACCCAGACAGATCACAATTCTGCAAGATGAAAACAATATTCACATAATTCATATGGAGATTTCAGGCCTTATCTGTTTCTGCTCAAAATGATTTCTGGGGCAGATTAGGAAAATGTTCCTATATAATAAAATTCATTTAATTTCCAGAACACTGATGATACACCACCCTAAATTAAGATGTTCTTCTATCTGTATTTGTTACCTCTAGTTAATGTTCAGGCTGTATATGTATAAACCAAGGTTAAAGAGGAAGCATGTCCCTTGTTCTTGCATATTTTATAATGAGACACTGAAAACAGGGGTCCCCAACCCCTGGGCCACAGACTGATACTGGTCCATGGCCTGTTAAGAATCAGGCCACACAGCAGGTCACCAGTAGATGAAGCTTCATCTGTATTTACAGCCACTCCCTGTATGGCTCAAGTTACAGCCTGAGCTCCACCTCTGTCAGATCAGCAGAAGCATTAGATTTGCATAGGAGAGTGAAACCTATTGTGAACTGCACATTTGAGGAATCCAGGTTGTGTACTCCTTATGAGAATCTAATGCCTGATGATCTCTCACTGTCTTCAACATCCCCAGATGCAAATGTCTACTTGCAAGAAAACAAACTCAGGGCTCCCACTGATTCTACATTATGGTGAGTTATATAATTATTTCATTATATATTATTACAATGTAATACTAGTAGAAATAAAGTGCACAATAAATGTAACGCACTTGAATCATCCCAAAACCACTCCCGACCCTGGTCTGTGAAAATACTGTCTTCCACAAAACCAGTCCCTGGTGCCAAAAAGGTTGGGGACCATTGATTTAAAATACAGAATGGATTCCAACATAATAAATAAGTAAATATATATATATACACACACACAAAATTTTTTTTTTTTGGAAACAGAGTTTTGCTCTTGTTGCCCAGGCCAGAGTGCAATCTCGGCTCACTGCAACCTCCAACTCCAGGATTCAAGCGAGTCTCCTGCCTCAGCTCCCCGAGTGGCTGGGATTACAGGCACTCACCACCACACTCAGCTAATTTTTTGTATTTTTACTAGAGACGTGGTTTCACCATGTTGGCCAGGCTGGTCTCAAACTCCTGACCTCAAGTGATTCACCCACCTTGGCCTCCCAAAGTGCTGGGATTACAGGCATGAGCTACTGCGCCCGGCCCAAGGTAATAAATATTATCAAAACAATTTTACTATGATCCAAGAACAACAACAACAAAAGGAATGAGATGGGGGGAAGACTATTATTTTTTTAATCTGAAAAGATTTTACTTAATCAAATTATGTAATACCTTTTTCCATTCCCTAGCCCTAGTATTTTATAGCAAGAAACTGCCTTTCTTTTAAAGCCCCAAAGGTATGTATATAATACAGTGAGTTTTGACAGATGTACAGAATAGTGTAACCACCGCAATTTGAAGCTGTTTCTTAATTTCTCTTGAGATCACGGAGTGGTAAGATAGAGATTCCAGTTAAGTCCCTAGATACGGTACGGGACTATGGTTAGAGAGAAGGGTGACTAAATGTAACCTCTTAGGAGAACAAATGTCAGCAGCTCACCCCTCAATAGTCAACCCGATCAGTCTTTGCAATCAGTTAGACAGAGGGAGGCTTTTGCTGCTAAGCCACTCTGAGTACACAGTAACTAAAACCAAGGCAAATAATATAATCTTAGGTGAAAGTAATGTAATAAATAATAAATAATTGTGCTTGTGATAGGATTATAATCTTAGGCCAATTCTTTTTGCCTTGAAGGTGAAAGGGGTCTGCTACTCTGCTACTGAGAGCTATCAAGAGATCTAGGCAAAAATATTAAGAAAAAAAATTAACAGCAAGCTAAATTTTGACATACTGTTCTCTGCTATCCAATTTATACCAGATTTCATAGCTACCAGCCACATGTGGCTACTTAAATTTAAATGAATTAAAATTAAATAAAATTTAAAAATCAATTTCTCATCTGCACTAGCCACATCTCAAGTGCTCAACAACTATATATGGCCAGTAGCTACTACACGGAAGAGCACCGACATAGAACATGTCCCTCCTGCACAAAGTGCTATTGGATGGTGCTGATGCAGACCTATCAACAGCTATCGAGTCTGCTAGCTAAACTGGCAAATTAAGAAGACATACAAATACAATTCTTTGAAAAAGATGACTAGGCAAAATTATAATCTCAGGCTGAAAACCAAAAAACATATGGTTCCAATTTTAAATAGACTTCCTGAACCTGATTTCAAACCTGGATATCATTTAAATTTCTCAAGTAGTTTAAGAAGTAATCTAGCCCATTTAATTCTGTTGAGAATTAAATTTTATGGAAAATGCAATACATTAGATAATGCATCTATCAAACTTATTTACTTGAGAAAAACTTAAGGAAAAGGAGAGAAATGAAATCAACTTAGTCTGAATGTCAGATGAACCTTCCAATCCAGTTTTACCAACCAACTACTTTGTTTTGATTTCAATACATTTTGCATGAGATGCTTAGTAAGTCTAGAGCAATAAAAACTCTTAAAATGTTGGTGAACTCACCTCTAAATCAGTTCCTGCCAGAGTTGCTCCTCTGAGGTTACAGTTCTTCAACTTTGCATTTTTTAAGGTAGCCACTCTCAGGTTAATTCCTGTCATCTGACTTCCTTCCATATCCACACCTTTCAGATTAGCACCTACGGTGAACACATTCTGGGAGTAGTTTAACTTAAAAATATAGTTATCTACCTCCAACAAAACTGCAAGATGACTTAATGGAGGTCAATAATGACAGCCTCTTTTGACTTCTGGAAATGAATCTAAAATCTTGTCTCTCAACGAACTTATATATATATAAACAGTTCACTGATGAAAGAAGGGTTTCATCGATACTTTTGAGGGAAGAAATTTAGTTCTGTCTTATGATGGTTAGCACTTTCATAATATGCCTCTACAGGTTTATGATAAGGGAGTTAAGTAGTCTCCTAAATATACAAGTAAACAAAGTGATCAGTCACAGATAAAACAATAACAAATTAAGAAACAATAAATTAAATCTTAAAATGATTTTATAAACTCCCTGGTTTTATGCAAAAGAAATTTTTCCTTTTCGTCAGTGTAAGAATATTTTATTCCATTTGAAAGTTTAAGATGTTGATATTTAATTTTCCAATTAAAACCTTATTAAATATTTGAGGCTTTATTTTTTCTGAGTCCTCAGTTTTGATTAGCATTTGACTGAAACCAAATGGAGGTATCTTACTGCTTTGGAAGTTCTCCGAATATGATGACAGAAGAAACCTATTCTCTACAGCTATCCTGTTTCACCCTTAATTATTTTCCAGGGCTTTTTCCTTTACAGTCTGCTTCCTCCATAGAATAGGTATTTACAGAAAGGATCTCACCTTCTAAATTGGCTTTAAGACCAGAAGGATCCTCAAAATTACACAGTTTCAGGGATGCTCCTTCTGCATTAGAACAGAGCATCTTGACTCCCTGGAGATTTGCACACTGAAAAGAAAAGAGAAAAGTCCTGGTGGTAAGATTCATAATTTTGTTCCAATTAGCTCAAACAGTAAAAGAAAAAATAGAAAAGGGGAAAAAGCTCAACTCAAACACATCTCTATTAATTTCACTCATATTTTCTGTTACAATATATAGTAATAAAAAATTAGCTTTGCTTAATTAATACCTATGTATAGATAGGGAACAATTGGTTTTTGGGATCACAGGGCGTCTGAGATGGCTCAGCCATTTTTTTAATCCTCACGCCACTTTGGAGAGCCTTAGAGAAACAGGAAGCGGATCACAAGACTCCAGGAGACTCTTAGAGACCATCTCTGCTAACATGAGTGAAACCCCGTCTCTACTAAAAATATACTAAAAAAACTAGTGAGAGCCGGGCGCATTTATTTTTTTGGTGGCAGTGCCTCGCCGCGGCGCCTGTGCGTCTCTAGCTACTCAGGAGGCTTTGAGGGAGATGAGATATAGGCGTGAAGACCCAGTGTATGGTGGGCTTGCGAGTTGAGCTGTCTGGGGCCAGCTGGCGACTCTCAGTGCACTGGGCCTGACAGAGACTAGACTCCGTTCTCAAAAAAAAAAACAAAACAAAAAAAAAAGAAATATGGGGACATTGAAGGAATTTTTGTTTATTTTAAGAACTGTTTTTTTTTTTTAAAAAATAAATGCATGCAAATAGCATGCTCATTTTACATGAAACATAATGGTTTAGATAAAGAAGTTGGGAGAGTCAGAACTATGACGTCTCTATCTCTATTTTTATAAACACACCTATGCATGACAATGAAATTGTCAAAATGTATGGGTAAGGAAGGCATACACTTGTTAGGGGTATGGATTTTCTTATTACTATGGGAATCTTAATGTTTTAAGTGAAATTATTGATATTCTAAGATGCTACTACTGCCTTCAAGTCAGAGGTCAGAACACGAATGCCAGCATTTAAAGGCATTATTTAGCTACAAAACACTAACACGATGCTTTTTGGGTCTTTCTGCACCAACCATGGCTAAACATTATCAACCCTGAACAGGCACATCACAATGCATAATGCAAGGCAGAGAGTAAAATGTAGAAAATATATGTTTTAAGGCTTTCTTGTTTTGTTTTGCTTGAGACAAAGCCTCACTCCGTCACCCAGAATGGAGTGCAGTGGTGCTATCTCAGCTCACTGCAACCTCTGCTTCCCAAGTTCAGGTGATTCTCGTGCCTCAGCCTCCTGAGTAGCTTGGATTACAGGCATGCACCACCATGCCTGGCTAATTTTTGCATTTTTAGTAGAGATGGGTTTTCACCACGTTGGCTAGGCTGGTCTTGACCTCAAGTGATCTACCTTCCTCTGCCTCCCAAAGTGCTCGGTTTACAGGCTTGACCTAGACCCACTTCACCCAGTCAAGAGTTTTAAATCATGTTCATTTATCTCAATGAGTTTTTGACAAACTTTTTTTTTAGTGCTTAACACAAACAAAGATGCCTCTCGACATTCCACTATTTAAAGACTAGGTCCTTCAAACTTTTTTTTGATGTTAGTCTTTTTCCTGTTTTGTTACTAACCTGACCCTTCACGATAAGACAGAATAAGAACAGCGAAAGTAACTAAAATGCATATTTGGTAGATTTTGTTGCTAGCTCTGATACACGCCTTCATGGAGAAATAAGCTGCAGCTAATGAGTAAAACCCAAATTACAATAATTCAATAAATGACTACCAAAAGCAAGATGGTATTAATTCAAAAGACATACAGACATGGACCTTGGTGGTAAGGAACTTAAAAGTTGTTAAAAATTAATAGATTTCATTGTTGGTCTGCATCTACCCTCTAACTTCAAATAAACACAGGTAACTGTTATAAATACATACATATACATACATATAAATATACACATATATAGAGAGAGAGGGAAAAAGCCCCTGAGATGTTAACTTCCACAAACTGATGCATACCATATTTATTTCAAAATATCTATCAAACAATTCTTGAGCAATAACATTTTCCCATTCCAGAAATGAGGTTGAACAGATTTCAAGGTTCCTTTCAGTTTTACCTTTATAATTTGCTGAAAATACGAGTACTGATAAAGTACAGTATATTGAGGAGATCAGGAACTAATTCCAAGATTTAATTTCTTTTTAGTTACTAAACCTTTCAGGTCTATGTTTAATAAAGGATATCAAACCTGTGAAACCAAATTCATTTCACTTTCAGACCCTTTAGTCTTACATCAACATAATAAATTATCTGTTTTCAAGTAAAAGCTCCCATAAAAGACAGTTATAATTCCTGTCTCAAAGGCTCTTTGAGACTGTTCAATAGACTAAACATTTAATTTTCTCTTGTAGCCTAAAATGACACTTACGTCAAGAACTGATCCAGAAAGATCAGCTCGTTCAAGATTTGCACAGCAAAGATTTGCATGTGCAAGATTGCAGCGGCTTAAATTGGCCATTTTGAAGTTAATGTATCGAAGGTCCAAACGAGAAAGATCAGCACCACTGAAGTTCAAACCCTGAAATAAAAAAGCACAAATTGTCACCATAATTAAATCGTCTGTTTGTATTACATTTAATTACTATAGCTAACCACCAAGTTTTTTTTTAGAAGCAATTGGCAGTTCAGTTACTTGGAGTTTATTACAAAACATGATCAAAATGGACTTAGATACATGAAAGGAAGTGTCCTTAAATAGGTTCCTCATAAAAGAAACTCTATCAACATATACATTAGAATATAGCCTGGCTATAATTCATTTATGTGTAGAAGTTTCTAAAGAGTTATCCCTGTTAGTCCTATACCTGCTAATAAGTATTTAAACCTAATTAAATTTATATTATTTTATTAATTCAATAATTCAAAACATTTATCAGGCAAAAATGAATACTGTGGTCTTTAAAATCTGAAATGCTACAGTACACATAAGTAAAGTACCTGCCACTGATCGGACGATATATTGCAAATGTACAAATACTGACTTTTAAAAAACTGCTGCAATTTCCATGCATTATTCATAAACTGCTGCATGAGGTATAATTAGACAATTTAAAAGGCTATTATTGCATCTCTTTTGGTTAACCATTTCAGAACTAAATCAATGCTATGACCCATAATTAAATTAGATCTTGCACATAAAAGAAAAATAAAGCAAAATAACCCCAAAACACTAGAACAATGTAAAATTTTATTTTGCTGATAGAAATAATTCATGTAATTCATGTAAAATTCATGTTAATTACCTGGCATCGCAGTTCTGACTTGGTTGGAGTTGCTAGCAAAAATCGGACAAATTCCTTTCGGGATATTGGTGAATGATCCTCCGGTGGTTGAGAATTCTTGAAAAAGATATTAAGAAATTAGTGGAGTCTTTTGGGAGATAGCTACTATATATAACAGTGGCTAATATAAAAACAGGCTTACCTTTATTGCCACTTCTAGGTGTTCAATCAATGAGTCAATACCAAAAAACCTTGCTTCTTCTAACACACCTATCAGAACAAAAATGATTCTGAAACAACTAATTTAGTGAATGTATTACAGTCATTTTAAATTTAGTAAAATACCATCAGTTCACATAATCTTAACATTTAATTGACTTTTTAAGTGGAGCAGATCTGAACAGGTTTGCCACAAGTATCTTTTACATATTGAATCAGAAAATGATGGAAATGAATAAAAGTTTAAAAAGTACACAAAAGTGTAATTCAGAAATCTTTCTTATAGGAGAATAAATTTTAAAAATATTGGTAAATACTAAAAGAGGTTTCATTTATCATTTACTCTAACTTGGTAAAAAACAATGTACATCCTTTACATGACTTGGTATGTTTACTTATTCTAATCTGTTAATAAACATCATCAGAATGTGTGGGAATACATTTGGGTTCCATTATCTTTCAAATGAGAAGACCTCAATCAGTTGGCTGTTGACTTGGTAAAAAACTACTTAGAACTCTGGAATTACAAAGAAAGTATCAGACATAATCCCGCCCTTCAAACACAAGCTAATAAGGGTAAGTAGACATAGAAAACCACAAGCTGTTATTTGGGAAGAATAATACAATCTTTTCTGTGAAAACCAAACTCTGTGGTCGATAATACAATTGTAAAACAAAGGTCATCCAAGGTACAGCATCCGGCTACCACTCTGGCATACAGGGTCCACATTTCCCCTTCAAGGGGCATCCAAAGATTATGCCATTCTGGTCGGATATATATCCCTGGTGGAAACCCAACACATTATAAAAGAGGTTCTTGCGGGCCACACTGTCAATTTGCCAAGATCTGAGTAAAGCAGAACTCTTAGGGAATACAGCCAGGATACGTTTCTAATTCTAGGTTTAGAATTAAATCTTTAAAACATCCAGAGAAGCCTTAGAAATACAAAAGACAGGCTGGGCACGGTGGCTCAACACCTGTAATCCCAGCACTTTTGGAGGCTGAGGCGGGTGGATCACTTGAGGTCAGGAGTTTGAGACCGGCCTGGCCAACACATGGTGAAAGCCTGTCTCTACTAAAAAAAAAAAAAAAAATACAAATATTATCTGGGCATTGTGGTGTGTGCCTACAATCCCAGCTACTCGGGAAGCTGAGGCAGGAGAATCACTTGAACCCAGAAGACACAGTTTGCAGTGAGCAGAGATCACATCATTGCACTCCAGCTTGGGTAACAGAGTGAGACTCTGTCTCAAAAAAAAAAAAAAAAAAAAAAAAA
>NW_016803481.1:4593900-4640391 GCF_001698545.2 Rhinopithecus bieti | reverse complement strand
GGGTGGATCACTTGAGGTCAGGAGTTTGAGACCGGCCTGGCCAACACATGGTGAAAGCCTGTCTCTACTAAAAAAAAAAAAAAAAATACAAATATTATCTGGGCATTGTGGTGTGTGCCTACAATCCCAGCTACTCGGGAAGCTGAGGCAGGAGAATCACTTGAACCCAGAAGACACAGTTTGCAGTGAGCAGAGATCACATCATTGCACTCCAGCTTGGGTAACAGAGTGAGACTCTGTCTCAAAAAAAAAAAAAAAAAAAAAAAAAATCTGGATTTGAATCCCAGCTCTGCCACTCACTACTTTTTGGTGTTAGTGAAATTACTGTAGATTGTTTTAAAGCATATAATTACTCGGGCAATCTGTAAGCAATATAAAGAGTTTGGATGGAAACTGTACTAATTAAAAATAATGCTTTATAAAATGAATCCAGCAGAGAGCTCTGCTTTTTGAACACTTGCACAAATAAAAGAAATGGTTGAGAAACATGAAAAAGAAAAAACTAGCAAATCTTGGTAATAGCTTGGTTTGCAGATATGTGACAGAGCATAGATAAATATATTTCTGAGGTTATTTTCTAGGCAAGTAGGATACAAAATGCTATCAATAATCTGAAGAAAAATTAAAATGGGAGAAATAGAAAGCAACAACAATTTAGTTACAAAGTTACAGAACTAGCTAAAAGGGTCAAATAATGTATTTTTTTATTTTTTATTTTTTGCAATAGGTACATGTTAAAGGGAATATAAAGTTTGTTATAGCAACACTAGAAGTTAGTGGGTGTTTCGTATTTCACTACAGAAACTGTAAGCTAGCAGTCCTCAGGCTGATTCTGATGTGTTCAGCATGTAATGTTTTCAAAATAAAAACATGTCACATAAAATTTTAGATACCCAGGTTTCTTCAAAAACCAAGGTTCTGGCACTCTATGTCTATCCACATTGCACATGGCAATGATCTGCTGAAGCTGGCAGGCATGTGACCTCAAGATCGCCAACTGCCTACCACTCCTGAAGTACTAACATCACATCAACTTCAGTCACTTAGAGGCCTATTAGCATCCAAATGTGCAACCAGTGTTTTATAAAGGCTTTTGTCTACATCACCTCCATTAACCTTCACAAAAATCTTGTGATGTAGATAGGGTCGAGAGTGCTTTTAATACTCATTTTTCCAATATGACTCAGAGAAATTTTCCCCAAGTTAGTCTCCCTAAGTTAGCAAATTGTAGAATCAAATCTCTAACTGAGAATTATGATTGCAAGGCATGATTTGCCCTCTTGACCACTCTAGTTCTCACATAACGTGGAGAATATCCAGAACTTGGAGCCAAGTTACATTCAGAATTCAATTTTTAAAAAAGGAAACAACAAAATCGTTTAAAGTCACTTGTCATATAGAATCTATATCAGTTTAGAATATAAAGTTGATGTGTATGGTTTAGATATTTACCTATATGTACAAAGACTACCTACCTGAAAGACCACCTGTTTGTGCCTAAATTTATTTCTACACCTATATACACTCACATACATGAGAAAACATCTAGTTTAAAAAATAGAAAAAAAAATATACTTTTACTTTATGGAAATATACTGTCACTGAGTGAAACAAAGTTAAAATCTTAAACTTACAAAAATGTGAGTAGTTACATAATTATATTGAAAGTCTACATAAACTCACCCAATAAATTAATGCCATCATTTACAATGAGCTGTCCATGACGCAAGTAGTTCAAAATGGGTTCAAAGTACTCAGGACTTCGGTCAATTAAGAAAGCTCCTCTATGATCTTGCTTATTTCCCCAGACACCTGTGTTACCATTATAATAAAGAAAGTACCCCATAAACAAAAAATAAAGTCAGAAATGTATGAGGAAAAAATTGCTTAATATATCAGTAAGTTTTACTCTTAAAACTGACATAATTAGTAAGTACAGAAAGTCGGGAGTTATAAAGTCAGCACAGATACAGAACAGGTAAGATGAAATGTGAAACCAACGTATTACACTCACCTTTGTCCTTAAACATGTGGGCCAGCATACTGTCAGGTTCTTTATTCACTAAAGTGCTCCTAAGAATTCAGGGAAAAAAATTGATTTCTCCATTTGTCTTTATAAACAAACATATTTAAGTCAAGAGTATACTCGATCCCAGCTGCTCTCTCAAAAAGATGCATGCTACAACCTGGTAGGAGTAACGCTGGGAAACAAAAACGTGCAGTAAGTTGCCATTTATCAGATCCCTTCTAATCGGGTACTTCCTTTGATTTAAACATTGTTTTAGTTTCCTTTGCTTTAAACACTTCTCTGTCTATCCTGTTAGCAAACTATTACATAATAATATTCTTGATCTTCCAAACTTAGATTTTTCTGCCCTTTAATAAAAGCAGTTGTAGCCTCTACAAATTTCAGTAGTTAATTTTACTTATATCATGTGTCTATTACTCAATATCTAAAAGCATGTTCTAAAACACTGAAGTGATGCCTTTTATGCTTTCTCAGGAATGAACCATGTTTTACTTTTTTCTACAGAAAAACTTATAAAAAATGGTTTCAGATCACACAGTGTAAGCAGCATTTGAGTATCTTTTTAGGGATTCAGCAAATTGAAGAACAAATGACACAGAGTGCTCCTTTTGCATTCTCTTTCTCTCTAACACACATACACACACACCTACCGTGTAGTTGTAAAGTACCGCCCTCCAACATTTAATGTCAGCCAGTCTGTATGGAATCCTAACAATCCCTCAGGAGGCTTAGAATCTGTCTGAGGATCTAGAGATGACATGTAGAAAATAACACAAATATTAAGATTGGGGATTCTGGGAAGACGGTAATGGCATAATTTTTAAAACTGAATACACACATAATAAAAGCATACCAGAGCTACTAGGACAGCAATACCCAAACCCACAGACTGCATCTAAAACAACACTAGGTGATAAGGTAGTCCCACCAATACCAACAGCTATAAGAGCAGCATGCTTTCAGCGCCTGTGAAAGAAAAAGCAGAGAGATGCAACAGGGTATATGATGAACCCATGAATGTCAAAGCCATCCACAGATACTGACTTCATTGCTTAATAAGTCCAGCTGAGAACAACAGACTGAGATCACCCCAAAAGTGGGTGATGCAAGTACTTTGCAGTAAGATCTGATAGGGCTGAAAATAAACTCTCAAAACCAAATGGTCAAAACTCCCTTCTACGGACAAAGCCCCACACTGATAACATGCTGAGAAAATAATCCAAGCTGAATGCAACAAAGACAACAGAGACTAAAAAAAAAAAGGACTCCAGACGAAAGTTAAGAGGTCTAATAGACCAGAATATATCAGAAAATGAGTTCTGTATGTTTTAACACTTCACAAAACAACAGAAAAGGGAACTCTAGAGCCATGAAATTAGAAAACTGTCCTGTCAGCCCTCTTTTCAAGTTAAGAAAAACTAACTTCACATAAAAATGAGCAATACAAAAGGAATGATCAAATGTAATATGAAAGTGTTAAAATAATAATAATGTCCTTGTAGATAATGAAAACATGCCAGAAATACCCACAAAAGATTAAAATTATAATCTAATATTCCAAAACATGCTAAAATAAGTTTATACAAGGTATAAAATAACAATATAAACCAGGATTTACAAATTCAGAAATGAGTAGCAAGAACTCCCAAGAGAATTAGAAATAAAAGAAAAACGATTTTTAAAATAAAGACTAAAGCAAAAGAAATACAACAGTGATTAAACACAATAGACAGTGACTTAAGGGAAAGAAAAGGTAAAAAAGAGAATAGCTTGAAAAATTAAAAAGAAACGGCCACACATGGTGGCTCATAACTGTAATCCTTTGCGAGGCCAAGGCAAGTGGATTGCTTGAGCTCAGGAGTTTGAGACCAGCCTGGGCAACAGGGCAAAACCCCAAAACCCCATCTCTACAAAAAAATACAAAAAAATTATCCGAGCATGGTGGCACACATCTGCAGTCCCAGCTACTGGATGGGGGCTGAGGCAGGAGAATCACTTGAACCCAGGAAGTGAAGCTACAGTGAGCCAAGATCACACCACTGCACTATAGCCTAAGTGACGAAGTGAGGCCCTGTCTCAAAAAAATGAATAAAATACAAAGAAAGGAAAAGAAAGTTTCAAATGTAAAAGACAAGTGTAAAAGATCCACCATACATACAATAGAGTCCTGAAAGAAGGAAATCAAATCAAAGTGAACAAAATAAAAATGTAAACTTCAAGAAAACTGTACTGTAATTTTAAAATACATACGCTTGAAACTATATATTGAAAGGATCCATCACATACTGAGAAAACCAATCCAGAACAACTCAGAACACCAAAAATATTCTACTAAAATTACTGTACTTTAAAGAAAGAGAAATATCCTTTGGGTGATCTATGAAAAATAATCACATAAGAAAGATCAGATTTTTTGAGACCAACACCTCAAGCCAGAATAAAATGCAGTAACATATTTAAGATATTCAAAGAAATATGATGTGAACCAAGGATTTTTCAATAGCTTCACTGAGGTATAATTAACATAGAACAAATTACACATACTAAAGTTTATAATAAGCGTTGACACATAATTTTATACCAAAATCATATAAAGATGGTGGATGGCAACGGCATCTTGCCACTGGAAGATGTCAGAGACTATTGTTCTCATAGTTTCTTGGAGAGAAATCTATCTCTCCAACTTGAGAACAAGTTTCAGATAACCACTGGGAACATAACAAAAGGATGGAGGTAACTGTACGCTTGAAGAAGCAAAACTAAATGAGAGTATAAAGGGAGACAGTATAGTATACAATGGCTGTATGTTCTGACAATGCAGAAACAATAAAATTATTTTTAAGTAAGGGGAGAAAGGATTTAGCATATGAAAACATTTAACTATTTTAGTAATTATATTGGTACTGAAAGTATTGGGTTTGTTACGCTGACATTTTTAGATGTGCTCTGTATGGGGTATAGTAAATGAGTAATTATGTGACATTATAATTCTATTAGTCCCTGTGTCCCTGAAAGTCAGTATTATTGATATAGAAAAAGGAGACACAGATGTAAGAACAGAAGAGGAAAAGTAAAAACCTTATAATCCTTAATATAAACTTTAAGTATTAGTATGAACCCATGAGTTATTTCATCTATCCATATTTTGTTATATATGATATATAAACTTTATATCCTATAACATATATACAAATTTTATCTCTACCTATATGTTTTCAATTCTGTCCACCAAAAGGCATAGCAACAATGATGAACCCAATAGCAAAGAGCCTCCCTAGCACCCAGATTTGTCTTGGAAAGACACCTCCCACTAAAAAAAATCAAGGCTTGTTGGAAAAATGTTGATCCAGGTCTGAGACAGGAAAAGGCTTTAAGATGAACACCTGTTATTCCAGATAACAAGAAAGCTATAAAATCCAACAGGGCTTGTTAAAAACACCTGAAAAGATTTCCAGTGGCCCAAAACTAAGACAATCTGAACATCAATAAATGCAGAGGATGAAAATATACCAAATATTTTTAAATCCATCAGTTAACAATTTAAAAAAAAAACCTTAATTGATCATTTTTTATTGTGTTTGTATGCAGTGGACCAATTAAGTGATCATTGCCTGCCAATCACTGTTAGGCCAATGGATAAAAGAAGATGAGGAAAAGTTCTTACAGTTTTAAGGTAAAGACAGACAGACAAGAGTATGCACTTACTTCTAAGTTGACAATTGCCTGTGCATCAATCTTGAGAACTACTTCCACTCACCAAATGCAATTAGTATGATGCTTTAAAAAATACTTAAATATTCAGAGTGTTGACTGTATGGATCTAAATAAATCAAATACTTTATCTTACTTTTGGCCTTTTCTTTTGAGATATACAACTATAAGCTTTCTTCCAAATCAAAGGGTAGTGTGTGTGCACACCTGTGTTTGTGGTTGATACCAAGTTATTTTTTGACTGATCTGATCACTGTGAAATACTGTCAAACACTACTTACGCAAGCAATATTTACTCACAAATATGTAATACAACATGTAGAAAATTTTTGACATTTACTATCAAAGAAAAAATTTTGAAACAATTGTTTCTAAAATCAAAACTACCTTACTATGTTATAGTTAATGAATATGTACACCTCGAAAGCATTTTAAAGGCATGTAAAAGATGAAGCATCCATAATAAACTACGATCATATAGTAAAAAATTTAACACATAGACCCAATGTAGAATCAAAAGTGTGAAGATCTGAATTATAGCCATAAGATCATTTTGATGTTTAAGCTTAATAGCCCCATTTAAAGTAATTGCCATTCCATCTTTTTTTTTTTTTTTGGCAGATAAAATTGGCTTTTAAAGTCACTTACCAATAAATGGCTCTCCTTCACAAACAAACAAAACATCGTCATCCCTGGGGCAAAATAAAAAGCCACCATCAAAATCTAAAAATCACATAATTATCTTTGTGCCTTATAGGAACTGGATCCTTAGAATTATGTAGTACAAATGTTTGCTATCGAATCTAGATCTGCAAAGAAGCTAAGTTTCCAATGCTGTTGTTTAGCTCCCTGAACTTAACTGTCTTTGAATTTAAATTCAAAAATAAGATATTGCACATGAAAGTACTTTTGAAATGGGGGGGAAACCCCCCTACACAAATTATGTGAGTTCAGCTTTCTTATCAACTGAGAATGAATAATTATGCTCAAAGGATAGATTAAAGCCACAGCTAACTCCTCTTTTCTTCTTTACATTTTTTTATCCCTAAATCATTAGCTGTTGTGTGCTTTGGAGATGAAATAAACTGTCATATTAAATCTAGGAAAAATATAGCTGGAAGTAACTCTGCTGTCAGTGTTTACCCACTACAGATCCACCATACACCCAAATGTAAATGGTTGCACATAACCCACAGTTCTAGAAAATCAGTGTACATCCTCGTCCTCAACCCATTACACCAGATACTGTATTGTGAACCCAAAACGAATAAGCAGACATTTTATAGCTCAGAAGGCTTCAGTTATAACCTTCCATTGTAGAAGTTTTTATTTCCTATAGGACATCACAGGACACATTAAATTTTTCTAAGAAGCAGAGTTTGTGCTTGTTAAGGAGAAAGTTAGGTTGATGAGGATCATCATCCAACAATGTGACTCAGTTTTCCTTAGAAACTGAAAGAAGCTGGGATATTGAATATTATATATTGAAAAACTCAGAAATTATCCTAATTTATTTGGATTTAAAATGTAGTATATAGTATTTCCTACTTGTTCGCCATGCCAATTTACTTTTTTCAGATTAGTATAACTGTTTTTTTTTTTTCATTAACAAAACCCAACTAGCTGTATGACCTGAGTGAATCCTCAGCTTCACAGATAATTCGTTTCCTCATCTGTAAAATGAAGGGTCTAGAACTGATTAACTGCAAAGGCAGTATCATATTGAAAGGTCATTTTGATCTGGATTTATACAGAGACTTTGTATATTATTGTAAGTTAAAGCATCATTATCTTCACATCATTGATAAAAAAAACTCATGCTTTGCCAATCAAATGGTATAACTGAGGCAAAGCAATTATAACATAACTGGCATAGTCAATACTTAATTTGTGTTCCCTTTACCATCTTCTTTGTTAAGTATCTTCCTGCTCCAAAATTCTCTGACCTCATGAAGATGAAGTAAGGTGAACTACACACTTGTTTTAAAGAGATGAATCTGCCTGGGATATTTAAAGAACAAACAAGTAAGTCTTTAATTATGGTGGATCACTGGTGATATCTCCACTTAGAATTATATCATATTTATAAAGTTTTCACAAAATCTGGCCTTTGTAATATTTATAAAATGCAAAGCATTTCTTAGGAAATGATTAACAAGCAGGTGCATATAAAAGTGAAGAGATAAATTAGATTTCTAATGTTAAAAACTGCATGTCTTATTAGATCCTTCTCTAGTACCACAAAGAAGAAATTCCTCATAGCCATATATGAACTATGCAGAAAGACTATCAGTATACTCAAATGTATACTAAGGGTTTTCTAGCTGATCAATACAGCTTAAGCCCAAATGATTTAAATTCCAAAGACCAAATTCTAGGTAATCACTTGCCAAAATCCTGTATTCTTAAGAGTGATTAAACTACTGCTTAAGGGAAACAGCACAGCACCAAGAAGTTGAGGCACACTGTTGACAGCTTATAAAAAGGTGAAGGTTACCTGATCAAAGCAATATCATCAATCAGTCCACCTTTCCCATTATATACACTGGTGGCTTTTATGCCGAGTTTACTGCTGGCCACAGAAAGCAAATCAGATAAAGTTCCATATACAGCAACCACCTGTAAATACACCAGATTAATATGAACAACTTATTTAATAAATGTTATCCCAACAAGTTACAAACCATCACAGTAAAACAGGGCTAAAAAGAGTATCATATAAAAGGAGACTTCAAGAGGTTCTTAACAGTGCCCCCTTTTCTTCTATGACTCATTTATTCACTTGGTGCCTAAAATTGTCGAATCCTAAACTAGAACATAAGAAATCATCTCTGACCAAAACAATCTACAATCCTAAGGTGTGTTCAATAGCGCTCCAGTTGTGAAGTAAGATAGACCTACACTTCAATCTAGAGTCTGACATTTTCTAGCTGTCAACTTGAGTCAACCTATTGATGCTTCTGTTGCTTTAACTAAAAATGAAGAAAATAGTAGCACCTACTTCAGAAGATTATTACGAGTTCATGCGTAAGAGCTTAGTGAAGAGACTGAGACCTAGTAAGTCCCTATTATGCTGTCCTTTTATTATTTATTTATTTGAATGGTACACCCTTAGGAGTCCACTAGTGCTGTTTATTATATCATTATCTACATCAACTACCATAGAAAATATAACTTCCTACCTCATTTATTTAATTTTTCATTAACTAAGCCAGATTTTAGCATCTAATATTAAGAATAGAGCAAACAGCCAGGTGACAATGAATTGATCTGTCCTGCTGTGAATCCAGCATTCTGATATATGTGTAAGACACATGCAACTGTTTAAGCACGGGGGCTGACAATCTCTACATGTAAGTGAATTTTGTGCCCTGGTCCTAACTGTAACTGTGGGTTCCCAGCAGCTGAGTTGTACAGTTGCACCATTATCAGTTATGACCTCTGAAAGTTAGGAATAAAATGTAGGAGAGGGTCGGTCGCAGTGGTTCATGCCTGTAATCCCAGCACTTTGTGAGGCTGAGACGGGCAGAGCACTTAAGGCCTGGAGTTTGACCAGCCAGACCAAAATGGAGAAACCCTGTCTTTACTAAAATACAAAAATCAGTCAGGTGTGGTGGCACATGCCTGTAGCTACTCCAGAGGCTGAGGCATGAGAATTGCTTGAACCCGGGAGGCAGAGGTTGCAGTGAGCCAAGGTTGCACCACTGCACTCCAGCCTGTGTGACTGAGCAAGCCTCTGTCTCCCCACAAAAAAAAGAAAAGAAGTACGTGAAGAGCTAAACACGAAGTACAATCAGCCAGCTCATGGACGTCCCAAGATCATTATGTCAAGATGCCATATGAAGTGAGCACTAAGGCTGGTCCTCTGTCCACCAGTGACTGGAATACAGTGGAGAGTTTCTAGTTAAATAAATAAAGTAAATGAAGGCCATAGAAAAAGCTGCTTGATAACAAAGAGTGTGCAGTTTTTCAAAAGCAGAGTACTCAGATTCCAACTTTTTTCTCTTGGATCAGAAGAATGAAAGAGAGAGGAGTGCTGGGGCATTTTGGAAAGTGTTGAAGGCGAGAAAAATATAAACGGAACCAAGTGCATTATTAAAAATACTGCATAACCCAAGTGTCTATAAGCAGGTAATTGTATAAATATGGTATAGACATACAACTGAATATTATTCAGCAATAAGAAACAATGAGGTACAGTGGCTGATGCCTATAATCCCAGCACTTTGAGAGGCTGAGACAGGTGGATCGCTTGAGTCCAGGATTTTGAGACCTGCCTGGCCAACATGGTGAAACATGGTCTTTACAAAAAAAAATACAAAAAGTAGCAAAGATGGTGGCACATCCCTGTAGTCTCAGCTGCTTGGGAGGCCAAGGTGGGAGGATGACCTGAGCCTGCCAAGTCAAGGCTGCAGTGAGCCAAGATCACACCACTGTACTCCAGCCTGGACATGATGGGACGGAAAAGAAAAAAGGAAAAGAGAAAGGAAAGGAAAAAGAAATGAAAAGGGAAAAGGAAAGGAAAGGAAAGAAAAAAGGAAATGAAAGGAAGGGAGAAGAGAAGAGACATGAATTCTGACACGTTACAACATGGATGAACCTTTGTGACAGTATGCTAAATGAAGTAAGCCAATAAGAAAAGGATAAATATTCTAAGATACCACTCACATGAAAGTACCCAAAACAGGCAAATTCATACAGATAGAAAGCAGAATAAAGGTTACCAAGGCATAGATGGGAATGCAGAGTTATTTCTTAATGGGTACAATTTCTGTTTGGGATGATGACCAAGTACTGGAAATAAACAGTGGTGATGGTTACACACATTGCGAATGTAAACAATGTCAATGAATTACACATTTAAAAAATGGTTAAAATAATAAATTTTGTCCTATCTTTCATCACAATAAAAAAATAATGCAAAGCACTAGGCGCAGTGTCCTACACACAGCAGGCTTGCCACAAATAATTAAAGCCTGAGTAAAATACGTCCCCCATATTTCCTATGATTGTTCACCTCTGCAACACAGTGAGGAATTCTGTAATTGCATCATACACATTCCTGGGAAAAAGGTAAGAGAAATATAGTACCTAGGGCATTGCACATGGCAAAGCTGGGGTTGTGTTAAGGCAAAGAGCATGAAGAAAGTAAAGACAGAGAAGAGAGAAGCAAACATGCAAAGGAGCAAGAGATTGACCAAAGCAGATGCAAAACAACTTCTGCAGTCAGAAGGTGCTGAGAGGAGGGTAAGAAGTACCTCTTTCCCAATTCAATGTTCTTGGCATAGTTGCCATTATACAAATCATTTTCTAAATCTTTCGTTTCCCCTTTATTTACCTCTGGCCCTTGTATCTCAGTATGGCTTTCTTTTGCCTGATATCCCCTCCTTGCCCTAACACCAACTTTCTTCCTCAGTATCTCTTCCACTGCTCTCTCATCCATACCATAAAACAGATGCAAGTTGAATGCACCCACCTGTATTATCCTTCTGTGATTAACATAATATTATAGCTTAAGATCTTATATGACTTATTGAAAATACACTAACTTGAATTGTTGTCTACTTCCATAGGATTGACTTGGTTTTTCTGTGGGTCAGCTGTCTTCCGATGAAAATAAAGGCCACCTGTCATGTTTTAAAGCTGTGCTGTCCAATGTGGAAGCCACGAGCTTCATGAGTCTGTTTAAATTTTAATTTATTAAAATTAAAAGTTAAAATGCAGTTCCGTCACACTAGCCACATTTCAAGTGCTCAACTGCCACACTGGCTAGTGGTTCCCATATTGAATAGCACAGATTTCCATCATCTCAGTAGTTCTATCAGACAGTGCCATTCTAAAGAGCAGAATAAAATGAAGAAGAAGGAAAAAAAAACACTATTTTAATTCTATTAGGCTTTCCCATGACATAGGAACCCAAAGTAACAAATTGATGAAATACAACTCAAGACCTGTTTGTTGTTTTATTCAGAGGGTTAGGATGTTGCCATCTTCCATTTCTTCCCTACTGAAGTTAAATGTGACCAGATGAGAGAAAAAAAACCACACATACTGTTTGGCAAGGACTATTCTCAAGGCAATCAAAGTACAATAGGTGTCTCCTTGAAGGCTGTAAAACTACTAAAGGAGCACAGTCTAGGTATAAACTGAATTCAACTTTTATTTTATTGCCACTTAAATCAATCTTAATAAAGTATCAAAAACAATTTACCATATCACTAAGTATTTTCTAATCTGGCTGTCTGCCTGGATCCTAAAGGTCCAGTAAAAAAATTAATTTGCAAAAACTTGTTATGAATTCTGTGAACAGAGGTGACTAATTACCCCTTGGTAAAGCTGATAAGCGTACTAAAGAAGTACATCCCTGAGTTGTTCTACTAATAACCGCCATAGGTTCAAATTGAAGGATCCACCTAGCTAAATGGTACATTACCTGGCTTATAGCAGGTCTTTGATAAATATTTCTTGAATGTTGAGTGTTGAACTAGGACATGCCTTTTTTGTGTGACAATCAGTCATATTCATTTAAGTCTCTTACACTGTCATTAGGGTAAAAAAATACACAGTATAAATGCAATTCTAAAGCAATCTGGGCACAGTGGCTCACACCTGTAATGCTGGCACTTTTTGGAAGGCCAAGGTAGTAGGATCACCTGAGGTGAGGAGTTCAAGACCAGCCTGGCCAACATAGTAAAACCGCGCCACCACACCAAGCTAATTTTTACATTTTTAGTAGAGACAGGGTTTCACCATGTTGGCCAGGAGGATGTCGATCTCTTGACCTCGTGATCCACCCACCTCAGCCTCTCAAAGTGCTGGGATTACAGGCGCGAGCCACCACATCCAGCTGAGTTTTTTGTTTTATTTTGTTTGTTTTCCAAATTTGTTACAACGAACCTTTATTACTTTTGTAATAAGGGGGGAAAGTTTTAATTTATTTTAAGGTCTCCATAGCTCCACATACTAGTTTTACAAATAAAATTATTTGAACAGTTTGTAATCAGGCAGTTAACAATTTCCTTTAAGTGAAATAACCAAAGGGTAGTCAATCAGAGAAAACAGAATCAAAATTAGAACAAAGAATTTAATAGTTCTAGAAATTTGAAAATTTCCCTTAATTTGGGCCAATATACTTGTTTTCACTTGGAGGGCTATTCTTGACATTTGTTTTCCAACTAGTCATTCGAGCATACTAACAATACCAAACAAATAAAAAGGAGTTATATTATAATACTAATATTCAAACATTCAAAATCTCTGTATTTTAAACTAATTAGAAACCAGATTTTAAAATATGTATCAACATAAATTTGTCATACATATAGAAAAGATGATTAAGTTAGATTGGCACATGTATTCTTTACATAACAACTCTGTTGAGAAAGAGAAACGATAAAAATCTTGTATATCATGGACATAAGCTCCACTGAGTATATACTAAGTTTGCTGTTGTCCTCATACTGAGCCAAAGAAATCATAAAATGACAGTGCTTACAAAGATCATTTGCTTTCTATGTGTTGTCTCCACCATGTGGGCCTGATGTTTCCATGTCACTGTGATTATCTACTTTAATAACTTAGGCCCTAAGAACAGAAGCATTTTACAGAGTAAATTGAGAAGCATGTCTATTAAAGTTCATGATGACTGTATTATACTACTGTTCAGAGTCAATTCTTTTTCAATTTCAAATCCCATGATAAGTGAAAGCTGTCTATAAGTTGGAAAGTAAAAGGACACCATGCCTAGTAGGATTGGCTAGTTTTAATTTGCCTTTAAATACAATTTTCAAATTGTAATCTATATTATTTAAATTTAAAAATTAAAACCTATACATGTACATAAAATATTTTTTCTTCTTTACCCACAATATTTATTACGTAATACACAAGGAATACTTGTTGAATTTATGCAGGCTGATTTACCCAACAAAATCACCAATCACAATTAATAGCTAAATGTAGAACTCAATTTTCTCTACCTATACTTTTAGTCAAACACATTTTAAATATTTACATGAGCTGATTCTTTAAAAGGTGAGATAATTAACTCTAAGATGAAAAAAGAAAATATTTAAAATGGAAAATGTTGACAATACCAAGTGCTGGAGAAGTTGTAGACCAATGGGGAAGGTTTATGCAATGCTGGTGGGAATATAAATTACTGCAATGACTTTGAAAAAATCTGGCATTATTTTACAAAACTGAATATTTACATAACTTAACACCCAATAATTACAACTACGTGTCTATACCTTAGAGTGGTGGTTCTCACATGTGTGATCCTGTCACCTAGAGCATCTGAACCACATTTCACCTGCAAATTAAAAATGCACATTCCTACCCCACCCTAGACCTGCTGAATATTAACCTTTGGGGATGAAGTCTAGCGGTTTTCTCAGATCCTCCTCCTCCTTCAAGTGACTCTGATGCATGCTAAAGTTTGAGAACTACTTCCCTAGAAAAATGCTTGCTGCTGTGCACCAGGATACATATATAGAAATATTCATGACAGCACTGTTAATTTAACAACAAAATATAAAGAAAATAACCTAATGTCCACTGACAGTATTTGTATAGCATGTACTTTAATAAAGCAGTAAAAATGAATAAATCATCACTATGTCAGATATTATGGTTGGAACAGAATTATACTGAATGAAAAACGCAAGGACTGGCCTGGCATCGTGGCTTATGCCTGTAGTCCCAGCACCTTGGGAGACTGAGGACAGAGGACTGCTTGAGGCCAGGAGTTTGAGACCAGCCTGGGCAATAGAGAAGACGCTGTCTCCACAAAAAACTATACACAATATAATATCAATTTGAGATACAGTATGTCCCGAAGCTGATTTTTTAAAAATGGCTAGGCGCAGTGGCTCACGCCTATAATCCCAATACTTTGGGTGGCCGAGGAAGGCAGATCAGGAGGTCAGCCGAGACCAGCCTGACCAACATGGTGAAACCCCGTCTCTACTAAAAATAGAAAAATTAGCCGTGAGTGCTGGCAAGCTCCTGTAATTCCAGCTACTCAGGAGGCTGAGGCAGGACAATCACTTGAACCCAGGCCGTCACAGGTTGCAGTGAGCCAACATCGCGCCACTGCACTCTAGCCTGGGCAACAGTGCGAGACCCTGTCTTAAAAAAAAAAAAAAAGGTAATTTAGTTATGCATATATATGTGACAAAACTACTGATTTAAAACACACACAGCAAAGAGAAAACAAAACAGAGGTACAGGAAAGTGGATGAGCACATTATGTTATTGATAACATGCTACTTCTTGGGTTGTCTGGCAGACTTACAGATATTTGCTATATTATGTTCCTTTTAATTTTTATGTACATTCTTTATTATATTCTTTACTATGTATCAAATATATTAAGAAAAGTTCAAGCTTAAAAAGTGGGCTCTCACTAGGTTCTTATTAATGTTTGGACTTCAGAGGCAGAGGTTCACATAAAATTTTCACCTTTCTCCAACTCTAACAACGTCATGGATTCGAACCAGGATACTTACTACCAACAACACATTTCTTTTTCATTCTTTGTTGTTGTTGTTGTTTTAGAGATGGGATCTCGCTCTGCTGCCCAGGCTCGTCTTGAACTTCTGAACTCAAGCAATTCTCCCACCTCAGCCTCTCAAAGTGCTGGGATTACAGGCATGAGTCATTGTGCCGGCCCCAACAACATGTTTTGACCTAATACCAAAACCCGAAGAAAAGTTATTTCTTGGACCAAGAATGAAAACACGGTACAGAATGAAAGTATTTCCTACCCTGTTTGCCATGTTTGGCATGATGCCACATACTCAGAAGGCATTTACTAAGTGTTCACTGAATGAATGAATGAATCCGTATACAAAAGGCCTAGGACTTGCACAGCTCATTAATGAATATTCTGAAGTAAAAAAAGCACTCTGTGTTCAAGACATACAGAAATTCTGCACTGACATTAAGTTGCTCAGAAGCCACACGCTGCATTCAGATGCGCAAGTCCCCATTTCAATTTCCTTAATGCCAACTCTTACAGGGAATATTAAAAAGAATAATGAAAATGTTGAGGCACATGGAAAAAGGATGACAGGTACAACATAACTGACTCTTTTGGAGCAGTTTAAAAAACAACAAAAAGGCTGGGTGCGGTGGCTCAAGCCTGTAATCCCAGCACTTTGGGAGGCCGAGACTGGCGGATCACGAGGTCAGGAGTTCGAGACCATCCTGGCGAACACGGGGAAACCCCGTCTCTACTAAAAAATACAAAAAACTAACCAGGCGAGGTGGCGGGGGCCTGTAATCCCAGCTACTCGGGAGGCTGAGGCAGGAGAATGGCGTAAATCCGGGAGGCGGAGCTGGCAGTGAGCTGAGATCCGGGCACTGCACTCCAGCCTGGGCGACAGAGCGAGATTCCGTCTCAAAAAAAACAACAACAACAACAACAACAACAACAAAACCCTCAAAATTTAAATTAAAGATTCCAGTGATTAGAACTAAGGCCTTCAAATGTTTCTGACCACACACCCCAATGGTAACACACTTTTGGGCATGTGCTCAAACATCTGTATATTTATGTAGTTACAAACCATATTCCACTATTAGAAAGTACATGTTTTCCCAAATGATGAGGAATTTCAGTGATTTAGACTATGAATCAGCCAGTAAGAATCTCCTAAATATTTATCATTAAATTTAGTGAAATTCTGCCAAACACAGGATTGACTTTAAACATCAAAATAAGCCGGGTGTGGTGGCTCATGCCTGTAATCCTAGCACTTTGGGAGGCCAAGGCAGGTGGATCACCTAAGGTCAAGAGTTCAGGACCAGCCTGGCCAACATGGTGAAACCCTGTCTCTACCAAAAATATAAAAATTAGTCCCAAGTTATGCAAGAGGCGGAGGCAGGAGAATCGCTTGAACCTGGAGGGTAGAGGTTGTAGTGAGCTGAGATCACGCCACTGCACTCCAGCTGGAGCAGAAGAGCAAACCGCTGTATCAAATAAATAAATATAAATATAAAAGTAAAAAACAAAAACCAAAAAATAAAATCAGAAAAGAAAAAAGTCTGAAGCCATTTGTCTTCATGTCCTAGAAAAGTATTTCTAAATATCTTGCTAACTAGGATGACTCATCCTATCAATGGCTAATATTTCAAAGAATAACATACACTTAGGGAGAGGCAGATTATTAATAGCAATTAATAAATAGGACTTCAACTAGTCTTCTTTAAAACTCAGCACTGTTTCAACTTCTCAGGCCCAAAGAGACCCACTCTTTTTTTAGTCTCATGGTTTATACATACTAGGAGAAGTGGCAGCTCCTGCCATTTCCTCATTGTTTACTTGTGCTTGCATAATTCATATCGACTTCAAGCTGCAGTTTCTTTGAAGTAATCCTTTAAGATCACTTGGCATTTTGGTGAGGGTTAATTTAGTTAAAACTAGATATAAATCTTAACGTGGCAGTTGTAAGCTTCCATAGCACAATGTCAATGACAACCAATCGGTGAAGAAGCCACTATTAATTAACCTTTTCACATGTGAAGGCCCTCCCTTCTTACAGGAGACCTGAGACCAGCTGACATGTTCAGTGACTGGAGGCACCTGTGTCGTTCCAGATCTGAAAAATCACGTTTCCACCTTATTTTATATTTTTAAGTGTAAGATACAAACAAAAGGTATATTTCTTCCTGACCTCCAATAAATCATCGTGGACACCATCCGTGGTGTGCCATCTCACTCTGGAAACCACTGTTCAGAGAATGCATAGCCCTCTCTCCAACATCAAATACATTCACCACTAGTTGCATTTATTCAATACACAGAAAATTCGTGGTGAGCATGTAACACAGCACCTTGGAAGAATTCTCTGCCTCTCCACACCTTTCCCCAGGCTTTATAGTCCCACAGTCTGGTAACCACTAAACAAGCTATAAGAGGGAAACTTATTTGAAAAAAAAAAAGATTATTCTTATAACCAGGAAACAAAAGCAGGAGCGAGGTAAAGGAGATAAGTGGTACAGATATTCCAACTGGTGGATGGGAAATCAAATTCTGTTCTATTTGAGTAGCACTTTTCCCTAGCTTATTCTTAATGAACATTCATGTCATGATCATGCCAATCCAATTAGTCACTTTATATATAAAAATGCAAGCTGTTATGTATTATGTAGCTCTTTTGTCAAATAAGAGTAATTATAAAATTTTTTAATCAACTGAAAGGAGAGAAAGCACTGCCAACGTTATCTTAGAATATGTTCATCAGCTGAGCAGTGAAGATCACGGCTTTGTTTCTTTTATCTAGTACTCTCCAGTTTGGATTTTATGATCGTTGTAACATAAACATACTCATATTTAATTATTTGAGATGCATTTTCCCCAATCTTCTGAGATTCTCTAGCAGAATATTTTTAAAGTAAATAAAATTTAAATCCAAGAATCTAATCTAGTCAAACCTAGATAGTTAAAAAAAAATCCGTGTGAACAATATGGAAAGACCAACTCAGTTAATTTTTGACAACCAAATTGAGTGGATTCGGGAGAGATTCAGAGCAAAAATATTTATGACTAGGTCTAAATATTTGTCTTCCATGAGTAACATAGCAGAGATACTGCATGAAAAAGGTCAATCGGAAGTTTATTTTTGAGAAATATTACCAATTTTGGATATACTAAATCTTTCTTAGAGTAACAACATAACGTTTTAGATAATACCAGCTAACTACAGAACAGGTTTAGAAAAAGTTAATAGTGATGAGAAATGTAAACTTCGTGAGCATATTTTCGGGGTAGCATTCATGATACCTCAAGAACTCTAATTTATACCAATTCTGTTTTAAAATGAGTATTAAATCTCTAAGATCAGAAGAACACAAAATTATAGCCAACAAACCACACTCTCGTTCGAATTTTCAGGGCATGTTCACTCTACACTGAATAATCGGAAAGCCATTTTTAATGCCACTGGACAATTTCACTATTTAAAAATTTACAGTGTTTCCCGAATGTGCAGGCATCAGAGTATTTTGGCAACTAACACAGTGAAACCCATTTACCTTTACCTTAGACTCGTAAAGGCTGAGTTACTTCTGGGTGTCATTTAGCAACGCAGTAAATGTCTGCCTTGAACAGTCAAAATTTCCCAAAGTAGCAGAACAACTTTCATGGGTGGGGCAAAAGGCTGGGAAGGAAGAGAATTCGTTTTGGCTTGCTCCAGCGCTGGAAGAACACTTAGCACCACACCCTCCGCAAAGGCCTACCTAACACAGCAAAGGCGACTGTCAAATCGATCCCTTTTGGGTCTGCTGTCCCCGTCCTCTAGGGAATCAAAATAAGGCAAAATAATAAAACGAGTACAGAGAAGTTTGGCGGCGTCGGGGGGTGGGGGCTTGAGGCATCTCACAGAGAAGGGCAAAAATCAACAAGAAAATGCCCCATTTTAAAATCCTGTCTTCGACCTCGGATGGGAGAAGATTTTGTTTATCCACGCGCAGTTTACTTCTGTCTCCCTGACCCATCTCCACAGGCTCTGGTGCCCGCCGCCACTTTCCGAGCAGACCATTACTCAGCACGGGAGCCGGCGCGCCTCCTCCCGCAGGCGGGAGCGGGGTCTCGGGGACAGGCGGGAAGAGGCGCGACCGCCCGGGCGCCCAGGTGACCGCGGCCCTCTCCGCTCCCCAGTCCCCGCGCCCCCCGCACCGCGCATCCCGGGAGTCCCGGAGCCCCCCGTTCCCGACCCGCGCCGGCCCCAGGCAGCCTGAGGGCGCCGAAAGGCGCAGGGCTTCGGCCACAGGGGGTTCCTGAGGGCTAGGGGAGGGAGGCCGCGGGGACCCTGTGCCTGTCCCGGGCGCCCCCAGCCCGCGCACGCCCACCTCCCAGCCCCTCTGCCCAACTTCACCGCTGCCCCGCCAGCCGGGTCCGCGCCGTCCGCCCTCGCCCCGACCCACGGGCCGCCGCGCCCACTCACGCCCCCGTTACCTTTCCATTCTTAGGGCTGCCGTTCAGGAACAGGGTCACCCGCCTCATCGCGCTGCCCCCGCTGGGTCCTGAGTGAGCCGCCACCCTCCCACCTGGTCCTCCTCCCACCTTTTTCTCCTCCCGCCCTTCCCCTCCCTCCACCCACTCGGATTCGCCTCCCTTCGCCACCTTCCTGCCCTTGGGGACACACCACACACACGCACTCTGTCCCACACCCAGGGCTCGGCCGGTCCTCCTTCCCACCCCGCCCCTAGGCTCCTCAGCCTGCCTGGGGCCCTTCCCCCACCACTCCGAGACTGACACTCAGCCTACCAACCAACCCGCGTCACCGGCCAGGGTCCAGCCAATCAGCACCCAGTGTCGGGCGGGCCCTGGCTAACCTAGCCGGGATGGAGGGAGGGAAGAGACGCTGAAGGCTAGTAGACGGGAAGGGGCATCAGCCAATCAGAGAGGCTCCTGGAGCCGGACGGCGACTTACAGCGTTACTGAGCAGGCGCACACTCAAGTCTAGGTAGCGCTCATCTGCATACGAGGGCGGGGTCTACGGAAAGGAGGTGGAGCGCTGAAAGGGACCCAAGCACCAGTCAGCCCCTCCTCCCGCGTTAGCCCCGCCCACAAGCCGGCCCAGCGAGGAAACGGCTGCGGTAGGGACGGACTGATTGGGTAAGAGCCAGCTCTTCGCTCTGTTAGGATTGGTTGAATGAGTCTTTTCGAAGTTTGCAGCATCCAATAGAAAGGTGGGAGGCGGAGTTAAAGCTCTAACAGAAGCGTTACTCCGCGAGACGCTCCCGGAAAGTAGTCCCCGCGGTCACAGGTCAGTGGCAGGTGTCTGTGGTCGGCGGGTTGACTGCAGCTCGCGGTGGCCCCATTCCGAGCCCAGGAAGTCACTCCTGTGCCAAGGAAAGAGGCCTGGGAGCGCTCGGAGTGTGCGCGCATCGGAGAAAGGGGCGGTAGCGGAGTGATTCGTAGAGTAAGTTCGGCATCGAGGGGCGGGGCCGGGAATTTGAATCGGGCGGCGGGCGGAGGAGGCGGCTGGGCAGAGCGAAAGACAGGGACTGCGCGGGCTGTGAGTGCGAGTCGGCCTCAGGGACCCTGGACTCCTTGTTCGGAGAGCGGTTCCCGGCTACGAGTGCTTTGCCAGCAGAGCCCTTCCGGACAGAGGAGCCGGGGTCTGGAAGCAGCGACCAACGCGACGCTCGCCTGCCTCGGGGCTCTGGGAATAAGCCTATCTGCCTGGCCGGCCTTCAGGTGCGGCGTGAGAGGTAGGATTGCAGCCGCGCTGCCATGGGGCTGCTTCTCCGGGGCGTTTTTATGGAGTATGTTCGGCTTACCTTGCAGCACAGAGTTAGTACTCCTCTCAGGAGCTGCTCTGGGTGACCAGGGGTGCATCCGGACCTGCTGAGACAATTTCTGGAAATAGAGCTGCGTCTTGAGAGGAAGTACCCTTATGATTCAGGTCTTCGCTTCGGTTGAAAAGCCATGGCTTATCCTTTGGGGTCTGCTTTGGTGCCTGAACAGCAGTTTCCTCCATTTCTTTCTGTTTAATTTGGCTTTAAAAGTAGGCGTTTTGAGTAGAAGAATGGTTAGCACAGGCTGGGAAGGGTATTGGGGCTGAGTGGGAGGGAAGTGGAGATGGTTAACAGGTACAAAAACATAGAATGAGTAAGATCTAGTATTTGCTAACACAACAGGGTGACGGTCCATAATTTAATTGTGCATTTAAAAATAACAAAGTGTAATTGGATTGTTTTTAACAAAAAGGATAAATATTTGAGATGATGGCTACCTCATTTACTTTGATTTGATTATTACGACTTGCATGCCTGTATCAAAATATTTCACGTACCCCATAAATATATACATCTACTGTATACCCACAGAAATTAAAATAAAAAATGGAACCTGTGACGTGTGTTTCTATGCCAGTATGGACTGTATTACAGTTCAGTCTTGAATGAGGTTCGTGATCGAATCACATTCATCTTGCTGGTGGGGTTATTTTTCATTGTTTCTCTTCACCTCTTAGATGGATGCTAATTCAAAAGACAAGCCCCCTGAAACCAAGGAGTCTGCAATGAATAATGCTGGTATGTGATGATCTGCTTCCTCCTTGTGAAGTTGAAGGTTTAGACAGAGAGTTGTCCTCACCCCTACAATATGTCGTGCGTTTCAGGAAATGCGTCTTTCAGTTTGGGAACTGGGAAGATTATGACTCCTCAGAAGCATGCCGAATTACCTCCTAATCCTTGCACACCAGATACTTTGAAATCACCTTTGAACTTTTCCACAGTAACCGTAGAGCAATTGGGAATTACACCTGAAAGCTTTGTTAGGCACTCTACAGGTAAGAAAAGTTGTCATTCTAGTGTAATGCTTTTCAAGTTTAAACAAAACTTTAATATAATTCAGCTTTATTTATTTATATGTACTGTCATATTATTTTAGGTACCTAAATTGCCTACTCTGTAAACTCGCTTCTTCAGGGAGACTTCTGTGCAGATGCATGGCTCATTTAGCATAGCAGGGATCACAGAATTTCAAGGCATCCGGCATGATAATGTTCTGAAGTCAGAGTCATGCTTAATGCCAATACTAGAAAAAAATGTGTGTGAGTCACTTTTTGACCTGTCACATGCGATGCAGGAGGGTGTTTGATATGAATACTAATAATACATTTTGTTTTCATTTATGGCAAAAATAAGAGAAAGTTTAAGAGCAATTAAGAAAATAATATACTGAAAGATCAGGATGTACCTCCTTTAAAAATCACAAACAGGGCTGGGCACAGTGGCTCATGCTTGTAATCCCAGCACTTTGGGAGGCCGAGGCAGGCAGATAACCGGAGGTCAAGAGTTCGAGACCAGCCTGACCAACATAGAGAAATCTTGTCTCTACTAAAAATACAAAATTAGTCGGGCGTGGTGGCGCATGCCTATATTCCCAGCTACTCAGGAGTTTGAGGCAGGAGAATAGCTTGAACCTGGGAGGCGGAGGTTACTGTGCGCTGAGATCGCACCATTGCACTCCAACCTGGGCAACAAGAGTGAAACTCTGTCTCAAAAAAAAAAAAAAAAAAAAATCACAAACAGAAGATTGATTCCAGCTAATGTCCTTCAAGCAGTAGAAATGAAGTTTACCAGTGAAGTCTGACTTAGATGGAAAAGAAGGAAATACTATATGAGAATGGAATTGGATCAGAGAATAGGTTTTAGAGTTGGAGGATAATGGAAGTCTTGAACATCACAGGGCACTAGACCAGGTAATACATAAGACAAGGTATAAGTGGCACGCCACCCTAACTTGCATTCTCAAGAACATGACTCTTAGACCTTTAAAAAGCTGGATTCATTTTGTGTGCTTAGGCATATGTCCAAAATTCAGGATAGTGCCAGTGGTAGGTATCAGAAAGAAACCAATCATCTTGAAGAATTAAGAATCTGAGACTGCATGTACCTAGGTGGAGATCTTACCTTTCAGTTGTTGGGGATAAAACTGACTTATTTAGAAAAAGAAAAATCCTGAGTCAAAAGCAAAAGCCATCTGTGTGTAGGAAATATGAAACGAAAATGAAAACTTAAAACGTGTTCATGTTATTTATTCTACAACTTTTAATAACTGTTCTATGTACCAGGCACTGTTTTAGAAGCATGGACTAAGTCAGCAGACAAAACAGATTCCTCTTCCACTGACTCTGTATAAACGACTCTGCCAGTAACTCTCTACTGAGCTTTCTGTAGCACATGTTTATCATGTTTTCTCTCTCAGGCTGGTACATCACGCGTATTGGACGTGGTTACTGATGATTGCCTTGTTTTGTTCCAATTTGTAAGAGAGTTTCATTACAGGAAAGTCATCATCCTACCTTAAAAAGTCCAGACGACGTTCTGCAGTCGGTGCTCGGGGCTCTCCTGAAACAAACCATCTGATTCGTTTCATCGCTCGGCAGCAAAATATAAAGAATGCTAGGAAATCTCCTTTGGCACAAGATTCTCCTTTCCAGGTATGATTTGCTTCTGAATTCTGTTGTGAATTCTGTTAGGAAGCTTTTGTGCTGTCTTTACACCTTCTAGTGCATCTGCTCTGTTTCAAATCTGGAGAGAGATTTTCTCTGTGTTTTAGAGAACATGCAGTTAGCGGCTGGGCGCGGTGGCTCACATCTATAATCCCAGTACTCTGGGAGGCAGAGGCAGGCAGATAACTTGAGGTCAGGAGTTCGAGACCAGCCTGTCCAACATGGTGAAACCCCATCTCTACTAAAAATACGAAAATTAGCTGGGTGTGGTGGCAGGTGCCTGTAATTCCAGCTACTCGGGAGGTTGAAGCACGAGAATTGCTTGAACCTGGGAGGCAGAGGTTGCATTGAGCCAAGATTATGCCACTGTGTTCCAGTCTGGGCGACAGAGTGAGACTGTCTCAGAAAAAAAAAAAACAATGCAGTTAGCATAAATGATGATGTTGACCATGGGTGATTTTTCTTTGTTTTGTTTTAGAGACGATCTCAGTCGCCCAGGCTAGAGTACAGTGGTACAATCATAGCTCACTGTAGCAATGAGCTCCTGGGCTCAAGGAATCCTCCCACCTTAGCTTTCCAACTAGCTGGAACTATAGGCATGTGCCACAGCAATGGGCTAATTAAAAAAAAATTTTTTTGTGGAGATGGGGCCTCACTGTGTTGCCGAGGCTTGTTTTGAACTCCTGACCTTAAGCACTCGCTATCAAAGTGCTGGGGTTACATGCGTGTGCCACAGTGCCCAACCCAAACGAGGGTATTTTAAGAGTTGTGAGACCCTGGATAGAATAGCTTTCTAGAGGAGCTTTCTATTTTATTTCACAGTTTTTTTTTCTAATTAATATCTACTTTTCTATGAGGTGAGGCACTACTACCTTTTTAAAAGCTTATCTTAAGTTTCTAATTTTTTCATGACTACTGTGTGTTGATGTATAGGGGCAAGGGTCTCCTGGGACAAAATGTATTTGGGACAACCTTGTGGAGAGGAGCAGCTTATTTATCTGCTGATGGGGGTGTGTTTAACTATTTTTTCAAATTTTTATTTAAATAATACATGCTCCTAAAAAGTCAGATACACTCTTGTGCTACATAGTGACATTTTGCTTGATGAAGGACTAAATATACAATGGTGGTCTCATAAGATAATAATGGAGCTGAAAAATTTCTAAGGCCTGGTGATGTGGCTCACGTAACATTGTGAAACAATGCATTGCTCACGTGTTTGTGGTGATGCTGGTGCAAAGAGTTCTACACTGCTGCCAGTTATCTACAAAAGGTTATCTACAATATATAATACTTGATAGTGATAATGAATGACTGTTCCTGGTTTATGTATTTACCATAGACTTTGTACATTAATTTAAAGTGTATTCCTTCTCTGATTTTTAAAAAAAAAGGACCTTAATGTAGTACGTGTGTCGTGCTGGCAGCAGCCTCACACGTTCTCCCTAATCCATTGGCTATCCCACAGAGCAGTCAAGGAGAGGTACTAATTTAAAGTAGAAACCGAATCATTCACCCGGCTGCTCAAAATCTTCCCATGGCCTCCTGTGATCCCTTGAATTAAACCCACACCCCTTCCTGATGCCTTTGTGTGTCCACTTTGGTGTCTCCCCGTCTCCTTCCACTCAAAGGGCACGCTGGCCTTTCTGCCCCATTCTGTTTCCACTCGGGGCCTTGGCCCTCGTTCTTGGAGAGTACCGCCCTCCTATGACAACTTCCCTTAGACCACTTTCTCATTGTTTTGGCTTCAACTCAGATTTTACTAAAGATAGAGGTCTGTCCTGATTCTAGCTAAACCAGCACTTTTAGGGACTCAGCCACATTACTGATTTTTCTTCTTAATAGCACCTCTTGTACCTGTAACTACATTTATATGTTTTCAGAATTTCACTCTAGACAGTAACCTCCCTGGCCGGATATGGTGGCTCACACTGTAATCCCAGCACTTTGAGAAGCAAAGGAGGGAGGATCATTTGAAGCCAGGAGTTTGAGACCAGCCTGGGCAATATGACAAAACTCCGTCTCTACAAAAAAAATGTTTTAATTAGCTGGGTGTGGTGGCACATGCCTGTGGTCCAAACTATTTGAGAGGCTGAAGTTGGAGGATCGTTTGAGCCCAAGACACCGAGGCTGCATTGAGCTGTGATTGTGCCACTGCACTCCAGCCTGGCTAATAGAGCAAGACCCTGTCTCAAAAAAAAAATAAAGTAATTTTCCCTAGATTCCAAGCCCCTCGAACAGTTTGTGGTACATGGAAGGAAGGTTGTTGACTGACCGACACAATTCCTAAGACAAAAATCTCAAAAAAGCAGTGCATTTTAAATGTTTCATTTGCTTTGTATGTAAACATTGTTCTCCTTCTCCAGTAGAAAATAGAGAAAAAGGCCGGGCGTGGTGGCTCAAGCCTGTAATCCCAGCACTTTGGGAGGCCGAGACGGGTGGATCATGAGGTCAGGAGATCGAGACTATCCTGGCTAACACGGTGAAACCCCGTCTCTACTAAAAATACAAAAAACTAGCCGGGCGTGGTGGTGGGCGCCTGTAGTCCCAGCTACTCGGGAGGCTGAGGCAGGAGAATGGCGTGAACCCGGGAGGCGGAGCTTGCAGTGAGCTAAAGTGAGCTGAGATCCGGCCACTGCACTCCAGCCCGGGCGGCAGAGCAAGACTCTATCTCAAAAAAAAAAAAAAAAAAGAAAACAGAGAAAAAACTATTTTGACTAGAGAAACTTACCATTTTTTTAAAAGTAGCATTTCAGAGGTGCTGCGTGTTGCTAGGATATTAAACCTGCCCCTACCATGTTCAAATATGAGTACAGAAAAAGCACATTCAAAGTAAATTGTATGAATTTGAGATCATCTTTTCCCTATTGTTCTATTAGATGAGTTGAGCACAAGCCTTTTATGAATATTATTGCTGTTTATGTCATGAACATTTATGTCATCAAGCATATTTCAATGTAAAATGTTTTCTTATTATATAATAGAGAATTTGCTTTATATTTAACCGGGAAGAGAATCAAATGTGTGAACAAATCACCATCAAACCTGGCTTCACGATATGAACTGCTTTTCCTCCCTATGATATATATTTTTTTTCTGAGACCAAGTTTTATTCTGTTGCCCAGCCTGAAGTATAGTGGTGTGATCTCGACTCATTGCAACCTCTACCTCCCAGGTTCAAGTGATTCTTCCACCTCAGCCTCCCACATAGCTGGGATTATAGGCACGCGCCACCATGCCTGGTTAATTTTTGTATTTTTAATAGAGACGGGGTTTCACCATGTTAGCCAGACTGGTCTCGAACTCCTGACCTCAAGTGATCCTCCCACCTTGGCCTCCCAAAATGCTGGGATTGCATGCATGAGCCACCGTGCCCGGCCTACTGTGTATGATATCTTAAAGGGAGGTAATTTTTACTTCACTTTTTGCCCATTAGTATAATATTTAAACATTGCCACAAACTTTGTGTCAATGGAAATGTTAGTAGTCCAAGTAATAAAAAAAAAATTTAGAGAGAGAACTTCATTTGTAATTTATTTTTTATGTAAATGGAACTCTCAATTTTTATATTACTTGCCTTTATCTGGCACTTCTATCCCTACTAGTATAAATTTCATTTTATCCGTCTTTGGCTGGAACCCTATTAACGGGATTTCCATAGAGCTTCTGTGCTTATACCGTCTAACTTTGTATTTTAAGAGAATGGCAGGCTTTCAACCCTAAGAAGTAAATATCCTCCAGGTCCCATACAGTCAGGACAATTAACTGGGAAGAGCCAAAAAAGAGAGCAATGCAAATGTGGTATCTGAGTATGTATGGAACTTCTGTATCTCATTCTGGCCCCTGGGCTGGAGGGCATGTGTAGAGCGGTGCTGAGTAGAAACAGCTTGGACTGAAGTAGGTATGCTGAGACTTACCTGTGACACAGGCACCATTGCAGATGGCTTCCTATGGATACATCTAGCACAACATTTGGTAAAAATTGCAAACAGGTTGCTCCTGTCCCTTTTTGTTGTACCATCCCAGAGCGCAATGTTTTCTTGGCACCCTCCATCTACTCTTAGGCTGGCCTCTCAACATTTTTGTGCCAAACTTCTTTATTCAAACTGAAAATGTGTGATTCCAGGGTGAAGAAGCTCTACCACACTAACTCCTTACCTCTGATCTTCAAAAAGCATATGTGTACTGTATTTAATTTGGGATTCAAAGGCTGTAGGCCTAGAATATAGAAAGTATGAATTGATTATAATCTTATATATTTTGTACTTTTGCAGGGCAGCCCTGCACTGTATCGAAATGTTAACTCTTTAAGAGAACGAATATCGGCCTTCCAGTCAGCTTTTCACTCCATAAAGGAAAACGAGAAAATGACCGACTGTCCAGAATTCTCAGAGGCAGGAAGAGAGTCCGAGATGACAGACTTGAGTGAGTAGAGATAATTCGTTCAGTTTTGACTTCAGTATTTATAAAGACAAGCTTCTGAGATATGAAATGATTTAGTGTGAAACAATCTTTTCAGAACACAGTTATGTTTATGAAATGAGACTAACATTAAAATTTGGGGCATTTCACATAAAATATGGATTTCTGGTTTCTCTTGGAAAAAAAAAACCTGGCATCAGGCATTCCTAATCCTACATTTCCACATGGTTGCAATTAAATTTTAAGTTTTAAAATGTCAGAGATAATTAGCTCATTTCACCTTTACCATAGAGCTTTTGGCAATTTTGAGTTTATAAATCTTGATTTTTACAGGATTATTATTAAGCTTGGCAAGCATTTAATACATGAAATAAATTCATATAAATTTTATATGAGTACCAAACACCCAACCTTGATGTTAAAAACAAATATATCCAGCCAGGCGCAGTGGCTCATGCCTGTAATTCCAGCACTTTGGGAGGCTGAGGAGGGAGGATCACTTGGGATCAGGAATTCGAGACCAGCCTGACCAACATGGTGAAACCCTGTCTCTACTAAAAATACAAAAAATTAGCCAGGCATGGTGGCACATGCCTGTTATCCCAGCTACTGGGGAGGCTGAGGCAGGAGAATCGCTTGAACCCGGGAGGTGGAGGTTGCGGTGATCCCAGATCGTGCCATTGCACTCTAGCCTGGGCAAAGAAGTGAGACTCACTTTCAAAAAAAAAAAAAACACCACACACACAAGTATATCCAATCTGATAACCTGCTATGTTCTGTAACTCTTAGATTGTAGTTTATTTGGTTGTTTTTTGAGTCTTTTTTTTTTCCCCCTAATCACAAAGCATTTCAGACACCAGAATGTGGCAAAATCTTGGTCTTACTGTAATCATTATAACCATTCTCTGGTACTTTACACGCTAAGGTTCCAAATGAGTTTGTTTTGAATTCTTGAACCATCTTTAAGTGCAATTTCAACACCACCCATGAGGATTGCTCTGTTAGCCCAAGACAAGGCCCCCTCATCTGTCTCTAGAGTGTGTGACCTGTTCAGATTTACCGATTTATATTTGTAGTTTGTGACTCACTTATTGTTTCAGTTTTTTCCTGGGTCTTAAAATTTATTTACATCATTATAATTCTGCAGACAATTCCTTTTTTTTAAGCTAGAAAAAACTGAGGCACATTGTGGTTATCTGTTTCATAAAGTCATACAGAGTATTAGAAAATAACCACATCTTTTAAAATAACAGGTGTCATCATACATTTAAAAAGCGTAAGATACTATGTTAGACATGCGAAAGTATTTTAGTATATCTTATCTTTTCAATAGGCATGTTTTCATTCCTTTCAGTTAGATTTATTGTTTTGGAATAAAAAAGTGTGCTAGATTTTTCTTTTCATTGATAATTTAGACTCAAGAACTAGATTTTACTAAAATTATTACGATGCACAATAGCCGGGTATGGTGGCTCATGCCTGTAATCCCAGCACTTTGGGAGGCTGAGGTGGGTGGATCACCTGAGGTCAGGAGTTCAGACCAGCCTGACCAACGTGGTGAAACCCCATCTGTACTAAATATACAAAGATTAGCCGGGCATGGTGGCATGAGCCTGTAATCCCAGCTACGCAGGAGACAGAGGCAGGAGAATCACTTGAACCCAGGAGGTGGAGGTTGCAGTGAGCTGAGATCGCACCGTTGTACTCCGGCCTGGGTGACGAGTGAAACTCTGTCTCAAAAAAAAAAGAAAAGAAATAAATATATATTTTATATATATGAAAACATTTATGCCTGTGTTGTTTTGTTTTTGTTTTGTGTTTATAGCCAGAAAGGAAGGTCTCAACCTGTGCCAGCAGTCTGGGTTCCCTGCAGTGTTGTCCTCCAAACGTCGGAGAATATCCTATCAGAGAGACTCTGATGAAAATCTAACAGATGCTAAAGGAAAAGTAATTGGTCTCCAGATACTCAATATTGATACAGACAGAGCATGTGCAGTTGAAACTTCTGCAGATCTTTCTGAGGTAATTCACTTACTTTACGCATAGGCAAATGAAGTTTTGGTTTTCTGCATAGGCAGTTTTAAGGCTGTCAGTGCCATTCTTCAATTTTAGTACCTTGTTCTGCCCTGTGGTAGCTGGGTGTGTGTGTGTGTGTGTGTGTGTGTGTGTGTGTGTGTGTGTGTGTGTGTGTTTCCTACCTGTTAATTTTATGGTTGTTGGCATTTATTGCTTATTAGAGACGGTTTGGATAGCAATCTCACTTTTGACTACTAACCTTACAAAGAGAATAAGCCCTGGGATCTTCTGTGTGTGAGGTATTCTAGAGGGTGATACTCTAAGAAGGGAGGAAGTTACAGTCCTGCCCTCAGGCAGTATTTTTTCTACTGGGGAGCAGGGTATAAGCAGATGCCTTCTATGTGGGGTGTACTCCACAGGCCTGGAAGTCTTGCACTTATGCCTGCCCCTGACTGCTTTCCTTCTGATGGAAATGAGGGTGCCATTCAGCAAATTCGCCTTTGCTCTGCTCACTTCTTTCAAGTAGCTGTAGGGATTTTTGTGGCTTACAACTACCTAAACCCTGTCAACATGATCAAAAGGTGATATTAGAAGAAAAGTAATACTACTGAAGATCAGCTGACCTGTGTGCGCACTTGTGAACAGGGAGCTGGTCTTTCCTGACAGGCTTTTCTTGCTTCATGCTCCTAGTTCTGGTTTGACACACTAGCTCCTCATGTCCTTTGTGAGAGGAGACACCTAACACCATTACAGTTGGAACTCTTTCTGCACCTTCTCTGTCACTTAGATCCAGTGCTCGTCCTATTCGTTTTATATGGACTGGCAGAACAAAGATTTGATAGTTATTAGAGATTCTTCAGGCTCCAGTGGATTTCAGTCACCTATAATCTTGGCTCCCTCCACCCTGTTCAGGTTGATGTGAAATCCCCACCGGACAGAAGCAAGAGTAATTGTTTGTTATCAGAACTTTGATTAATTGTTTGAACATACATCATGATTCAGATATTATTTCTGAATTAATGTGGCTGTGTTTTCTATCCTAGCCTTTAATGTTTTTCATATCCCAGTTATTGATTTCGTTTGGTATTTGATAATTATATAAACTTTATTTTGAGAATTTTCTCTAAAGAATTGCAGATAATACAACTCTCTAGGCTATAACAACAAAAATATGTCCTTTAAACTTTTCCTGGGGAATTAAAAGTTGATTTGTCGGATGTTCAGGATGCAGTTAGTATGGATACTTCATTGTTAGATCCTGTACACTTTGTGTTTATGAGATAATGAAGGTGACTGAACTCCAGATTTCCAGGTAATCTATAATGTTTACTCAAATCTTTATAAAGACATTAGTAGTACTGTAAGTAATAAAATGTAATACTCTTTCCATTTTTCCCCAAGAAATCGTCTAAACGTGGTTCAATACAGTCTGGAGTTTTAGTTGAAGAATCTCTTCCCCTTTCAGAGCTCACAGAGACTTCAAATGGTAAGTAATCTTTTCTTAGTACATGGCCAGTTTCCCAATTCATAGACATTTATGATTTGTGTACCTGTTTGCTAAAATTTGGGGAAAATGATATTGCTTCCTACTTTTTAGGAGCTCATGGCCTAGTAGAGATGCTTCTGAATTCTTTTCATATGAGAGATACTCTCTTTTTTAAGCTACCTTCAATAAGAATTAGTGAAGTATTTCCAAACTCATGGAATTTAGTATAAAGAGGTAGCACCTATGAACATATTAACAAGTATTCTTTGTTAGAGAAACACTACTTGTAATAATTTTATTTGTTTTAAGTATGTAAAAGAGTTTTACCAGAATGTAAAAATCATTCTTTCTCAAAATCAGTATGCTTGTACTGAGTGAACATTACTAGCAAGGGTTTAGCTTGACTTTTTTTTCTACTTGGATCTTTAAAGTAAAACTCTTATGGGCATATAATTGGATCTTGTGTTTTTTTAATCCATTCTGATAATTTATTATAATTGGAATATTTCATCTGTTAACTTCAGGTAATTACTTAACGTGATTTTATTCATATCTGTCATTTTATCATATGTTTTCTATTCCTAATTATTGCTCTGTAATCTTTCATAGTCTGTTTGATATTATACAGTATCACATAAAATACAGAAACTACAAACTCTGCAGATCAATTTCCTCTCCTTTCCAGCCATGGCTTTTATGATCCTTTACGGATATACATTTATTTCATTATAAGCCCCACAAGATGTTGTTTTTGGATTAGACAGTTATATGTGCTTTTTTTTTCCTTTTTTTTTTTAAGGCAGTTTCTTACTCTGTTGCCCAGGCTGGAGGGCAGTGGTGCGATCGTGGCTCATTGCAACCTCCCCCTGCCAGGTTCAAGCCATTCTTGTGTTTTAGCCTCCTGAGTAGCTGGTATTATAGGCGTGCACCACCATGCCCAGCTAATTTTATGTTTTTAGTAGAGATGGGATTTTGCCATTTTGGCCAGGCTGGGCTTCAACTCCTTGCCTTCAGCAATCCACCTGTCTTGGCCTCCTAAAGTCCTGGGATTACAGGCGTGAGCCACTGTGCCCAGCCAAAACAGTTATATGTGCTTTAAATAGGTTAAGAGAAGAAAAATAGTCTTTTATATTTACCCAGATACACCATTTCTTATGTTCTTCATTTATTCCTAAAGATCTGAGTTTCTCTGTCTTATTTTTCTTCAAGCTGAAAAAGAATTTTTTTAGCAATTTTGTAGTGAGCCTCTGCTCTGACTTTGAATTTTAATCATAAGATAAATGGGTGGATGTGCACCTGCATGGTCCCCCTGCACAGGACAAAGTTGTGAGTTTGTTACCACGATAGAATAAGGTGTTCTTGCCTTCAACAGTTTCTTTTTTTTCTTCTTCTTCTTATTTTTGAGATGGAGTCTCGCTCTGTTGCCCAGGCTGGAGTGCAATGGCGCAATCTCATCTCACGGCAACCTGTGCCTCCTGGGTTCAAGCAGTTCTCTGCTTCAGCCTCCTGAGTAGCTAGAATTACAGGCACCTACCACCGTGCCCAGCTAATTTTTTTGTATTTTCAGTTGAAACGGGGTTTCACCATCTTGGCCAGGCTGGTCTTGAACTGCTGACCTCATGATCCACGTCTCGGCCTCCCAAAGTGCTGGGATTACAGGCATGAGCCACTGTGCCCGGCCCAACGGTTTCTTAACAATTCTTTTTGCTTTGCTCTTATGGGACTTTGCGTAGGAGTGACAGATTCTCTGTGACAGTGATTATAGATTGTATGAAGTGTGGCGATTAACAGTTGTCATCGTACTAAACACCTCACTCTACAATGTGAAATGTTGACATCACACAGGCCAAAATTTTATTTAGGCATGCCATGAAGCCATACTCAGAGATATTGTAATTAGACAGGGAAGAATAGATCTACCATAGTAGATGGGGCCTTGATGAAAGGAGTCTGGTGTTGATTTCTGTATTTTAAACTCTGTTGTTTTTTGTTGGCACCCCAGACAGTGCACCTTCAGGGAGAATAAAAAGATGTTCTAAGATGGAATCAAGTGTCCCTTGTTAAGGGGGAGCTTAGGGAGACCTGCATGGCACCTCCGATCTCCTTTACCCCCTCTGCTTCCTCTGTTTTACCTATGTAGCCAGAAATCCAACTCAGTGACTCTCCCTGCGTTCTCTGCACCTGCCCCAGAGCTGCTAATATTTGGTATGCTGATAGCCTCAATTTTGTTTTTGTTTTTTTTTAACCAAATGGCTCTGTGCTGTTTCTTTTTTTTTTTTTTTTTTTTTTGAGACAGAGTCTTGCTGTGTCACCCAGGCTGGAGTGCAGTGGCGCAGTCTCAACTCACTGTAACCTCCGCTTCCCAGGTTCAAGCCATTCTCCCACCTCAGCCTCCCGAGTAGGTGGAATTACAGGCACCCGCCACCATGCCCGGCTAATTTTTGTATTATTGTAGAGATGGGATTTCACCATGTTGGCCAGGCTGATCTTGAACTCCTGATCACAGGTGATCTACCCGCCTTGGCCTCCCAAAGGGGTGGGAATTACAGGCATGAGCCACTGCTCCCAGCCCATCTGTGCGTTTCTTAATCAATCCACACACTTTCACACCTTATTTTTCTCTTAAAATATCCAACACTCCTTCCTTTATTTCTTTTTAAAATTTAGATACATATAATTTATGTTTTCAACAGATAATTTTATAGTGTATGTGTCATGTAATTGTTTTGTTTTTCTTAAATGTATTACTATTATTTTTGAATGACAAACCATAACTGTACATATTTATGGGGAACAATATGATATTTTGATATATTTATACAATGTGGCATGATTAAATCAGGCTAATTAACATGTCCCTCACTTCACTTACCTGTCTTTTTTTTTATGATGAGACATTTGAAAATTACTCTCTTAGTTATTTTGAAATATATAATACACTAATATTGACTGTAGACACTGTTGTGTAATAGATCTCAAAACTGATTCCACTTGTCTATCTGAAACCTTGTATTCTTTGATCAACAACTCCCCATTTCCTTCCTCACCACTTCTACAGCCTCTGGTAACCACTATTCAACTCTTTACTTCTATAAATTCAACTTTGTTAGATTCCTCATGTACATGAAATCATGTAGTTTTTGTCTTTTGTGCCTGGCTTGTTTCACTTAGCAAAATCTCTTCCAGATTCATCCATGTTGTTGCAAATGAGAGTCTCCCCGCTTTTAGGGTTAAATAGTATTCTCCTGTGTGTATATACCATGTTTTCTTTATCCATTCACCCATTAATGGACGCTTTTCATTGACAAGAATGATGTTAGTGACAGGTTTGTCATGTATGACCTTTACTGTGTTGAAGAACATTCTGTTCCTAATCTGAGAATTTTTATTGTGATATTGTGTTCAATTTTGTCAAATGCTTTTTCTACAATCTATTGAGGTGATCATATGGTTTTCAGTCTTTTTTTTTTCATTTTCCAAGAGTGTTTATTAAAATAGGCAGTAATCAGTACATGTACATCATATGAGCAGTTATTCAAAATCAGCCCTTCCAGGAGAGGGGCTACATCTCAGTTTTCCTGTCTATATAATAAAATGCCAAAAGTACTTCCCTAAAGTACAAAGGCATTTCCTTAGTAGTCTTGGTACCAGTAACAATATGATTACTAAACATCTCTAACGTGGTTTTCATTACAAAGAAACATGTTTCACATAAGAGCTTCATAATACCCAGAGACAGAATTTGTGCGTGCTTAAAATTTGAAGCCAGGCTATTTCTGATATATATTTTTTCATTTCTTCCAGTTTTTTATTTTTATAAATATGCACGCAGTTTCCTACCAGTTTAAAACACACACACGAAACACTGCTCAGAGCACCATGAATGCCTTATAGTAGCTTCTTTGAGACTATGATCATAATACATGGAGGGGAGTCCTAATTTCTAATATGATTTGCTCCTTTCCCCAAATCTCAGCAATTGTCAGATACAGAAAAGGTTTCTGGGCAGAGGGCGAAAGAATAGTTATGAATAATTTCACAATGATCTGCTTAAGGAAACATAAATGGTGATCATATGACTTTTATTTTTCATCTTCTTTATGTCATGTATCACATAGATTTGGATATGTTGAACCATCCTTGCATCCCAGGGATAAATCTAATTTGATCACGGTGAATGATTCTTTTAATGTGTTCCTGAATTAGGTTTGCTAATATTTTGTGGAGGATTTTTGCATCTTTGTTCACCAGGGATATTGATGTATAATTTTCTTGTATGTAGCAGGGTAGTGCTAACCTTGTAAAATGACAAGAAAGTATTTGCAAGTATTTTCTCTACTTTTTTTTTTTTTTTTTTTTAAGTGTTTGGGAAAACTTGTCAGTTCTTTAAATGTTTGATGGAAGTCAGCAATAAAGTCATCTGGTCCTGGGCTTTTCTTTTGGTGGGAGATTTTTGTTACTAATTCAGTCGTCATCTTACTCATTATTGGTCTTTTGAGATTTTCTATTTGTTCATGATCCATTTCTTTTATCCAATTTGTTGGCATTTAATTATCCATAGTAGTTTCTTGTGATCCTTTGTATTTTGGTGTCAGGTTCTCTGGTTGCTTCCTGTGCTCTGAAGTCAAATGATATTGCTAGCTATCCTCCATGGTCTAGTAAGATCACTGGCTGGACTTTGCCTCAGTCAGGTAGAGCTGCTCTCTGGGCTCTGTGATTGTCTCTGATTTGGCAGAGTTGCAGGTTGTCTTCCTTGGCTGGTCAGTACTATTGTTTAGAATCTGTAGTTGGGCAGAACCGTGTGATGGGCTCTGAGGCTGCTTGAGGTTGTTGCTTGGCCCCATAGGGTGGGCAGGGCCTGAGGCTGTACTCCACAGATGTGTGTGGATTTCGGCTTGCCTCCCAGCCCAGGGAAGGGTTAAGCAGAGCACTGAGGTTTGGTAGAGTCACTTCTCTGCAGCTGGGGTCGAGCAGGGACAGATGCTCCTTCCACAGGTAATCACTGACACTACCTGGCTTGGGGAATGCTTAGTGACAGCAGAAGGGCTTAGTTTGATCACCTTTCCACTTCTAGGATTGGGTAGGCCCAGATGTACCTTTCATGGGTAATTGCTGACCTACAGTTGCTCCCCCTAACTCAAAATCCAAACTCTGAAACTTTTTGAGTGCCAGCATGACACTCAAAGGAGATGGTTATTGGAGCATTTTTGGATTTTCAGGTTAGAGATGCTTGACTGGTAAGCAGAATGCAAATATTTAGGCCGGGTGTAGTAGCTCACGCCTGTAATCCCAGCACTTTGGAAGGCTGAGGCGGGCAGATCACGAGGTCAGGAGTTTGAGACCAGCCTGACCAATATAGTGAAATCCTGTCTCTACTAAAAATACAAAAATTAGCCGGGCGTGGTGGCACCTGCCTGTAATCCCAGCTACTCAGGAGGCTGAGGCAGGAGAATTGCTTGAATCTCGGAGGCAGAGGTTGCAGTGAGCTGAGATTGCGTCGCTGCACTGGAGCCTGTGTGACACAGCGAAACTTCATCTCAAAAAAAAAAAAAAAAAAAAAAAAGAAAATATTTCATTGCAAGCACTAGAACTTAGTTGACTCACATCTTTACAGCTAGGGGCCAGATATTTCCTCTGTGGGCAATCGCTGACCTATAGTTGCCTCTGGACCTGGGGAAGACCTGATGGGAGCACCCAAGCTGTGTGGGGAAGCTGGACAGGGATTTGAACCACTAACCATGTTTCCTGCAGCTTAACATAGCTTGCTGGTTTCTCTGGTGTGGCATCTCTGTTAGCTGGAATGCAGGAAACCACCAAAATTTGCTCTGGTGGCTGTGATCACCATCCCACATTCCTTGTTTTATCTGACCCCAGTGGTCCAGCCTTGCCAGTACTCCCAGTGTTTCCTGGGGGACGAGACAAGAATGCAGCACCTGCAAAGGATCCCAGAACGGTGGGGAAGCCAAATGTCTGCCTCTCACTCACTCTTCCCACTGTAGAAACTGTGGGTCCAGGGGAATTCTCTGTGTGTGGCACTGTGCCAGTTGGGAGAGGGACAGCACAGTCAAACAGAACAGTTTCTTACCACTTGTTTATGGCTTTTCTCCATTCTGGGGTCCAAGGAGGTGTCTCAACCTCACTCCCAAATTCTGGTATATTCAGGATGTTATTTTTGCCTGCAGACAGTTGCTCATTGGATTTCTCTGGGAACAAGGAATGAAGCCACAGAACTCTTACTCCGCTATCTACCCCCACGTCACTCCAGTATTTTTGTTTTATATCAAAGTACATATATGTAAGGAATTAGATATAATTCGGATTTAACTGGGCCCCTGCATCTTTATTTGCCAAATCTGGCAGCTCTACTCATGAGTGATCTGAGAGAAAGTTCTCTGGTAGCCTTTTGCAGTTCCTTGCTTCCTGTACCATTGAGAAAATAAGAGATGTTGGGAGCAAAGGTCTTAGGCCTCTCACCCCTAAGCCCTCCTGCATCTCTGTATGTGTGTATCTACCTTTGCTCCTCTTTCAAAAGGGTCTCAATGTTCTTACGTAGGGCCAGCCTCTTTTTTTTTTTTTTTTGAGATGGAGTCTCACTCTGTCGCCCAGGCTGGAGTGCAGTGGTGCGGCCTCAGCTCACTACAACCTCTGCCTCCCGGGTTCAAGTGATTCTCCTGCCTCAGCCCTCCTGCGTAGCTGGGACTACAGGCACACGCCACCACGCCTGGCTAATTTTTGTATTTTTAGTAGAGATGCTGTCTCACCATGTTGGCCAGTCTGGTCTCAAACTCCTTAATCTCTGGTGATCTGCCCACCTTGGCCTCCCAAAGTGCTGGAATTACAGACATGAGCCACCATGCCTGGCCTCCACCCTCTTTTTTATGGACTGATTCCCATTGCTCCTTCTCTTTCCAAGGATCTTGTGTCTGAGTTGTCCCCTCTCTTTTCTGAATTGTTAACTTTTCTTATTCAGCTACTAGATGCTGTAAAATATCCCATCTTAAACTTCCCTTTGCCCCAGGATTCCCTTCTAGCCAGAACACCATTTCTTTACTCTCCTTTAGGCAAAACTTTTAAGAGAAGGCTGCACTCTGTCTCCTTGCCTCCCATTCTCTCTTGATCCATCTCCAAATAGGCCTTGTTGACCCACCATCTCCTGGCTGCCATCCCAGTGGTAGTCAGTCTCAACACATTCGTCTCCTTGATGTCTTAGCAGCACTATGGATGGATATAGACATCTATAACCAGGCCCTCCTGTGAGAAGCGTTTTCCTCACTGGGTTTCAGGATGTCATTCTCATTTTCCCGTGTATCACTGACCATTTCCTCTTTGTGTATTTTCTTTGCTCCTCTTCTTCCATCCTGACCTTCAAATATTTGAATGCCCCCGGACCTTTGCGTTCAGTGCTTGGACCTTTTTTCTCTATATACAGGTTGAGCATCCCTAAGCCAAAAATCCAAACTATGAAACTTTTTTTTTTTTTTTTTTTGAGACCGAGTCTCGCTCTGTCGCCCAGGCTGGAGTACAGTGGCGCAATCTCCGCTCACTGCAAAGCTCCACCACCTCCTGGGTTCACGCCATTCTCCTGCCTCAGCCTCCTGAGAAGCTGGGACTACAGGCGCCCGCCATCACGCCTGGCTAATTTTTTTTTGTATTTTTAGTAGAGACGGGGTTTCACCGTGTTTGCCAGGATGGTCTTGATCTCCTGACCTTGTGATCCACCCGCCTTGGCCTCTCAAAGTGCTGGGATTACAGGCGTGAGCCACCGCGCCCAGCCAACTATGAAACTTTTTGAGTGCAGACATGACACGCAAAGGAGATGGTTAGTGGAGCATTTCTGGATTTTCAGGTTAGAGATGCTTGACCGGTAAGTAGAATGCAAATATTTCAAAATCTGAAAAAAAATTGTAATCTGAAACACTTGTGATTCTAAGCATTTGGATAAAAGATACCCAATGTGTACTCTTTCTAGGTGACTCTTTCTAGGCGACATTATCACATGCTGTTGACTTCAAATTAAAATAGTTGCCCGTGGTCTTTTCCTGGAACTCTTGAATTAAGTCCCCAGCTCCCTTTCATGACCTTCACTTGAATGCCTAATAAACATCTCAAACTAAACATAGTCCAATAGGTCTTGATGATTTTTTTCCTTCACAAACCCGCTCATCTCTGTTTTCTTCATCTTAGTAAATGACACTCTCATTCACCTCATTGCTGTATCTCAAATATTGGACTTAACTTGATACCTCTCTTTTTCTTTTCCCTTTTTTTTTTCTCTTAAGTCAGAGTCTTTGCTGTGTCACCCAGGCTGGAGTGCAGTGTGGTGTGATCTTGGCTCACTGCAGCCTCAACCTTCTGGGCTCAAGGAGTCCTCCCGTCTCAGCCTTCCTAGTAGCTGGGACCACAGGTGCATACCACCATGCCCAGCTAATTTTTTTTTTTTTTTGGTAGATACAGGATCCTACTATGTTGCCCAGGCTGGTCACCAACTCCTGGGCTCAAGCGATCCTTCCATTCCACCTCAGTCTCCCAAAGTGCTGGGATTACAGGTGTGAGCCACTGCACCCAACTGATACCTCTCTTTTTCAAATGAAACTTGTTACCGCATTGGCAAATGCTGTTGGGTCTTCAAAATATGTCAAATGTCCACCCCCTTCTCACCTTTTGCATTCCTATCAGTGTGGTCCAGGCCATCACCATCTCCTGCCTGGATTGTTTTATATGTCCTCTGAAGTTGTCCTGCTTCTGCTCTTTCCCCAGTCCCCTGTTACAGTTTTTCACACAGTAGCCAGAGCACTGGTTTTAAAATGTAAGTCACAGTATCTCACTGCCCTCCTCAAAATCTTTTATCAACTTCCTGTTATACTTAGAGAAGTAGCCAAAGAACATATTATTTCTACTAGGCCTTCCCTGGCCTGGTTCTGAACCATTGCTCTGAGCTTATTTCTCAGCTCTCTTGTCCATGCCCCCTGTTCCAGCCACAGCAGCCTTGCTGGGCCTCTGCTATGCCAGGTACATCTTTACCTCAGGTCTTTGCACTTGGCTTTGTGTGCATAGTGTCCATTCCTAAATCAGTGTGTGGTTCACCTCGTTCTATTCAGGTGTCTGCTCAGGAGCTCTCTGTTTACCCAAAGCAGTAGCACTTCCTTCCAGCTTATCATACTGTATTCCTCTCTTACTACATTATTTTCTTTAATAGCATATATTAACTACTTGTTGTGTGTATATATATATAACTTTTTATTTGAAATAACTAAATTTGCTATCTAGTTGTAAGAAATAATATAAAGAAATCCAGTATTCCCTTCACCTAGTTTCCCTCAGTAGTGACATGTTGCATAGCTACAATATATTAATATCACAACCAGGAAATGGACATTGCTGCAATCCACCAACTTGTTTTCAGATTTCACCAGTTTTACATGCACACACTTTTGTGTATGTTTAGTCCATGTGGTTTTATCACGTGTGGATTCATGTGAGCACAGTGCAGCCAAGCCACAGTGCGGTTCTGTCCTGAGGATCCTCATGTTTCTCTTCATAGCCACCACTCCTTCCCTCTCCCTCCTCCCTGCTGTGAGATATTATAATCCCTGCTTATTCCGTGCTGGTTGATGGGGTGTGCTCATCTTTACTTCTTCAGCACCTAGAGGAGTGCCTGCCACATCGTGTATTTGTTAAATGGATCACTTAATCATAAGGCAACGTTCTCCTGTGGGAAGAATTTGGGAAGAAAAGCCATGCCTGTTTGGGGCACATACAGTGTGTTTGTAGTTTGGTGTGATGATCTTTCTCTTCTCATTCCTGCCACCCTCGAATGTTGAAATGCCTGTGACTCTAGCAATAAAATTGCTTATTAGTCAGTGCTTGGCTCAGATTAATTTTTATGGTCCAAGTAGTAGGTGTCATGAGTAGAGGCACACTAATAGCTTATAGCTGATTCATGATACCTTCTTTCAAACTCTGACTCAGAGATTTCCTGGGGAGCCCAATCCCCATACCCACTTTACCCTTCATAGTCATATTTGAGGTAAAAACTGACCAATGCTGCTTCTTTACCTCCTTTTTTCTTTCCAAATGAAATCCCAGACGTTACTGCCTAATCAGGTTATATTAGGTTTGAATTTCTTCATAGCACGTTATTATCTTTGCAAATACACAATATATTTTTGGTCTAGAACAAACAGATTTAAGAGATCTTCCTCCTCTCAAGTTTACATGTTTATCTTGAAGCACTGAAGGTTGCTGACTGTGTAGTGGGCAAAGGATCAAGCGATGCCGTTTCGCCTGACATGTTCACAGCAGAAGTGAGCTCAGACGCAGTCCCTGATGTCAGGTCACCAGCTACTCCAGCGTGCAGGAGGGACCTTTCCACCCCTAAGACCTTTGTACTTCGTTCTGTACTGAAGAAACCCTCTGTTAAGATGTGTCTAGAGAGCTTACAGGTAAGAAGAGAGTTAAATTTCCTAAAGCAAATGAATAAAAATGCATTTTCGTTCAAAGTAATACCCTTGAAATGTCATATTTCATACTAGTTTAAAAGGAAATGTCTTACCTGTCTTATTGTGAATTTTTTTCCTTTTCTTATTGACAACACTGTGTAGTTCCTTTTGTTCTTATTTTAAAGAATTAAATACAGTATATAGTATGCAGAATTTAATATAAGTAGACTGTAGTTTATAAAGGGTCATAATCTTACATAATCTTATTGCAGTAACATTATTGATTTATGTAATTATATAAGTGATATTAATTACTTAATCATAATTAATGTGTCAGTCTGTTAAACAGATTATTCCTCCCAAAATATTTGGTATTAAAAGTACCTCTTATAGCCATCCTTTTTTGTCTAAGCCCAGTCAATATGAGGAAAGAGGAAGTTGATAGGAACTAGCTGGCATTTATTGAGTAGTTTCTATTGATAGTTCTGGCATATATATACAGCAGTAGTGCTCCCAGAAAGGTATAGGACCTGTTTGACATACACTTAGGCTTGTAGGTTGTTAAGTGAACCCAGATAAGTCTACTGTTAAAATCTGTGACAGGCTGTCAGTCCATGAGAGGTTGAGAGAATAGCCTCAGGAGTCAAAATGCCAAGTTTCAGATCTTGACTTGGAAACATAGTCACTGAGCAAATTATTTGACCTTTCTGTGCCTGGTTTCCTTATCCATAAAAATGTAAAGTTGGTAACTACTTTTAGAGTAATTTGAGCGTTAAATGGGATACTATAAAATCACCACGAGTGTCTGGCACCCCAGAAATACAAATCTTTTTTTCAAACCATAAACATTTTAACATACAAGTATGCCTACAAGCCTGTTCTAATCTGTTCTGAAGCCAAAAGGAACTAAATTACCTTCTATTTACATGGATCATTGATGGTCAGTTGCTATTTATAAAGCTTTAATAATTTTGGTTAAAGAGGTGATTTGTGGCCACACACCTGTAATCCCCTGACTTTGGAAGGCCAAGACTGAAGGATCGCTTGAGCCCAGGAGTTTGAGACCAGTCTGGGCCAAAAAAAAAAAGCTGGTTTGGATCTGTAATACACACAGCGCTGTTTGTTCATATCTTCTCAAAAAGACTTAACATCTGAATGATCCGTGCAACTCTTATTTTATAACAATATGACACAGCAAGTATTAAGTCTTGTCATTAGAATCATATGAAAACACAACTGGCCAGGCATAGTGTCTCAACGCCTGTAATCCCAGCACTTTGGGAGGCCGAGGCAGGTGGATCACGAGGTCAGGAGATAGAGACCATCCTGGCTGACAGGGTGAAACCCCGTCTCTACTAAAAATACAAAAAATTAGCCAGGCGAGGTGGCGGGCGCCTGTAGTCGCAGCTACTCAAGAGGCTGGGGCAGGAGAATGGCTTAAACCTGGGAGGCAGAGCTTGCAGTGAGCCAAGATTGGGCCACTGCACTCCAGCCTGGGCAACAGAGTGAGACTCCGTCTCAAAAAAAAAGGAAAATGAAACATTTACAACTAATGATCTTTATACTAAGATGGCAAATATTGGGAGGCATATAAATTGTGAGTTGTTTGCTGACTTTTCTGATTGTTTCAGTTAAAAATAAATCTAAAAGTAAACATGAGCTTTGTTGTATAAGTTAACTTATTTTGCAATATTGGTATGTGCATTTTCCTGGTCAGAAAAATGAACTGACTTGAGAGACAGATGAAGGAGGTTTATTTGGGGCAGGACTATTTCTTAGAGCAGGTACTGTTCTTAGAATTGGATGTACAGGAGAAAATGAGGAATTCTTGATAACAAGGACTGGTCAGAGGTTTAGGTGGAGGCTAGACGAGTAGGTGGTGATTAAGAGGGACCTTTGATCCAGTCTGTAGGCCTGGCTGTCTCCTGCTGAGCTCCAGGGGCCCTGTATTTAGGCTTGTTCTGTCTTTTTCTACGGGGCTTACAATATCCCTTCCTTCCTAACTTGCCTACACTGTAATCTTCATTTGGAGAAACACACAGGGACAACTGCTACCTTCTTTCGTTGTTTCTTCCTCAAGAATATAGTAACGTAAAAAGATTTAAATACCAGGAATAGGTGTGGTTCGCATGTTTAAAAGATAGAACACGATGTTATACCATTTAACTGTTGGCTTTTTTCTTATTTTAGTGCAATTCTTCTATCTCAGATCATTTATATAGTTTTCCTCATCTGACACCATATATGGTACATGTAGCCTTCAAATCCATGGGTTCTGCATCCATGGATTAAACCAACCACAGATCAAAAATTATCAGGAAAAAAAAGTCACAAAACACATAAAAACAATAACATATAACAGCATCATACGATACATATTAACAATACCATATAACAATGCCATTTAAAAGTATTCTTTTAGGTTGGGCACAGTGGCTCCTAGCTGTAATCCCAGCACTTTGGGAGGCCGAGGCACACAGATTGCTTGAGCTCATGGGTTCGAGACCAGCCTGGGCAACATGACGAAACCTCATCTCTGCAGAAAAATACAGAAATTAGCTGGGTGTGGTAGTGCGCATCTGTAGTCCCAGCTACTCGGGAGGCTGAGATGGGAGACAGGTTACAGTGACCTGAGATTGCACCATTGCACTCCAGCCTGGGTGATAGAGCCAGGCCTTGTCTCAAAAATAAATAAATAAAAAATATTCTTTGACATGACATTTACATTGTATTAGATATTATAAGTAGTATTTAAAGTATACGGGAGGATGTGTTCAAGTTGTATGTAAATACGGTGCCATTTTATAAAAGGGACTTGAGCATCCGTGGATTTTGGTATCTTAGGGTACCCTAAAACGAATCTCCCATAGATACCAAGCGATAACCATATGCTGTTATTCTAGCTACTGATGTTTTCCTTAACTTTACTTGCTAGATCAAACATTGAATGAATTTGATCCACGTTTATTGATTCCTGTGCTTCAATTTTGCCCTGAAATGCTGTGTTCTAAAGTGGTTTGTAGGGGACGTAGTTATGATTTGTGCCTGATATCATGGTTTTGAGCCAGGACAGTTATTGAAAATAAAGGTAATCTTTCATACAGGAGTATCTATCTGCAGCTGACAGAGAATTTCAAAACTGCCATTTTAATGACGACATCTATGTATTTCTATATGTAAAATGATTAATTGATGTTTATTCTGTTTAGGAACACTGTAACAACGTCTGTGATGATGATGGGACTCATCCCAGCTTAATCTCAAATCTCCCAAACTGTTGCAAAGATAAAGAAGCAAGTAAGAAATTCATTCTTGTTTGTAAGCTTGAGGATATCATTTTCTTGTTAATAAACCTGCTATAATATATGAAATTTTCAATGCCTTAATGTTTCTGAAATAACACGTGAATGAAGAACAGTTGAGAGGAATAGAATCTCCTTGGAGAGCCTCAGAATTGGTCTGTCCATTTCATGGATCCATTTTTACGTAGTGGTGGGATTTGTAAGAAAATTTATATTTCAATTTTATAAACGTTTAAGATATGCATATTTTTACTTGGAAATCTGTTACCATATTTTAATTGGAAATGTGCTTGTCTTCTCCATTTTGAATTTGCTCTACCAACAATTATTTTGTAGCTTTACTTTACTAGCTATTATACAAATAATAGCTGAATATAATCACTTTAAAAGATTCTAGTATATGCCTTTTAGATAAGAAATATAGCTTAATTTTTCAGTTACTCTCATTTATTATCTAATTACAGAAGATGAAGAAAATTTTGAAGCACCGGCCTTTCTAAATATGAGGAAGAGGAAGAGAGTTACTTTTGGAGAGGACTTAAGCCCGGAAGTGTTTGATGAATCTTTGCCAGCAAATACTCCATTGCGTAAAGGAGGAACACCTGTTTGTAAAAAGGACTTCGATGGTCTCAGTTCCCTGCTGCTTGAGCAGTCACCTGTTCCTGAGCCATTACCTCAACCAGATTTTGATGACAAGGGGGAGAATCTTGTAAGTGTGAAAAGCATGGAACAAACTTGCCTGTATTTTCATCAGGCTTCACCTGCTTTGCATGAGCAATAACTGTGCTTTGAAATAATGAGATACACTAAATGATATGCCATGGTTTAAATTAATCTCTATTGTATGTAGGTTTTATGAATTTTCCCCATTACAAATAATACTTCCCTGACTCCTTGTACATATTGAACATATTTATACCAATGAATTTAACAACTTAGGTAAACTGGATACATTCCTTGGAAGACAAACTACCAAAACTCACTAAAGGTGAAATAAATAACCTCAGTAGCCCTATATCAACTTAAGACATTTAAATTTTAGTTAAACTTTCCCACAAAGAAAACTCTAGGTATAGATGATTTTTTTTTTTTTTTTTTTTTTTTTTTTTTT
>NW_016803481.1:4545580-4593104 GCF_001698545.2 Rhinopithecus bieti | reverse complement strand
TTGATGGGTGCTGACGAGTTGATGGGTGCAGCACACCAACATGGCACAAGTATACATATGTAACAAACCTGCACGTTATGCACATGTACCCTAGAACTTAAAGTATAATAATAATAAAAAAAAAAAACCTCTGAGCAAAATGGTAATAAAAGAGAATTTCTTCAAAGTGACAAATGTTGTCTATGCAAAACCAATAGTTAATGTCTTACCAGCAATTATGTGGAAAAGATTTGCTCTCTGTATTTATATTGCCATCTTACCCTTGAATTTCCTGAGTAATGTTATAGCATTAGATTGTGTTTATGAATGAATTTTTAAATTTTCTTTATAGGAGTTAGAAATTTAGCAGCAGATCATTATGTGTACTTTCGCTTATAAATTTTCTTAATAGTTTGATGGATTGCAGTTAGTAAACCTTCAATTGCAAACATGATTGGTAAGTGATGTACATATATTTTTCTATTCAATATATTTGTTTTGCTTTGACTTTTAGAATCTTTTATTGATTACCCATCTTTATGTTTATTATAGTTTCTCCTACCAAAATAAATTCTTACTTTTCTTTTGGGCACATTATATATTCACTGCTTTTAAAGATATCTAACTTCTACTCTTTTTTCCTTTGTTTAGGAAAACATAGAACCACTTCAAGTATCATTTGCCGTTCTGAGTTCTCCTAATAAGTCATCAATCTCTGAAACCCTTTCAGGTAGTAACTTTTGTTTACCTTAAAATCATAAGTGTCATTTTTTATGTGTGTATATGTTGACTATTTTATTTTCTTTTAAAATTTCGTATTTGTTACCGCAACATATACTTGGTTTAAAAAAACCTAATAGTATTGGAAAGCTGACATGAAGCTATTCGTCCATCCCTTTTCCATTCGAAGCCTCATACTTCATAATCACCCACAGTTCACTTCCTCAGATGGAATCCCCATTTCGTTAGTTGCTAGAAGCAGTGGAGTTAGCTTCTGAACTCGTAAGTATCAATGACAAACTGCTATTCACAGTTTACAGAACTGATATCTGTATTATAAGGATCATTCTTGAATATCCAGACTTTTTCCTCAACATTAATGTGGCATTTTTAGCACATGTGCTTTCCAAGGTCTCTGGATTTTTTATGATTATGACAAAGCAACAGAGATTGCTCCCATCTTTTCTGACAAACCAGGACTTAGCTGGCAGATGTCATGGGACGGGCATCTTTATTCAGGTGTCCTCCCTGGTGGAAACCCTTTAATGGCTTCTTGTTGACACAAACCAAACATAGTAGACTCCAAGCCGTGCGTTACTAAGTTAGAGCTAAAATTTGAACTACAGTCTATCACGTTACAAATCCCATACCCTTAAACACATTATATGCCTTTCATTTATATCATTAAAAGTCACATGCCAGGCGCGGTGGCTCATTCCTGTAATCCCAGCACTTTGGGAGGCTGAGACAGGTGGATCACGTGAGGTCAGGAGTTTGAGACCAGCCTTGCCAACATGGTGAAACCTGGTCTCTACTGAAAATACAAAAAAAAAAATTAGCCAGGCATGGTAGTGGGTGCCTATAATCTCAGCTACTCAGGAGGCTGAGGCAGCAGCATCTCTTGAATCCAGGAGACGGAGGTTGCAGTGAGCTGAGATTGCACCACTGCACTCCAACCTGGGTGACAGAGTGAGACTCCATCTCAAAGAAGAAAAGTGGTCAAAATAAAATTTTCCTATCCTACACTTTAAATAAAATTTAAAACAAGTAAAGTATTTTCATAGTTATCTTAATGTCCTTTATTGTGATTTCATTATACAAAATATCGTGGAATAAATGGACGTTCATGAAAATACATGCATTTATTATAATGTGATTTATTCTGCTGTCTTAGCTTGGTAATATGTTAAGCAGTCACCATGGAAAGTGGTGAAAGTTTCTGAGTATCCAGTAAACTTAAAGTTTTTTAAAACGAAAAGAAATTGGATTTCAAAATTTCTGCTGCTTGACTTCTTTTTTTTGTTTACATATGATATTAAAGGTGGATATCCTAAACACAGTGTTTCCAAAGGAAGATGCATGTTATAATTTTTGGTTTCCTACCCTGATTCTGTCTTTGTCTTATCAGGCACGGATACCTTTAGTTCTTCAAATAACCATGAGAAAATATCCTCTCATAAAGTTGGTAGAATAACAAGGACTTCTAACAGAAGAAATGTAAGTGTTTGTGTTTGGCACAACATACTTGTTTTTAAATCGTGCAATATACTTTTTCTGTTTTCGTTGTCAAATGATAATGGGTGAAATCTTGGTTTAATCAGTGTCATTAAGAACTAATACTTTGGCCGGGCGCCGTGGCGCATGCCTGTAATCCCAACACTTTGGGAGGCCGAGGCAGGCAAATCATGAGGTCAGGAGATCGAGACCATTCTGGCTAACACGGTAAAACCGCGTCTCTACTAAAAATACAAAAATAAATTAGCTGTACGTGGTGGCGGGTGCCTGTAGTCCCAGCTACTAGGGAGGCTGAGGCAGGAGGAGAAAGGCATGAACCTGGGAGGTGGAGCTTGCCGTGAGCCGAGATCGTGCCACTGCTCTCCAGCCTGGGCAACAGAGCAAGACTCCGTCTCAAAAAAAAAAAAACACCAAAAAAAAAAAACTAATACTTTATCCTACCTAGCATGTAACCTATAAGGTGATAATGTGTTTCTGATTTGATTTTAATTCTATTAGAAGAAAAATCTAAAAAGCTGCTTTGGGCCGGGCACGGTGGCTCAAGCCTGTAATCCCAGCACTTTGGGAGGCCGAGACGGGCAGATCACGAGGTCAGGAGATCAAGACCATCCTGGCTAACACAGTGAAACCCCGTCTCTACTAAAAATACAAAAAATTAGCCGGGCGAGGTGGCGGGAGCCTGTAGTCCCAGCTACTCGGGAGGCTGAGGCAGGAAAATAGGGGGAACCCGGGAGGCGGAGCTTGCAGTGAGCCGAGATCTGGCCACTGTACTCCAGCCTGGGCGACAGAGCGACACTCCGTCTCAAAAAAAAGCTGCTTTCAGAGCTGTGTTAACATGGAAGTTAACAAAATTTGTTTGGGATCTGTATGATTCTATGAATTTCATTGAGGTGAAAGTGGAGAGGATCAGCATGTAATTAACAGAACCAGAAAATGATATAAGTATAACCTTTTTAAAATTGTGCTTCAATCTGTTTGAGTTTTAACACTTGGTTTCACCTGTGAGTTATATATAAGCATAACTCCCATTGAATGCATGTTTTTTGCTATTTTGTTAAATTAGATAAAATTTGGATTTTTGTTTATAACATTATAAAGTATAAACATATACTTTCATGGGGTATTTAGCTTATATGGTTGGATGTTAAACCCAGGATTCAAACCTAGATAATCTAAAAATTCATGATTTTGTCCCCATAACCCAGCAGTTAGGTGCTAAATTGTAGGTTCTTAATGAGTAGTTGATGAATGAATAAATTAACGAATTCTTAAGCTGTTTTTTTCTTTCTTCCCCAATATAATTGGGTGATGTAATATACGCTTCTGGGTCTGCATTTGATGATTCAGAGATTGGTAATTACCATTTCCACCAATTTTCATCAAAGTGCTTTTAATAGGATCTGTGAATTAAGAAATGGGATCTAAAGTGGTAGAAGCATCCTGGGAAGCACAACAAGATTGAGAGCTGCACATTATCATGTAATTGCTTGTGCTTTATGGTATCCTTACTTTACACTTTCTTTATAGCAATTGGTCAGTTTTGTAGAAGAAAATGTTTGCAACTTATTGAATACAGAAGTTCAGCCTTGTAAAGAAAAGAAAAGTAATAGGAGGAAGTCTCAAGAAACGAAGTGTACAAAGAGAACACTTCCTAAGAAGAATCAGGTAAGCATGTGTTTAAAGATATAATAAAAAGTAGAAGTGGTGTGTTTCCTTATTGTATGATTAGGAAAATACAGAAACAAATTTTTTCCAGTCAACGTTGGACAAGGATTATTAATGCAATCTTATCGTGGAGTAGAATGGGGTTGGGAGGTTATATACTTAACTTTGAATTACCTAAGGAACACTTTTGCATCTTCTTCATCTTTCTTGTGTTGCGTACATCCTGCACAGTAAATTAATAGGCACTCAAACCTGAAATTGATTCTCATCTTTGAATGTACCCCAACATATCACCCTTTTGGGAATCCTGATTTTTTTAGACAGGGATGAGTTTGCCACTTGCTACTTGTTAGATTCTCTTCTTCCAGTTGCTGAATCAAATTTTCCCGAAATTTAAGGAAAATTTGGAAACTAGCTCTCAGTCTTTCCTAACACTTCTCGTCATCTCAGATATGCTTACAGTCCATGTGATTAGCCAATTTAACACCTTAATCCAGTTCCTTTTCCTTCTCCAGCCCAGTGATCTGGACTCCGCACTCTGAAGCCACCTACTCACTCTTGTTGCCATTCTTACAACTTGTTACTGCCTAACACCTTCGCATGTGTAGCAGTGCTCATTCTCTGACCCCCAACTTCCTGTCCATCCAGCCTACTCACTCCCTTACTCTGAAATTCTTTCTGTACTATTAAGCTTTTAGACACACCTTAAGTTCACGTTTCCCTCTTCATCCTGAACTGAGTGAAGTGTTTCCAACTCTTGTCAGGAATCTCAATTCCGGATCCTTTTCCTTCCACCTCATCCATCCAGCAAAATTTCCAGTCTGACTGAGTTATCCTTTCTCCCATCTGACATAGCCTCTAGAGACACTCACACAGGAGTCGGGGGTAGTGCTACTACACATTCACTGACATCTGGCCTTCTTCACCACTTTGCTGCTTCACTTTATTTTTAATACTAAAGCCAGTGCATACTTTTCAGTCCTGTTCCTACTGGACATCTTAGCATTTGACATGATGGAACACTCCTGTACAGTCTCTAAGGTTTGTTTTCTGTCCCCCATTGTTAAATGTTTGTATTTTCCAGAATTCTCTTCTTTGCCCTTGTAAATTGTTTGTTTTCTGGGTAATTTCATAAACATAGTTAATGACCATATATGAAGACTAGAACTTCCTGATCTGTAAATCTGTGTTCAACTACATACTAGACATCTGCCTTTAACCATGCTGTGTCAAAATCAACATTTCTAAAACTAAACTTATCAATCTACACACCCACCCAAAACATTCCATAAACTTCCTTCCCCCTCCATGAAATAAAAATGGCTGCTTTTCTTAGTTGAATGGCACAGATATCCTTAAGTCATTAAATCCAGAAGGAACTGAGTGTTTTCCTGCTTTAGTTCACTTTTTTAGGTCACACATTCTTGATAAAATGATGAAAGATTATCTTACTGAAAAAATACCATTAATTCAAAAATATACATACAACTTATTATATTAGAAATTGATTTTGTTCGTGTGTGTGTGTATATATATATGTACATTTTAAAGCACTCTTACAAAGAATATGCACCTATTCATATAAAATTACAGCCAGAAAGTACAAAAAGGATTGAGCATTAAGTCACTGCAATCCCTCCCAGGAGTTTGCTGAATTAATACCATTTATGTAATAAAAGGAATACACTTAGAATAGCAATGAGAGGAGGAAAGGGATGAGGAGGGGTATTGAGAAACCGACAACAGCTTTCAATGAATTTCTAGAAGACCAAGCAGATGGGAGCATGTTGACAGATAAAAAAAGGTGGAAAGATTGACAGCTCAGAATGTTCTAGGAGGGAACTAGAGAGGGAGCCGGGAGCCGGCCTGTTCATGGGAATCCCAAGAGACCCTGGCCCAGAATTGGCAGGTACGATGGATGGTGAGTGTGAGAGGTGGTACTGAAAAACAGAGAGATGAATTGAAGTCCTGTATTTGGGACAGTTTGCACCAGTTGGCATGCCAGCCCCCTCCCACCCTGATGCTCAGAACAGATGTTGTCATCTAGATTAAAGCCCTCATTCTGGCATTTGGAAAGTCCCACAATCTTGACAGCCAGCTCCTGCCCTGATGCAAATCCTGACAGTTGACACTCCAGCATTCTGCCCCACCCTGCCCCACACAGAGTTCCTAGGTAGGATTTTCATGCAGGAAATAGACTGAGCTGGAAAGCAAGTAAACCTATACCAACTTACCCAATCTTAAATAAGAAACAGACAATTGAATAGAACAGATAGCATGAAAGAGAAAAGACTAATGTTAATAAGGTTAAAAACTGACCTCAGAGAAACAGGTTATTCAAGGAATAGAAGGAAATTTTATATACATAAATATGTACTCCAATTTAAGAAAATATCATTTGCATGAAAGTAAGGAGATGCTATGAAAAAGGAATTGCAAAAACATAAAATTTAGTAGTTGGACAAAAGAATTAAAGTTAAGGGAAGTCGCCCAGAAGGTAGAGCAAAAGAAAGACTGGAAACAAGAGAATCTAGGAGACATCTGTAGGACTGTTAGGAAGAAGAAGGATAAAAGAGAATGGGAGAAGTTATCCAAATAAAAGAAGAATATTTCCCAAAAATAGAATGGAAGAAATTATCTAAATAAAAGAAGACGATTTCCTAGAACTGAAGAAAGGAGTCTTCAAGTTAAAAGCACCCACTGAATGCCTGGTACAATGAAGAAGGGCGGGGGGTAGGCCTGTAACTGTGAAACTGAACAATAAGGATAAGGAGGAAAGTGGACTTTTCCTACAGAGACATAAGAACCAGAGTGGCATCAAGTCTAACAATAGCCTGAAAGCCGCAAAATCTCACAAGAGTTCATTTAAAGCTTAGAAGAAAACTTAATTTTAACTGAGTATTCTATACCAAGCCAAAGTCTCAATTAAGTGTGAAGGAAAAAATAAAAGACATTTGAGTGTTTCTTTTTTCTTTTCTTTTTATTTTGAGAGAAGGTCTCACTCTCACCCAGGCTGGACTGCAGTGCTGCAGTCACTGCTCACTGCTCACTGCATGCTTGACCTCCGGGGTCAAGTGATCCTCCCACCTCAGCCTCATGAGTAGCTGGGACTACAGGTGCACACCACCACACTTGGCTAGTTTTGTTTTGTTTTATTTTGTTTTTGAGATGAAGTCTCTGTTGCCCCAGGCTGGAGTGCGGTGGCATGATCTTGGCTCACCACAACCTCCACCTCCTGGGTTCAAGCGATTCTCCTGCCTCAGCCTCCCAATTAGCTGGGACTACAGGTGCATGCCACCATGCCTGGCTAATTTTTGTATTTTTAGTAGAGACGAGGTTTCACTATGTTGGCCAGGCTGGTCTCGAGCTCCTGACCTCGTGATCTGCCCTCCTCAGCCTCCCAGAGTGCTGGGATTACAGGCTTGAGCCACCACGCCCGGCTGGCTAATTTTGTTTTAGGTTCTTGTAGCGGGGTGGGGGGTGTGGGGGTTGGCCTCACCTTGTTGCCCAGGCTGGTCTCAAACTCTTCTGGGCTCAATCACTTCTCTCACCCCAGCGTTCCAAAGTGCTGGGATTACAGGCTTGAGCCAGCATGCCCAGCCATAAAGTTATTTTTCTTTGGATGCTACTGGAGGAGAAACTCTAGCAAAATGAGGAACTAAGCTTAAGAATTCAGGACACGATGGATCTAACAATACAAGAGCGTGATCAAAGGGAAATCGCTGGTTATAGCTGTTCAGCCAGCCCAGAAGAGCAACCAGTCCAAATTTGAGCAGGGAGAAGGTGCTGGAGGAAAAAAACAGAAAAGACCTGTGATTGAAAGAATGAAAGTTACGTCACATACAAAAAAAAATGGTAATTATATACCATTTCAAATAAAAGTCTATGTAAAAGTTTCAGAGTAAATATGAAGCAAACATTACTATGATTTCAAGCAATAATGCAGAATAAGGAGAAGTAGATTTTATGGTGCTAGGAATCATCTCCCTCAAGGGTCCCAGAGGAGAAGAAAGGAATATGAAAGCTGTGCTTGGCAGAGCCATGAAAGATGTTTGCACAGTCATCATAATATAGATGCTGTTTGTTTTCAACTAAGGACGAAGCTTTTTGTTGTGCAGGACGATGTAAGTGTTAACAATCCAATAATAACAGGAAAATGTAGTTAATAGCAGAAGGTGAAAAGTGAGTTAAAAAGGTAGAAACAAGGGGGCTAATGGTGTTGCTGGCAAGAGTGCAGACTCTCAACCAGACCCCTGGGTTTAAATCCTGCGTTCACTCCTCCCTCCAGTGCAATGCTGGGTAAAAGTCTAGACTCCTGTTTTGTTTGTTTGTAACACAGTGGTGGAAATGGATGTTAGAAGTTTGTGAATCTTAATGAATTCATGCATGCGCAACTCTTAGAAAAGCGCCTGACCATAGTAAGCTTTGTGGCCATTATCATCATTATCATGAAACATTCAAGATGTATATTTTAAATTTTAATGAAAAGAAATAGAGATGTAAAAGTTCAATGTTTACCAACAGAAGAACCAAAATTAACATAGAAAAGAGGCAGGTTTGGTTTTAAGTGAGCAGTTTTTTTTATCTTTCATAGCAAGGCATTGACAGATAACTAAAATTAGATTAAACGCCACTTCTTAACCAGAAGCAGCGTTAGAATCCTCAAGAGTAAATTCCTTTATAAACCAGAAATAGAGAAAGTTCCCAAAGTGTGACTCAAAAAGCAGAAACAGTGAGGGCAAAGGATTGGTGAATTTGATATCTTTTGAACCATACATCATGGAGTATACATAAGGAAAAAAATCCCCATAAGAAAATTTAAAAGACAAAGGACAAACTTGGGAAAAGTATTTGCAACTCATATCAGACACCAAGGATTAATGTCACTAATAGTTAAAGAGCTTCTAAGTTACCTAGAAAGGAACAGTCTTCAAAAGATAACAAAACATTTACAAAACTGAAATGAAAATGACCTTCAACATAGGAAGGAAATGTTCAGACTTCCTCATCGTAAGAGAACTGCATCTCTAACATGCATTGAGATGCGTTTCTCACCTTTTAGATTACCAAAAATCTGAAAGTTGACAGCACACTCACGTGGTGAGGCTATGGGGCAAAAATGTACACTCATACATTTTCTGTTAAAGCAGACCTCTGTGGAGGAGTATTTGGCAGTATCTGGCCAAATCAAATATTATTTATCCTTTGACCCAATAGGCCTATTTCTAGAAATCTATCTCAAAGATCCACTGATGAAAATACAAAAATATGTGTTTATTTATTGCAGCATTCTTTGTAAAGGAAAAGACTAAAAGCAAACCATATGCTCATCGATATGAGACTTGTTGAAAAAACTGTGGTGTTTCCATAAAGTGAGTATTAGGCAACTGTAGAAAGCTGTGAAGAGAACTTCCATACACTTCTATGTAGTGATGCCAAGGGGAAACAGATGGCCCTTTATATACTGTGGTCCAGCATCCGTGGTTGGTTGAATCAAAAACATTCAGGGCTAGGCGAGGTGACTCACACCTGTAATCTCAGCTGAGATTGGGAGGCTGAGATTGGAGGACTGCTTGAGACCAGGAGTGCGAGACCAGCCTGATCAACATAGTACAACCCCATCTGTATTTTTTTAATATATTATTTTTTAAAAAAGAAAATACTCAGAAAAATCCGATAACAATACAACAATTTAAAAAATACAAATTTTAAAATATAGCATATTAACTATGTGGTATTTATATTGTATTCGGTGTTAAGTCATCTAGAGATGCTTTAAAGCATATTTATGCTGTATTTTTACAGTATAATGCTGTGAAAGGAAGTTTGCATAGGCTCTATGCAAATACTGTGCCATTTTATGTCAGGGACTTGAGTATCTGCAGATTTTTGATATCCACAGGAGGTTCTAGAACCAATTCCCGTACAGATACTGCAGGATGACTGTGTTTACTGTTAAAATGAAAAAAGCATGTTATAAAATAATATATGTGATCAACTACCGGTTATGGACTGAATTGTGTCCCCTCCCAAATTTATATATTGAAGTCCTAACTCCCAGGATCTCAGAATGTGACTGTATTTGGAGATTTGGTCTTTAAAATAGTTATTATGTTAAAATGAGATCAACAGCGTGAGTCCTAATCCACTCTGACTGGTGTTCTTGTAAGAAGAGGAAATTTGGATCCACAAAGGGACACCAGGGACGCGTGCGCATAGAAAATGACCATGTGAGGACACAGCCACAGGGTGGCCATCTGAAGGCCAAGGAGAGAGGCCCCAAGAGACACCAGCCCTGCCAACACCCTGATCTTAACACTGCCAGCCTCCAGACCTGGGAGAAAATTAATTTCTGCTGTTTGAACTACATAGTCTATGACATTTTATTATAGTAGCCTTACAAACTAATACATTACCTTTCGTCTAAGAAAGTAGAGACCATTAAAAAATAATAATGGTATATGTATATACACACACATATAGTTTTGGTTTTTAAGTTGAAGAATAAGCCAAAGAAAATTAAAACTGGCTATAGGGAGAAGGGAGGAGACGAGAGAATGTGAATACAAGCTAGACTTCATTAAGTGTGTACTGTTTTTTAGTTTTGATTGTGGGACCATTTAAATGTTTTGCCTGACTATGAAACAGAATTAAAGCCAGGAGAAAGACAGCAATCTCTAAAAAGCGAAAACAAAATTTGACAAAGTAATCTTACTATGTCAAATCGGTGGCTTAACCTCATTAAGAATTTTTTCAAACCTAGAAATTTGAATATAAGGGGGATAAGTCTTTTTTTTTTTTTTTGAGATGGAGTCTCGCTCAGTCACTCAGGCTCAAGTGCAGTGGCGTGATCTCAGCTCAATGCAAGCTCTGCCTCCCAGGTTCATGCCATTCTCCTGCCTCAGCCTCCCAAGTAGCTGGGACTACAGGCGCCTGCCGCCATGCCCAACTAATTTTTTTTTTTTATTTTTTTTTATTTTTTAGTAGAGACTGGGTTTCACCATGTTAGCCAGGATGATCTTGATCTCCTGACCTCATGATCCGCCCGCCTCAGCCTCCCAAACTGCTGGGATTACAGGCGTGAGCCACCGCACCTGGCCCTATAAGGGGAATAACTCTTAAGGACAAAAATAACTGCAAAGAAATTATAAACAGTATGAAACACTCACAAGAAGCACTCAATTTAGAATAAAGCAAATAAGCAATTTTTCCTGTCATTAAGAATCATTCACTAAGAGACAAAAGATAAATTTTTAAATCCAAGAAATTTAAAACTTTGTAAGACTAAATTTGAATTGGAAATAAGAGTAGAAACTCATTTTATTTTCCATTTAAAGGAATTGTCCAGCTCTATCCATTGATAAAGCTTTAAATTCATGAGCATCCCTGGTGCATAGATTGTCATTAGATATACCAGTTAAAAGGGATTAGCGTCCATTGGTGAAATGGCTGCTGTCAGATTTACAACAACAAATTTAAAAAGTGAGCCTGGCTGGTTCTGTACCAGAGTACAAGGAAGGATGCTAAATAAAACTACTGGTGTCGTGTTATCAGACACAAAACCATCTTCAAGGGGCTTCCACTGACCAAATATGACCATCAGCATTGCAAAGCATTGAAGTAGTACAATCATGAAATAACGTATAAGTTTATTACTTTTTTTAAGTAATGGACACTTTAGAACCTTGCTAGGATACCCACTCATTTTTCTGATAACAGGAAGATAAAATTTGAGCTCTATATCAGGTAAACAAATAGTTGATGAGGGAAAAGTTGTTTATAGAAGAATTCCAGCTAATAAAAAAAGAAATGCTCAACAAAGCTGCTAAAACATTTGATAAAAGGCTGATGTGACATCATAGTAACAATCAACAGAGGAAAGAAACACCGTATAGAATGGGAGAAGATATTACAACTACATACCATACATCTGATAAGGGGTTTATAGCCAAAATATGTAAGAAGCTCAAACAGCTCAATAACAAGAACACATCAATTGAAAAATGGGCAAAGGTCCAGAATAGACATTTCTCAAAAGACATGCAAATGGCTAACATCACTAATCATCAGGGAAATGCAAATTAAAACCACAGGAAATGCAAATTAAAATCACTAGCTATTATCAAACAGATGAAAGATTACAAGCATTAGAAAGGATATGGAGAAGAGGGAACCCTTTGTTCACTGTTGGTAAGAATGTAAATTGCTGCAGCCTGTTTTGATCGACAAAGTCAACTAAAAATATAGAACTGAATCTCTAAACAAAATGTTTTATTTGGGAAAATGTAATTGCAGTTTGGGGCATATACACAGACTGAGGTGGTCTTTGATATGTCGTAAGAACAAAGAAAGTTGGGGTTTTGGGTAGAAAGAAATGTTACATATTATTTAGAAAGAAAACTCGCTGGCCCTACGCAAAGTTTTGGGGAGCTGGTAAACTCTAATTGGTGAGTGATGGTGGTAGTTAAATTTAGTCTTACATATCTCAAGTGCTTTTTTTCCCCTGGTCTCTGGATTCCAGTTGTTTATGACCCGGTAACTCCAAATAATCCATTTTCACAAGACATTATGGGAAACAGTATGGGGCTCCTCAAAAAGTTAAAAATAGAACTACCATATGATCCAACAAATCCCACTTCTGGGTATGTATCCAAAGGAAATGAAATCAGTTTATCAAAGAACGATAACCAAGTTACGGATTCAGCCTAAGTGTCCATCAACAGATGAATGAATAAAGAAAAAATATGTATGTACACACACAACAAAATGCTGTTCAGCCTTAAAGAAATTCTGTCATTTTGACAGCATAGAAAGACATTATATTAAGTAAAATAGCCCAGGCACAGAGAGACAAGAAGATCTCACATGTGGAATCTTTAAACAAACAAAAAACTTACAGAAGCTAAGAATAGAATGGTGGTTGTCAGGGGGGCTAGTGGGTTGAGTGGTGGAGGATGAGGAGATGTTGGTTCAAGGGTACAAAGTTTCAGTTAGACAAGATGAGTAAGGTCTGGAGATCTATTATACAGCATGGTGACTAGGAAATAATAATGTATATGTGAAAATTGCTAAGAGATGACATTGTAAGTGTTCTTACCATAAAATAATTATGTGAAGTGGTGGAGATGTTAGTTTAATCATGTCCTAATGTATACATATGTCAAAACATCTCCACCATATTATAGGCAAGTTTTAATTTGTTGGTTATACAATTGTATTCAAATTTGTCCATCAAAACTGAATCTAATCAAGCTTCTAGATCTAATTGCCAATTTATAGGACATGGAGGAACATAGACACACTGACCGTAGTGAGCCAAATCTAGGACTTGGCTAATTCTATAGGAAAGATGCCTCAATTTACTCACCAAATAAATGTCAAGGGAAGTAAAAGAAGGAACCATAGTATAAAAGAGACTAAAAGACATTAATCAAATGGTACGTGTGGAGATCTTATTGGGATCCTGATTAGAACAATTGTTTTAGGAAAAAAAAAATAAAAAAAATTATGGGCCAAGGGAGAAATTTGAACTTTGAGGAGATACTGGGGAAAATTGCCATCATGGTTTTTGTGTTTTGTTGAATTACATTTTGTTTTGTTTTGTTTTGACAGAGTCTCGCTCTGTCGCCCAGGCTGGAGTGCAGTGGCATGATCTTGGCTCACTGCAACCTCCTCTTCCCAGGTTCAAGTGATTCTCCTGCCTCAGCCTCCCAAGTAGTTGGTACTACAGGTGTGCACCGCCATGCTCAGCTAATTTTTGTATTTTTAGTAAAGACGGGGTTTCATCATGTTGGCCTAGCGGGTCTCAAACCCTGACCTCAGGTGATCTGCTCCCCACAGGCCTTCCAAAGTGCTGGGATTACAGACATGAGCCTCTGTCCCCTGCATACATTTTAAATTTTGCAATCATTGTGTATACACACTGTTCTAAGAAGTAAGGCAGAGAGATCCCAAGTGCCCTTTACCTAGCTAGTTTCCCCCAGTTGTGACATCTTGCAAAACCATAGTTCAGTGTCACAGCCAAGATATTGATACAGCCAAGATCCAGAGAGCTCTCCCATGGCCCTTTGTAGCTACATCCACTTCCTACCCATAACCCCGCCTCATCCTCTGGCAACCACTAATCTTTCTCCATTCCTACAGTTTTGCCATTTTGAAAAGGTTGCCCTAATGGAATCATGTACTGTGTAAATCTGGGACTGGCTTTTTCACTCAGCATAATTCTCTGGAGATTTGTCCAGCTTGTTATGTGTATCAGTAGTTCTTTTTATTGTTGAACCATATTTGCAATTGTCTCTAAAAGAAAAAGAACCTTTAACTCTTCAAGACACTGCAGGATTTTCTGATGAAATGATGTGTAACATCTGGGATTTGCTTTGAACTCATCTGGGGTTAGGGGAATAAAAGTGAATCATGATTTCTATATGCTAGTAATTGTTGAAGTTAGCTGATGGGTACATAGGGTTCAGTAAACTATTCTCTGTACTTTTTGGGTGTTTGAAATTTTCCATTAGACGAAGTTAAAAATATAGCAGTATGCGCCCTTTATTAGAAAGAGGGAGTTAACTGCAAGAGCTAAAACTGGACCCAGCAGATAAGTAAGCACCAGGGGCAGGCAAGCGTGTGCTTGATCACCGTAAGCTTTCCTATATGGTGTGATTTGTTGCCATGTCCATGAATTTTTGTTTTTGGAGACGGAGTCTTTCTCTGTCACCCATGTGGAGTGCAATGGCTCAATCTCAGCTCGCTGCCGCCTCCACCTCCCAGGCTCAAGTGATTCTCCTGCCTCAAGCTTCACTAGTAGCTGGGAGTGCAGGGCCCGCCACCACACCCAGCTAATTTTTGTATTTTTGGTAGAGATGAGATTTCATCATGTTGCCCAGGCTGGTCTTGAATTCCTGAGCTCAAGCAGTCCATCCACCTCGGCCTCCCAAAGTGTTGGGATTAAGGGCATGAGCCATCGGGCCAGCCTGAATTATTTTTAAATAATTTTAAAGCTATTCTCTGAAAATAATTTAAAGAAGTCTTAATTATGCAAATAAGACAAAAGATAAACATTTACTTCTGCTTCCTGACCTTCACTGTGTGAGAAGAGGAATCAGTGATTTTGGAGTAAATATAATTGCTTTAGGGACAGTCCCTTCAGTTGTTCTTTGGCTTTTCTAAGCCATAATCCACCGTAACCATTTCTTGATCAAATGGCTTTCCCCGGGGGTTCCAACCATATACAACTTCTTCATTATTACACTATCAGCAAGGCTTTTGTACTGTAGTAAATTCAGATTTTGGTAAGTTTCTGGCCTTTGCTGATGAAATCTTCTCATGACTAAGATCAGCTCTACCAGATATGTTTTCAGGACAGACAGACCTGAGGTGCTTTAATTGTTGTTTTTTAGGGGAGGGAAATGGTGGTAATATACTTTTGTTGGCCCATGACCATGAAAAAACAGAAATTTAGTCTTTCAATCACATTGAGCAAATTTTATGTAAGCTTAACTGTACTTCTTTGACCATTCATTCATTCATTCATATTTGTGGAGTAGCCACTGTGTGCTTGGCACTATTGTAGATCCAGGGACATGATTTCCAAAATCATGAGAAGAGGGGATCTTTTTTTTTTTTTAACCCATATATCAGAAGCTAATCTGGTGTTATAATCTGGTGGCATTGCCCACAGTGTGTTAACTGACCACACTGGGTCTATGCCCATAATTTAATATTAAAAAATAAAAGTATATGAGGTAATCAATATGTTCATTAGCTTGACTTAATCATTCCACAATGCATACATATATTGAAACATGGTGTTGTATGCCATACGTATATTCAATTTTTGTCAATTAAAATTTTTTTTTCTGTTTTTTAAAAAGAGTCACTGTGTTGCGCAGGCTGGAGTGCAATGGTGCGATCATAACTCAGCTGCAGCCTCAACCTCCTGTGTTCAAGCAGTCCTCCTGCTTTAGCTTCCTGAGGAGCTAGGACTACGTGGGTGTGCCACCACACCTGGCCTAAAAAAAAAAAGTGTGTTGATATTTTTCCTCGTATACACTCTCAAGTAATGGAAAAGAATTTGAAAGAACAAGTGGCTTTTACCATGGGTCAGGCCCTACATTAACCAGCTGTATCACATGTCAGCTCATTTAATACTTACCTCAGCTTTATGTGGGGTGTGCTGTTGTGACTCCTGTTTTGCAGAGGAGGAGAATGAGGTACAGAAAGTTGACTTGCCCAGGGTTATAAAGCAGTTAAGTAACAGAGTCAGGACTTTAACCCAAAAAGTGTCTGCCACCAGAGGCCAATTTTTTTTCATTTTTTTTTTTTTCCAACTTAATCTGTGAGCCTCAAGTTAAGATTTTTCTTTTCTCTTGGCTTTCAGGTTCATTGACCAAGCCAGCATTTCCCCAACTGTTCCACGGAATGTCAACAGATGTTCCATGAAAAAAATATTTACTGGAAAAATATTTAACCCAGCACTTTCCTAATGTGTATAGAGATTATTTATACTGCGGACTTCTCAGAGAATTTCATGTTAAATGTACACTGTAAATCACCAGGAGGAACATTCATCTTGTACAGTTCTAAAATTATTTTTCTGTGGAATGTTTTGTTTTCACAGGATATCTATAGATTTCTCAAGGAGCACATAGTTTTGTGCCATTTCTGTACTCTTGAATCTCACCATTAGTTTCACCTAAATATTCTGTGCTGTCACCCAAATGACCTTTCTTAAATTTAAGATCAAACGTTGACACTCCCGAAGTCACCATGCAGTGAGCCCTCATTGCTTTCATTCAAGTCACTGTGACAAGGGCTCTGCTCCTGCCACTCCTGCATGGATCCAGGGGCCATGTCTTGCTGCATGCAGCCCTGCACCTGTGCTGTGCTGTCTCACTTTGAGTTCAGGCACGTGGCATTCCCTTCTTTGAAAAGCATTTCTGCATCGCCCCCATAATAGGCCAAAACAGCCCTTGCTTGTTTGAGATTTGACTTAGACATTACATTTTCCATGGAGCCGATCTTGAACACCTCCTGCAGGCTGGGTACCATCTTCTCAGTTCACACAGCCTATCATGGTGCGATGGTACGTGTGCATGGTAACTCCTTTCCTTTACACCAGCAGCTCCTTGAAGAACACATCCTCTTTGCTTCTAGGTCCCACAGCTGGCAAGTTATTACCTGGCACATAGCAGTCTCAATAAATGTGTGAATGAATTCCACTTTCTGGATGTATTTTTTTTTTTTTTTTGAGATGAAGTTTTGCTCTGTCGCCAGGCTGGAGTGCAGTGGCGCAGTCTCAGGTCACTGCAACCTCTACCTGCCAGGTTCAAGCAGTTCTTCTGCCTCAGCCTCCTGAGTAGCTGGGACTACAGATGTGCACCACCGTGCCCAGTTAATTTTTGTATTTTTAGTAGAGACGGTTTTCACCATGTTGGCCAGGATGGTCTAGATCTCCTGACCTCATGATCTGCCCACCTCGGCCTCCCAAAGTGCTGGGATTACAGGCGTGAGCCACCACGCCTGGCCTGTGTTGTTAATATGTTTTGTGTTGTCCCTAAATTCTGGTTTTCTTCAACATTATCACATTGAATATGTCTCATTCCTTTTGCCCATAACAGACTGTCTTTCTAGTATTTCAGCATTTCCCCGAAGTCTTCCATATGAAACTTTTTTAAAAACATAAAACATTATTTCTTAGTTACTGATATGGCACTGAGAATTGAATGTAATACTCCATTCTGGATATATTAAGCAACTTCTAATTTTTATGGAAACCTACATTTTCCATCAATTAATGTCAGACCTTTGTCTTCCATCTTCTGCTTGTGCTTGTTAAAATCCATTTTGTTTTGACCGAATCTTGATTAAGTCATCTGTTGTTTGAATCTGCAGATTCAGCTAGCTTTGTGTTTTCTTCATATTTTACATACACACCTACTGTTTCTTCATCTAGACCTAGGAACATAAAGCGTCTCCCATAGCTTACAGTATGTAACTCACACTTGGTTAATCCTGAGTCATCATAACTATGTGCTTCTTACAGATATCTCATGACATCACATCCATGTAGTTGGTTCTAAAGCATCTCATATATTTTTTCACTTATCCAGCCCTTGTTTTGGCAAGTGCCTTGTGGAAATGTAGAAAGCTACCATACAATTTAGAAACTGAATCCTGCTTTATAGTTTATTTGACTTTGTGGAAGTTACCTGACTTCCTACCCTCGATTTAGATGCTTACAATTTTAAATGAAATATGAAAGTGATCTATTCAATAAAGCACTGTGTAAACAATAATTAGAGATATTATAGAAGTTGAAGGGTCAGGCTGGGGCTTATGGCTCACACTTGTAATCCCAGCACTTTGGGAGGCCAAGACAGGAGGATCGCTTGAGCTCAGGAATTTGAGGCAAGCATGGGCAACATGGTGAGACCCCATCTCTACCAAAATACAAAATAAAAGCCGGTCGTGGTGGTGTGCACCTGTGGTCCCAGCTACTTGGGAGGCTGATGGGAGGATTGATTGAGCAGGGGGCCAGAAGTTGCAGTGAGCCGAGATTGTGCCACTGCACTCCAGCCTGGATGACAGAGTGAGACCTTGTCTCAAAAATAATAATAATAATAATAATAATAACTAAAGGGTCAAAATTTTACATGGTACTACATCTTTCTCAATTGCAATATTTTAATGCATTTTCTCAGGTTTTAAAAAGTTGCAGAAAGAAGAAAAGAAAGGAAAAGAAAAGTGTTCAGAAATCTTTATATGGGGAAAGAGACATTGCTTCTAAGAAGCCCCTCCTCAGTCCTATTCCCGAGCTGCCTGAAGTCTCTGAGATGACACCTTCAGTTCCAAGCATCCGAAGACTGGGTTCAGGTATCCTCACCTTTTCCTGGTAGTTATATTTTATCTTTTCTCGTCACCTTCTTTGTTGCTATTTTACTTTTTTCACTTTTTTCCCATTCACTATGTAAAGAGTACATAAATTTAAAAAGCAACGTTTCCTTACATTACCATGAGCATTTCAAGTGGACGAAAGAGTCACTTGTAACTTGTAGGTGGCTTAGACCCTTTTCAGAATCTGATGGAAACTCTGGATCCTTTCCCCAGGAAAACTGAGACACAAGATTTTGCTTATAATATCAGTAATAATTTCTGTGCATCCTATTTCCTTTTGCTTTTTAAAGCATTATGTGAAAATAAATTCCATTTGGTGGTGTAGTCCGTCGTTGAAAGTGAACGAGAGCTTGATGCAGTGAACGAGGGCTGGGGCACCTGCCTGTGATCCCAACCATTTGGGAGCCTAAGGCGGAAGGATTGCCTGAGCTCAGGAGTTTGAGGCCAGCCTGGGCAGCCTAGCAAGACCCTGTCTTTAAAAAAAAAGGAACAGAAAATGCGAACGAGGTTATGGTTCAGTAATATGTATACCTTATATGAGTTAAGGGCAACGATGTTTTGTTAGAGTTGGCACTACTGAGCGTTTTCTAAAAATAGTACATATAAATTGAGCTTGATTACCTTGAAAGTTATTTTATTATCAAGTCAGTTGATATATGGAGTAGATAAAAAATGGAATTGTTTCTGGTTTCTAATGCCCAAATTTTAAATGGACTGGATCTTGATGAAAATAATAAGGATTTTTTTTTTTTTTTTTAATTTTTAGTAGAGATCGGGTGTCCCTGTGTTGCCCAGGCTGGTCTCGAACTCCTGGGCTCAAGCAGTCTTCTTGCCTCAGCCTCCCAAAGTACTGAGATTACAGACATGAGCCACGCCATCTTGCCTGAAAAATAATGTGTGTCCACTTGGTGTATTGATTTGTATAGAATCATTTTTTAAATGGCTACCTTTGTCAATCATCAGATATTTGTAGCCTGCCTCCTATTTGCAGAATACCATACAAGATTAATAATAGACTTGAGGATGAATGAGGTACATGCCACCATAGACTCTTGGCTTCTGTGTCCTGCTTAACATTAGGGTAGCACAGGAGTTTAAATAAACAGCCACCCCTCTGTCGCACATGTCCTGGCACACACTCTTCTCCTGCCATGCTTTCTCACAGGCTGTGTTGCGACAGGGCATCCGCCACTCTACCTCTTTTTAATCTGACCTAATGTTGCTTATCTTCCAAGATTTTGCTGTACTGTCTGTTTTTCCAGGAATACTCTGCGACATACTTCCATCGCCTGGTTTTATGATGATCTATTTTCTGTGTTCCCCTGTTCCCTAAAACTTCAGTCTCCTTGAGAGTGGAAACTAAGTCTTATTTTCATTACATCTCTGGTTCTAACAGGAGTTTTTCAAAAGATTTTAGAACAGTGATTGTAGTAAAATGTTCCATCTTGCATCCTATTAGAGAATTTATTTTTAAAAATACCTAAAGCATTTTTTATCTGTAACTAGTGGTATCACCTGCTACATGGATTTAAAGCAATTCAGCTCCTTCCTTCCTTTATCTCTTTCTCCTTTCCTGTCTCACTATATCTCCTTTACCTTCCTTCTCTAGTATGTTGGATTTTATGCGAAATACATATCTTTTTGTTAGTTAGTTTGTTTGTTTGTTTGTTTGTTTGTTTTTTGAGATGGTGTCTCACTCTGTCGCCCAGGCTGGAGTACAGTGGCTCAGTGTTGGCTCACTGCAACCTCCACCTCCTGGGTTCCAGCAATTCTCCTACCTCAGCCTCCCAGGTAACTGGGACTACAAGCACGTACCACCACGCCTGGCTAATTTTGTATTTTTAGTAGAGACAGGGTTTCACATTGTTGGCTAAGCTGATCTCAAAACTCCTGACCTCAGGTAATCTCCCTGCCTCGGCCTCCCAAAGTGCTGGGATTACAGGTGTGAGTCACTGTGCCCGGCCATAAATACCAATTTTTAAAGCTGTCTAAAGAACCCAACTAACATTGGTTGGCATTGAGTGGACACTGATCTGTTTAATCTCTAGCTTTAAGTGACATAATTTTAAGTACCTTAGTCATGGATATATTTTTAAATGGAAACATTGATTTTTTAGACTTGTGGCTCACCTTATGGTTTATAAATCTTTTAGTTTTTATTTTGTTTAAAACACTTTATTCATTTGACTGGCCACTGAAAAACATCATCTGAGGTAACAAAGATTGCATCTAATTGTTCTAAGATTTAGAACTCATAAAGCCTGAACTCATGTGGGCTGTGTTACTTACCAATTTGATGATGGTTTTTCCACCTCTGATGTGCCAGAAACACATGAAAGGCTGCCCATGTGTATCTTCCTAGAGGATATTTAGTCAAATGCTGAGGAATTAAGGGTTGATTTTTATAATATTGAAACAAACATGGTTCTGCTTGAGAATACAGTGCACTTTATTGTAATTTTTAACCAAGGGCATGAGACCTGAGTGTCTTCAGGCATGCTGTTTTAGCTCGTAAGTCCTCAAATACCCCCAGAATTCCAAATTTTCCCTCCCCTGTTTCGGAGGATACCTTGGTAGAAAGTTTCAGAAGCATAATGTTGCCCATTTGCAGTCATTCATTTTCAGGGAAATGAGAAATGTCGCTGCCTCATGCTAATGGACCCTGTAGCATGGGAAGGGTGTTAGAATGCAGGAAGCAGTTTCAGATGCCGTTCTCATTTTCATGGTTTTAGTTTTATATGCTTTATTAATTCATGCGTTGAATACCTATTTTTTTAACCTGTGGATCATGGGAGAACTAGGAGAGGAGGAGGAGGATGACAGATGGGCAAGTACAGTGTAACATTTGTGGGTCTTGTGAATGCTTAAAACACAAAAACAAAACAGGGCACCTGATTATGTAATAAATGTAAAGTTCATTCCCATTGTTACTTTTTAATTTGATTGAAACCTATTTACATGCCCGTAGGTTATTTCAACTCAAATGGCAAACTGGAAGAAGTGAAGGCTCCTAAAAATCCAGTGAAAAGAAAGGATCTTTTTCCTCACGACCCAGATTTGCATATGCATCAAGGCTTTGATAAATATGATGTGTCTGAATTTTGCTCTTATATGAAAAGTTCCTCATCGGTTGTCTATGCTACTTCTGATGAAGATCCAAATACAAATATAATGAACATTAATGAAAATAAAAATATTCCAAAAGCAAAAAATAAGTCAGAAAGTGAAAATGAACCAGAAGCTGGAGCTGACAGTCCTGCTTCTTGTGCTTCTGTACCTGAAGAACGTGTGGCATTAGATAGTCCCAAACCTGCTCTGACCCTGCAGCAGAGTCAAGAATTTGCTGGTGGTGGTGAAAATGCAGAAAACCTCTGTCAAATCTTGAAAATTTCACCAGATCTAAACATGAAGTGTGAAAGAAAGGATGACTTCTTAGTAGCTGCAGAAGGAAAACTGCAATGCAGTCGTTTAATGCCTAACTCACAAAAAGACTGTCATGGCTTAGGAGATGTCTTAATTGAAAATATGAAAGAATCTAAAAGCCAAAGTGAAGATTTGGAAAGAAAACCCATGGAAAGTAGCAGTGTTAAGAGTTGCAGAGACAGGAAAGATAGAAGACGCTCCATGTATTATTCTGATGGTCAAAGTTTACATTTGGAAAAAAAGGGAAATCACACACCCTCCTCCAATGTGGGCAGCTCTGTAGAAATTAGTTTAGAAAATTCTGAACTGTTTAAAGATTTGTCTGATGCCATTGAGCAAACCTTTCGGAGGAGAAATAGTGAAACCAAAGTGCGACGTAGCACAAGGCTACAGAAAGATTTGGAAAATGAAGGGCTTGTATGGATTTCACTTCCACTTCCTTCCACTTCCCAAAAAGCCAAAAGAAGAACAATATGTACATTTGACAGCAGTGGATTTGAAAGTATGTCTCCCAGAAAAGAAACTGTGTCCTCCAGACAAAAACCACAGATGGCACCTCCCGTCTCAGATCAAGAAAACAGCCAGGGCCCTGCTGCTGGTTCTTCTGATGAACCTGGTAAGAGGAGGAAGAGCTTTTGTATATCTACACTTGCAAATACTAAAGCCACTTCCCAGTTCAAAGGCTACCGGAGAAGATCCTCTCTTAATGGGAAGGGAGAGAGCTCTTTGAATGCCTTGGAAAGGATTGAGCATAATGGAGAAAAAAAGCAGTAATTGACATTTCCTGCAGAGTCTGTGGCAAGATGGAAAGTAACCATCTATGCTGAAATGATCTGTCTAGTTCCCATCCTCTGTTCAACCTCGGTGTTTCAAAAGTTGCTAATAAACTCATTTGAGTTGAACCTACTTTTATGTAGAAATAAATAAGTTTCTTCACCATTCAGATAGAAAACATTCTATTAAATATATTCTTCTTTCCTCAGAGAGTAAATGCTTTATTACTATTTTGCTAAAGGGGTTATTTTAGGCCCAACAAGACATCTCTCAATTTTAGACTTTTTTTAGTATATATATTTTAAGTACATATTTACCACTGAAGTTTTAGACTCTGTTGTTAGAAGCATCTTTTAGAATTGGCTAATTTTATCTGGATAAGAGGTTTGTTTTTTGTTTTGTTTTGATTTTCCCCACAAAAGACAAATTGATAGAATTAATGGAACTTTATTAAAATGGAAAAACTGGATTAAACTTAAGACTTAAAGTGGGTTGATGAGATATGTATTTTTCCTTTAAATTAGTGGAAAAAAAAAAAAAAAAAAAAAACTTGGCTATGATTTTAACTGACAAAAGTTGAAATTAACCAAAAATGTTTCGTCTTTGGTTAAATTTAAGAGAAGCTTTGAGTGGCTTGTTTTATCTGTCCCAAATGAGATTTTTATTTTAATAGTTTAAATCCTAAACAAGAAATTTCAGAAAATTCTTTCAATAACCACAATCTTATAAATTCATCACTATAAATGAATATATAATTTAGAAATAACTCTGATATGAAACTATTCATCCCTTCAAACAAGATTCCTGTATGTTTTGTTGTGTGTGTGTGTGAGAGGATTGTTTTTGCTTTTTGTTTTTTTGTTTTTTTTAGTGAAAATATAGCAGCTCAGTTGAAGACTGGGCTCTCAATTTATTCTAATTAGTCACAGGCAGTTTAGGACTTAATTCACGATTTTCCATTAAAAGTTTTGAAAACCAAAAACTCACTGAGAAAGTTAGTTTACTAACACTAAGTGTGGTGGTAGGTCACTGATTTTTTAACACGGAGTTTTCCAGCCGTTCTTTTTCTTTTGTAATATCTGGCACTTGACTTGGTTTCTCTAGCTTTTGCAACATCTCCTATGGCTGTTTCGGTGATAGCAGTTTGAAAAACTAAATTGCCATATATCTGGAATTTATGAATGCACATAAATCATTATATCATTAAACAATTGTCTTTGAAATCCTTTAAATCATTAAACTCCCCCTCTCCATGATAGCAGAAACATGTTAACAAATAGAGCTCTCTATAAATAACACAGCAGGGAAGAAAGCTCCCGCTGGGCACCCATTTCCCCCTTCTTACATAGAGACTATTTGTTACCTTCTTGGCACCGGCAGGTCTGGAACTCCCGCTGCTAAAGACTAATGTATTTTACATTAACACTCAAAGTGATCCCCAATTTCTTCTGCTCAAGGGTGGATTGTTTTAAAAATTCTTTTATCTTTACATGTAAATTATTTATAGACTCTTTTTTTCCATTTCTAGTTTGGTGGTGTTGGCAAATCACTACCACTAAAAACAAGTTCACCACTCCCCCCACCCAAGAAAATGAATGAATTAGCTTCTCTGAAGCTTTTTTGTTTTAATGATTTGAAAAGAAAACTTTCAGAAATCTAATAAAATTGTTTTGCATTTCTACCTTGTCTAATATGAAGACTAACAACTATTATTTCACTCCCTATTTTCTATGATGATATATGATCTCAATTGTATTGTAATTTTAAAATTTCGCATGCTTTGTTTTATTTCTCAAAAGTGCTAATGACAATGAGGGAAACATTTCCAATCTGTGATTTGGGCATGGTTTTCAAATGTGAAATGTTCTCTTTTCTAGCAGCAGTTAAAATGTAAACACATCTTTAGTTTCAAAATGTTTCATTATAAACATTTTGTTGGCATTTGTCAATAACCAATAGGCATTTTTCCTAAAAAGAACAGATACGAACAATCAAAGCAAGTTAGATGCAGTTTTATCTACCAGGTCTCATTTGTACAAGATTTGTAAAACATTAATACTTTCTGTATTTGGTCATTCTTGGTTTTTTGTTGTTGTTGTTGTTGTTGTTGTTTTCCCATTTGTTTTCATTAATGGTGAAATCAAAAGCTTGGCTTCAAAATGTTTTTTTCCCTGCCGTAGTTTTTCACTGCGGTAACTATCCCTTGACGTTCTTCCATCATGTTTCTGTTCCTGTACATTCTTGTTTGTTCCAGAAGATGGCAGCACAACCTCTGAAGTTTTTCCTTCTCTGTGCATAACCTAATGGCTGTGGCCTGTGTGGCCCTCTATTTTACTCATTTTCTTACATAAAATGTATCTATTGAAAAACACAGAACTGTATAGAATTTAAAAGTGGAAATGTGGAATCTATCTTCCTTCCATTCCACATAGGTGTCATCCAGCCACACCCTCCTCTCTGCAGCTCTCTCTGTGCAAGCACTTAACACCTGGCATGCACCTTTCAGACCTTTCCTGTGTAAACATGCATGCATCATTTTGTTGTTTTCTAACAGGATCACTGTATGTGCCATTCTGCCACTTGGTTTTTTTAATTCAACAAAATGCCGTGAGTATCCTTTAGTCTTTTTATGGACAGCCCTAGTGCTGTTGTTTCAGTCTTTTTTAACCCCTGCATATACCTTGAACATCTGTAATGAAGGTGGCTATCTCCTTACTAATGGATGAATGTCAGTTGTCTCTAGCTTTTGCAATTATAGCAGTAAATATAGCAAATACAAAGCCATGTTGGGCTTGTTGAAAATATCTGTAAGATAAATTCCTTGAAATTAAAATGATTACGTTCTCTTCTGTGGATCTTAACTGGCACATTCCCCTTACACACATTTTAGTATCCTTGCCTTCTTTCTGCCTCTCATTTTCTGTTCCTACTACTTAATGCCATTTTGCTTCCATCTTCTGTCACTATTGCCTCTACTTCCACTTAAGCTGCAGAATTGAGGGTGAGCCTTAGACCTGGCATATGGAGGAGAGAATGATTAATTATGCCTGGTTCATGCTTTAGATTGAAAGAGCTACTTTTCAAAGTCAAGTTTATTGAGGTATAATTAACCTATGGTGAAGTTCGCTTTTTTAAAGCATCCAGAATTTTGGCAAATTTATACAGCCATGTAACCAGTGCCACAATCAAGTAATAGGACATTTCTGTCACCCCAGAATTCCTCCTGCCTCTTTATAGTCAATTGTCTACCCGCCAACCCCAGGTCTTCACAACTGCTCATCTGATTTCTAGTGTTACAGTTCTTTCATCTCCAGAATGTCATACAAATGAAATCCTACAATATATACTCCTTTGTGTCTTTTTTGTTTTTTGTTTTTTTTTTGAGACGGAGTCTCGCCCTGTCTCCCAGGCTGGAGTGCAGTGGCATGATCTCCACTCACTGCAACCTCCGCCTCTCGGGTTCATGCCATTCTCCTGCCTCAGCCTCCCAAGTAGCTGGGACTACAGGTGCCCGCCACCTCGCCAGGCTAATTTTTTGTATTTTTTAGTAGAGACGGGGTTTCACCTTGTTAGCCAGGATAGTCTCAATCTCCTGACCTAGTGATCTGCCCACCTCAGCCTCCCTAAGTGCTGGGATTACAGGCGTGAGCCACCACACCCGGCCTTCCTTTGTGTCTTTAGCTTAGCATAATGCTGTTGAGATTCCCTCATGCTTGCATGCTGTCAGTCGTTGATACTTGTTTATTGCTGATACTTGTTTATTCCATTTTATAGACGTACCAAAACTTGTTTATCAGTTTACTACTTGATGGATATTTGCATTATTTCTGGTTTGGGGCTATTATGAATAAAGCTGCTATAACCATTCACATATGGATCCTTTTTTATAGTCACATGTTTTCATTTATCTTGCATAAAGATCTGGTGGTAGGGTTCCTGGGCTGTATGATGGTAGTATTAATATATGTTTACCTTTTTAAGAAACTGCCAAACTTTTCCATAGTGGCTGCATGATTTTGCATTTCCACTGGCAACACCTTGTTTTGTTTGCTCCACATCTTCACCAGCATCTGGTATTTTTGGCCTTTTTTCATTTTAGCCATTCTAGTATGTGTGCAGTAGTTTCTCATGGGTTTTGATTTATTTCTCTAATGACTAATGATATTGAACATCTTTCCTATGCTTATTTGCCATCTTTCTATCTTCCTTGTTGAGATGTCTGTCCAAATTTCTTGCCCACATTTGCTGTTGCTGTTACTGTCTTACTATTATTGAGTTAAAAGAATCTGTACATTTAGATACACATCCTTTATTGGATATGTCTCTTAAAATATTTTTTCCCATTCTGTGGCTTGTCTTTTTATTTGCTTAGCAATGTCTTTTGAAGAACAGATTTCATTTTGATGAAGTCCAGTTTACCTTGTTTTTACTTTAATGGTTCATGCTTTTTGTGTCCTAGCTAAGAAATCTTTGCCTAACTCAAAGGCAGAAAGATTTTCTCCTGTGTATTCTTCCAGTTGTATAGTTTTAGCTCTCACTTAAGTGTTAGATCCACATTGACTTTCTTGTGTAAGATGAAGGTGGGTTTTGTTTTGGTTTTTTTTCACTTTTTTTTTTTTTTTTTTTGAGACGGAGTCTTGCTCTGTCGCCCAGACTGAGTGCGGTGGCGCAATCTCGGCTCACTGCACGCTCCATCTCCTGGCTTCACGCCATTCTCCTGCCTCAGCCTCCAGAGTAGCTGGGACTACAGGCGCCTGCCACTGCGCCTGACTAATTTTTTGTATTTTTTTTATTAGAGACGGGGTTTCATCGTGTCAGCCAGGATGGTCTCGATCTCCTGACCTCGTGATCCACCTGCCTCGGCCTCCCAAAGTGCTGGGATTACAGGCTTGAGCCACCGTACCCGGCCGGGTTTTTAATTTTTAATGAAAATCATTCAACACCATTTGTTGAAAAGATTAACCATTTCTCATTGAATTACATTGGCACCTCTGTTAAAATTATTTGACCTTATATGTGTATATCTATTTCTGGACATTATTCTGTTTATCTGTATGTCTATTCTATCAATATCATGCCACCTCAAGTATATGAGAAAGTTTTGGATTTTTTTAAATCATAGTTTTTTTTTTGGAGAGTAGAGAGGAGACCAGAAGAAGCAAAAGATTGGCCAACCACATCTGTCTGGGGCCTTCAGTTATATACCCAGACTTGTAGTACCATTTGGGTACAAGAAGCCAAGCCAGCAATGACAGGCTATCAGAGACACAGCAAGGAAACTAACTGATCTGGGCGCCTCTGCATTCAGCCTAGTCCTCTAGAAACTAGTTTACTACAGTTTATGATTTATAATTTGACCCTAAGTCACTGAAAGATTCAGTCGTCAAGAAATAATTCTCTTTGGACTCTGTACTCTATAGAGCAGTAAGAAAATAAGGTGAATTAAAATAAGATTCAAAATTCAATTTGCTAAAATTTAATAAGCATGACTCATTTATTTTCATAAATTGAAGTTTTTATTACAGTTTGGTTTAGTATAAAAATTAGCCAGGCATGGTAACTCACACTTGTAATCCCAGCACTTTGGGAGGCCAAGGCAGGAGAATGGCTTGAGCCCAGGAGTTTGAGACCAGCCTGGGCAACACAATAAGACCCTACCTCTACAAAAAAAATTAATTAATTAATTAATTGGGCATGGTTGGTTTCAGCTACTCTGGAGGCTGAGGCAGGAGGATCGTTTGAGCCCAGGAGGTTGAGGCTTCAATAAGCCATATTCATGCCCCTGCACTCCATCCTGATTGACAGAGTGAGACCCTTTCTCAAATAAATAAATAATGAATAAATGTCACTGTCCTTAGTAACCTTAGCATTTGAGAATTAGTTCCTAATGTAGGAAAATTTCCTGCACCAGCTCATTCTAGGTAGGCAGATTATGGACTCGTTAATAAAATCATTTGCCAGCCATTTATTCAACAACTATGTGCCAGGCATTAATTTCTAAATATAATTACTTTCAAGATGCTCAGTTTTCTTTCTATAAGGGATCAAAATTACATTACAAAATACATTACAGGGTATGACAAAAAAGAAATACCCCAACCTGTCAACCCTCCAGTGGGCATCAACTTTCGATCACGCAAGTTTAGTTTCTTTCCAGAATAAGTGATGCTTGAACCAAATTCACTAATAGGAGTTTTAGAGGAGTGGGGACCCAAAAGGCACGTCCTGGTCCAAATCTCCTTTGATTATTATTCAATAATTATTCAATAATTTCATCATTAAACTGAGACTAGATGATACAGGCCGGCTTCATCTCATGTTTTTCTTTTAAGTATTTATTAACTTTCATTAAAATCTAACCTATAAATACATCTGGAAAAGCATGGATTTGAAATTAGACTACAAGTTGTGAATTGTACCTAAAATTTTAAAGAAACCTGCTCTGTTCTCAATTGCTTAGGCGTTTCTGGCTCATACCAATGGGTTTCTTTGTAGCGTGTCTAAAGGGTTTCACTCTGGGTTTGAAGTCCTAGACCAAGTGAGTGGAATTGGGATTAAATTACAGCAAATAAGTGTACATCCCCCTTTTGGGGTGTCTTAAATTTATTTGAAGATTATTACATAGCCTTGACTTAGCTCTAGAATGGGTTAATTACTAATGTACTAATAGTTTCAAGTTTGTCTAATATTGTGCAGGTGTGTTCATTTTTGCACATTCTTTGATGCTTTTCTGTTTATGAAATTGTGTTAGACTGCAAGTAACATAGTTTAAATAAGAAGGTAAGTAATTACTGTCTTTCAACTGATACATATCAGTTGAAGATTTGTTCCACATCTTCAACCAAGATCATACTTAGTCTGATTTTGATGTGACCTTAAAGATTTATTAGAAAGGTTTTTAGAAATTTCTAAGAAATTGAGAAGCAAATATTTTCTGAAACTGCTTTTATTTTTTGATACTTTTTAAGTGTTGTATCTCTTACATGAAAAGAGAAAATAAAGGAGCATTTACATTAAAAAAGAATACAGGTTTGCATTTTCTAAAAGGCAGGTTGGGATTTCATCACAAAATTTCCGGTGACCACCTGGAGAGATGACTTTCTTTTTTCTCATTTATCCTAGGCATACTAATTGACTAGCTTGATTTATGTTCTGTGATAAAAAGTTTCCTTCAGGGATGCAAACAGCTGACATTTTGGTTTTAGATGTAATTGAAGAAATGTCAAATTATCTAAGTTTTAAAGTTCCAAATTTGTAAGTGTATATGTGAATTTTAAGCTCAGAATTTAAAGGTAACTTATATATTTGCTATATCTAATAATTTATTCTCATGGTTCTTTTTTCTGTCTTAAAATTTGCTTTAAAAATTCTTCCACTTTGATAATATTTCATAATGTCAAATACAGTGATCTGATACTGGCATTTCTTTTGCTTTTGAAAAGCAAACTGCATTCCCAGTGTTCTGATATCCCAGGTCCTTGTTGGTAAACAAGGAAGTAAATGTCAATTTCTTCTTCTTTTTTCACATCACGTAACTGCTAAGTAGCAGGTGCTTTCAAAAATAGGTTCATCCCTATGTCTGATTCAAACATGGGAATAATTTTCAGTATAAAATGGGGTCAAACAGTTGAAACGTTATAGAGAAGATGAGTAAAATAGGATTTTTTCAGTTCAAGTACATTTAGTTTGGATGCCAAGCACTCGAATGTAAAATGTAAGATTATCTGCCTAACGTTTGTACAATACAGTATGTCCATTTTCTAATTGTTCACAACAGAGCAATAATCAATAAAGCAGCCAGTCTTGTCTTTTCTTGTTTTAAGTAAACGCTGGGAATGAAGATTTCAGAAGTATTCCCTAACTCAAACCTGAAAAACCTGATGTTAGTCTTGGGTGATTTCCAGTGACCCTCTGCCTCCCTTCTTCCTGCCCCTGTGTAGATTTGGAACTGGGCAGCCATTTTGTTTTTGGAAGGGAAAGGAGACAGATATAATGAATGACTTTTATTGTGCAATATTTCAAACTCTCTTGAATGCATTTGAAGGGATGGAAACTGTTCTGCCCTATGTCATAGCCAAAACAAACAAAACATATTCCCTAAACCTGGATGTGTGTTTCTCTCAAACTGGCTGTAGTTAGAGTTCAGCTCTCAAGCAAGAATTCGGTTTGACAATTTTTAGCCCTTGTTCGACTGAGTATTAGGATAGGTCACAGCCAAAGCAAATACTATGGGGAAAAATTAATGCACATATTTACAGCTTGCAGGTGGCATTCTTTCTTAAAAGTCGGAGATTTGTCTTAAGGAATTGCATTTGTGGTAATACTTTTAAATAGACTACTTTTTGTGAATATTTTTTAAATGAACTCTCTGATAATAATAACTCCAAATGTAAATAAAGTCTATGGGGGTCCCCAAAGAGTGATAAATGCTTGAATTTAAGTATTTAAACATTTAGAGACCACTAAGAATCTCAGAATTCTAGGAATATCAGACCCAGCAAATATGCACCAAAACCCCCTTGACAGTAGCCTTCTACTGTCCCCAAGGCCTCCACTCTAGGAAGCATCAATGGCTCCTTTATGACGCAACCCCCAGGGTTGTTTACTGACTCCAACCCCCCACCCCCACACTTAGGCTGTTAAGTATTCCCTGCTTTGGATCTGTGGGGAGAACATATTCTACACCATCAAGATGAATCATTTTGTAATGTGCCATTGTGCTTCATGACCCTGACAAAATATATTTATTATTGGTCACAATAATCACTTTGAATTTATGGTTGCCTATAACCAGCTGGCTCGGTTTGTGTCTTAACCAAGAAATACAGGAAACAAATTGTAAGCCAGGCAGCCTGCCTCGCATAATAGTGGCAAAGACTTCACCGTTGATCATCCCTTTGAAATATAAAATTCTAGCCTTCATTTAAGTTTTGCTGAGCGATGTTAGACATCTGTGTGAGTGGAAATAAGTGGAAATTCCGCTGGCTGCTACTTTTCCGTCAAATAAACACAGCAGATGGAATGGCCCACGTCTTGCATCTCAGAAGCACTGCATAGCAGTGGAAAGATAACCTCTTCCCAAGCACTGCGAGATCCAATTATATCCCTGTAAACCAGCCCGACTGGCACATCCTGGGCATGTAAAGAGTTTCAAGCAGTGCGTGTTGAGTGTTTTGTAGTTTGTCACGAGTGGCTACGTGGGTATTGCCAAGATCTTTGGCTCAGGCTGTTAAGAGGTGAATGTAAATGTGAGGAGGAGGCACTAGAGTCTTGCGGAGGGGGAAAACCCTTTTCAACTTGTAAATGTTGCTTTAAGTTCTTAGTCTTCAAACTTAAATGTGGTAGGCCACTTTCTTTGGGTAAAAGTACTAAGTTAACACTTTGGTTTATCCAAGTTCTGCCTTATTATTTTTTAACCCTGTGACAGCTGAAGGGATCCCTTTAAACCTAAATGAAATTTGCGGGTTTAAAAACAATTTACCTTCTCCAGTCAAATTGAAGACTCTTAAATGAGTCGCACTGTGGCTTGCTTTCCCCTTAGAGAGAAACAACCGGCTTTTCTTTAAATAAATATCCTGCCCCCCTTAAAATGCTTAAGGAGGACTTTGTCCTCCCCCCAACTTTTTTTTGTTATGTTTTGTTTTGTTTTGCAGCTCACACTGTAGTAAAACATATAAAACATCCTTCTAAGGTATTGTCAGATCTTTCTGCCTCTGGAAGCACAGAGGGAGATGTGCTATTGCTTCCATTGTTATCAATGAGACAGCCAGAGGGAAGCGCGTGGAGGAGCGGACTACCACAAGGCTGGGAAAGGCTGGAGGCCTGTGACTCTCAGCTTGTGGTTTATTTCCCTGCCTCAGCTGCCGCCTCCATCTTGCAGCTGCCTCCCCTTCCCATGCTTGAGGATGTCAGGCCATTTGGATTCCTGTTGGCTAGTCTTTAAAATTTTAGTTGGGAATCTGGTGAAAGTGGCCCACAGCAGAGATTTGAAGCCATCCAGAATTTCAGAAATAATCCAAAGTTGCATCTATTTTCTTAAAATTAAATGAATGATGAATGTTGACTTATATTTTCTTTTCATATTTGGGGTGCGGGAGGGGTTGGGAGCAGGAAGAAGACAGAAGCAGCCCTGTTTAAAGCAGAAGTCGGCCAGGCACAGTGGCTCATGCCTGTCTTAATCCCAGCAGTCTGAGAGGCTGAGGCAAGAGGATCACTTGAGGCCAGGAGTTTGAGACCAGCCTGGGCAACATGGCAAAATCTCGTCTCCACTAAAAATACAAAAATAGGCCAGATGTGATGGCATGCTCCTGTAGTTCCAGATACTCGGGAGGCTGAGGCAGAAGGATCCCTGAGCCCAGGAGTTGGAGGCTGCAGTGAGCTATGATTGCACCACTGCACTCCAGCCTGGGCAAGAGAGCAATATCCTGTCTCTAAAAAAGTGAATAACCTAGAAGTCAGCACTGTGTCTAAGGAGCATTTTCAGTTCAGTCCCTAAGGTTTGTGCCCAGTGCCCTAGAGCTGTCCTATAAATGTCTGGGTGGATCTCTACCCTCTGTTTCTCCAAGAGAGGGCAACAGCCCTAGCCATATCCCCGACACTTGTGAGGCCTGTGTCCCTTTGACTTTCCCTGCCTTTCCCTCTCACTCTACCATCCACAAGCAAAGCCTGTTTCCACCGGGCCAAAAGCTGTAACAATATTAAGATGTTTTCCTCAACCTTGTCCCCAGAAAGATACTCTGTTTCCAGAAGATTGTTCTCCCTTGGGCATTACATCATGAATTGATTCAGTTCTTGGAGGAAGAAATTGGACAAAATATAATAGATGACCTCCTGGGGAAACATACTTAGGTTGTTAAGTATTCCCATCAGAAAACTAAAAAACTGCTTATATATTACTACTCTGTCCACATTTAAACTTTCACCTTCTTGCAGCTGAGCAGGGTGCTTTTTTCTGTAAGGGTTTTTGTTTGACGGGGGGTCAAAGAGAACATTTCTCCTTTATTTTTTTAAGGAATACAAGTATTCTTTGTTTTTTGCTATTACCCTCCCTTCCTCAGTTTCAGGAGCCGGGGCACGACACCAGACCCTGGGACAGGTTGGGACGCAGCAGCCGCAAAAGAGTGTCCCCGTCCCCCAAATGAGTAGGGAGAAGGGAAGGGGGTTGCTGTGGCATCATGGTCGTCAGGAAAGGAGCAACACTTGTCAAATGTTTGGAAGGGATCACCAAGGTGGTGCAGATAGCATGGCTCCATATGCAACATCCATGCTGGAGAAGAGGCTCGAGTTCCTCTTTCTTGGGAACTGGTTCTCAGGGAAAGATGTTAATGACTGATGAAATAACTCCCATCTAATAAACAGTGCAGTAAGAAATGTGGGAGCTGTTTGCTTTTCCAAGTTCACAAGCTGGAGTGGAGAAGAGACCCAGGAGAACTGGCTGTATGCATCTGCTGGCGGTGGATAGTGGTCACTTGGAGGAAAGTGCTGAGAAGCAGGAGGGCCTAAGCAATGAAAGTGATGAACCTTTCATCGCCAAATGCCCATCTAGTGACTGGCAGCTTGCTGGTGTCCAGTGCCTGGCTAACAGATTGGAGGGCCGGGGGGCAAGTTAGCTGTCTCCTTTGGCAGGATCGTTGAATTGGTAGGGCCAATTTCCTTCTTGGAGGCAGGAGCATTCTCACAATGTTGGCCAGTCTCAGCGTTGTCCTGTCTTATAAATCTCCAAGGGGAATATTAGCATAGCTCCCCAGCTCACTGAAATCTATACCTCTGTCCTAATAAAAATCCCTCCAGTGGCTCCAGCCAGGCCCCTGAGTCAGCCTCCGGGAGACCAGCTCCTTTTCTGAGGTGTGCAGGTGAGGAAATGGCAAAGTCGCTGTTGGACTCTAGTCAGGGGAGATGCAATGATGGAGGAAATCGGATGAAGGGTACACGGGGCCTCTGCTATGTTTGCAACTTCCTGTGAATCCATCATTATTTCAAAATCAGTTTTAAAAAGTAAAGTGCTTAAAACCGCAAAGGTGTGAGTCTCAGTTCCTTCATCTGCAAAATGGGAATATTAGTAATGCCTGCTTTATGGGACCTCTATGAAAATAACAACAAATATTCTGTATTTGTTTTCATTAGCCCAGCATCCTACACCTTGCTATAGGTATGGATACCTATTCCCTTGATCACAGGGTAACCAAAAGATGAAAAATATTGCATTATCTTGTTCATCTGTAGTGTTGTCACTGCAGCAGGTGTTCTTCCACATGCCTCATTTTATGTGACTTCATTATCACACCCACATTACTGATAAGGAGCTGAGCCTTTTTTTTTTTTTTTTTTTTTTTTTAAGAGACAGGGTCTCACTGTGTTGCTCAGGCTGGAGGGCCGTGGTAGGATCATAGCTCACTGTAGCCTTAAACTCCTGGACTCGAATGTTCCTCCTGCCTCAGCCTCCCAGGTAGCTAGGACCACAGGCATGTGCCACCATACCCAGCTAGCTTTTTAAAAATTTTTTGTAGAGATGGGGTCTTGCTCTGTTGCCCAAGCTGATCTCAAACTCCTGCCCTCAAACAATTCTCCTGCCTTAGCCTTCCAAAGTGGGACTAAAGGCATGAGCCACTATACCCAGCTGGAAACTGAGACATTTAAGAGGTCATGTGATCTGCCCAAGGTCTCAGAGCTGGTCGGTGGCTTAGCTGGAATTAGGAGTCTGTCTTCCCCTCAAGTTCATTCTCCTTTGATGAAAATGCTGTACCTTGAGAGGCAACGATTTGGGGGCTGTGAAAGAGGAGAATAGAGTCTCATCCAGAAAGATAAGAGTTTTGTGCAAGATATGCCAATGTCCTCAGAAATGGAGAGCCGCCCTCACCACGTGATTGGAGATACAATGACCACATCTTGGCTCCATCAGAGGGGTGTGTTTCCCCTTCCAGTCTTACTCTCCTGTCCTTAAGCCATAGCCTCATTCTGCATTTCTTCCAAAGGAATCCATCCCGTTAGTACACACATGTCAACTACCGCAGAGCCCACTGCACTCCTTACTCCTAATTTAGATTTGTCTTGATCACATTGTAAGGAGGTTATGTGGATCCAGCAAGGTCATTTTTTGTGTCATCCTCTATTACACTACTTTTGGCTAAAAATTTACATCAGCCTATCCATAGCCTTGTTCTAGCTTGTCCCTAGCCATGGAAATCAAATACCATCCATGGGTCTTTTCACCATGTTACCAAAACTCCAGGGGTTCGATCTAGGTCTTAAAAGCCAGCCACTGAGATGATTGTTGCCAAGGAAGAAGGCTTTAATCGGGTGCTGCAGCCAAGGAGATGGGAGCTCAGTCTCAAATCCATCTCCCTGACCAGCCTAAAACTAAGGGTTTATATAGCTGGGAAGAAATGAAACAATATGTAAGAAAACAGGAACTGGGGAGGGGCAAGGAAGCAATCAGGATGAATGAGGGGTCCAGCATCTCATTGTGTAGATGTGGTGATCTGATGAGTTTCACTTCTTTGATACTTTTTTGAGAAGCCTGAAGGTGACTTCCTAAGGAAGGAACTCAGATAAAACAAATATATGTTTTAAACTTTAAGACCAGAAGGGTTGGCCAGGCTCGGTGGCTCACGCCTGTAATCCCAGCACTTTGGGAAGCTGAGGTGGGAGGATCCCCTGACGTCAGGAGTTCAAGACCAGCCTTGCTAACATGGTGAAACCCCGTCTCTACTAAAAATACAAAAATTAGCTGGGCGTGGTGGCACACACCTGTAATCCCAGCTGCTCAGGAAGCTAAGGCAGGATAATCTCTTGAACCTGGGAAGGGGAGGTTGCAGTGAGCTGAGGTTGTGCCACTGCACTCCAGCCTGGGTGACAGAGTGAGACTCCGTCTCAAAAAATAAAATAAGACCAGAAGGGTCAATTTCTATGTTTAGTCTCTGGGACTATTGAATCAATTTCACACCCAAAGTGTGTCTACCTGTGGCTTATCAGGAGAGGTTAGGTGTGTGTGTCAGCAAAGGGCAGGAAGATGGCCAGGAAGTTCTCTCTAGAGTCTGGTAAAAGACCAGCTTCTGTCAGGAAGTCTTACCCTGTTCGTAGGGCACTTGTAGGGATAATCCAAGTTTAACAGCCCTCCGTCCATCCTGGGCACCTTAATTCCAGGAAGAGACAGGTCTGTACTCTGGGCAGCTGTTGGCATTTCTGTCGGGAGGTCTGGAGGGGAAACTGGCACTGGTCCTGTTTTGGGGGCTTAGGACAGCAAGTGCCAAAAAGAAATGTTTATTAAGTGATAACTAATTACCAGATGGTAAGTAGAGCATAATTTTAGTTGGCACACTGAAGTTATGAGACTTGTTAAGGGATTTCTCTAGCTCCTTGCTCTAGTTCTACATAGAAATTTGGGGGAGAGAATGGGAATCCCCTCCTGTAGGAGTTAACTTCCAAATTTGGTGAAAGCTACCCTCCTTTCCCCAATAGCTTTTTCAAAGAATCAATCATTTGAAAAATGTATCTTGGCTGAGTGTGGTGGTTCATGCCTATAATCCCAAAATTTTGGGAGGCCGAGGCAGGAGTATCACTTGAGCCCAGGAGCTCAAGACCAGCTTGGACAACATAGTGAGACCCTATCTCTATGAAAACTACAAAAATTAGCTGGGCATGGTGGCGTGCACCTGTAGTCCTAGCTATTCTGGAGGCTGAGGTGGGAAGATGACTTGAGCCTGGCAGTTCCAGGCTGCAGTGAGCTGATTGCGCCACTACACTCCAACCTGGGCAACAGAGAAGACCTTGCCAATCAATCAATCAGTCGATATACAAATAAATCAATGACCAGGCACGGTGGCTCACACCTGTAATCCCAGCACTTTGGGAGGCTGAGGCAGGCAGATCACAAGGTCTGGAGATCAAAACCATCCTGGCTAACACGGTGAAACCCCATCTGTATTAAAATACAAAAAAAATTAGCCAGATGTGGTGGCGGGCACCTGTAGTCCCAGCTACTCGGGAGGCTGAGGCAAGAGAATGGCTTGAACCCGGGAGGCAGAGCTTGCAGTGAACTGAGATCGCACCACTGCACTCCAGCCTGGGCGACAGAGTGAGACTCCATCTCAAAATAAATAAATAAATAAATATAAACATATAAAATAAATAAATGAATAAAAACTTTTATTTCACTTATACCCCATTTCACTTGCAAATGTTCCTGTGACAGTAACACGTCAAATTATAAAATTTCAGGATATATTGTTTTGCACTTGTAGTTTGAATTTGTAGTACTTGACCATTATATAAAATTACAAAATGAGCTAATGGCTGGTAAGATAGCCGAATAGGAACAGCTCCGGTCTGCAGCTCCCAGCAAGATCAGTGCAGAAGGCGAGTGATTTCTGCATTTCCAACTGAGGTTTGTCTCATTGGGACTGGTTAGATAGTGGGTGTAGCCCATGGAGGGTGAGCCAAAGCAGGAAGCAGCGTTACCTCACCTGGGAAGTGCAAGGGGTCGTGAACCTCCCTCCCCTAGCCAAAGGAAGCAGTGAGGGACTGTGCTGTGAGGAACAGTGCACTCAGGCCTAGATAATATGCTCTTCCCATGGTCTTCGTAACCTGCAGACCAGGAGATTCCCTCGGTTGCCTATACCACCAGGGTCCTGGGTTTCAAGCACAAAACTGGGCAGCCATTTGGGCAGACACCGAGCTAGCTGCAGGAGTTTTTATTTTTTGTACCCCAGTGGCACATGGAATGCCAGCAAGTTAGAATTGTTCACTCCCCTGGAAAGAGGGCTGAAGCCAGGGAGCCAAGTGGTCTTACTCAGCGGATCCCACCCCTATGGAGCCCAGCAAGCTAAGCTCCACTGGCTTGAAATTCCTGCTGCCAGCACAGCAGTCTGAAGTCAACCTGGGATGCTTGAGCTTGGTAGGGGAAGGGGCGTCTGCCATTACTGAGGCTTGTATAGGTGGTTTTCCCATCACAGTGTAAACAAAGCTGCCTGGAAGTTCAAACTGGGTGGAGTCCACCCCAGTGCTGCAAAGCCACTGTAGCCAGACTGCCTCTGTAGATTCCTTCTCTCTGGGCAGGGCATCACTGAAAGAACAGCAGCAGCCCCAGTCAGGGGCTTATAAATAAAACTCCTATCTCCCTGGGACAGAGCACCTGGGGGAAGGGGCGGCTGTGGGCACAGCTTCAGCAGACTTAAATGTTCCTGCCTGCCAGCTCTGAAGAGAGCAGTGAATCTCCCAGCATAGCACTCAAGCTCTGCTAAGGGACAGACTGCCTTCTCAAGTGGGTCCCTGACCCCCATTCATCCTGACTGGGAGACACCTTCCAGCAGGCGTTGACGGACACCTCATACAGGAGCACTCCGGGCAGCATCTGGCAAGTGGCCCTCTGGGACCAAGCTTCCAGAGGAAGGAACAGGCAGCAATCTTTTCTGTTCTGCAACTTCTGCTGGTGATACCCAGGCAAACAGGGTCTGGAGTGGATATCAAGCAAACTCCAGCAGAACTGCAGCAGAGGGGCCTGTTAGAAGGAAAACTAACAAACAGAAAGGAATAGCATCAACATCAACAAAAAGGACATCCACTCAAAAACCCCGCCCGAAGGTCACCAATATAAAAGACCAAAGGTAGATAATCCATGAAGATGAGGAAAACCAGCGCACAAAGGCTGAAAAATCCAAAAACCAGACCGCCTCTTCTCCTCCAAAGGATCACAGCTCCTCTACAGCAAGGGAACAAAATTGGGACAGAGAATGAGTTTGACAAATTGGCAGAAATAGGCTTCAGAAGGTGATTAATAACAAACTCCTCCAAACTAAAGAAGCATGTTCTAATCCAATGCAAGGAAGCTAAGAACCTTGAAAAAGAGTACAGGAATTGCTAATGAGAATAGCCAGTTTAGAGAGGAATGTAAATGACCTGATGGAGCTGAAAAACGCTGCATGAGAACTTCGTGAAGCATACACAAGTATCAATAGCCAAGTCAATCAAGTGGAAGAAAGGATATCAGAGATTAAAGATCAACTTAATGAAATAAAGTGTGAAGACAAGATTAGAGAAAAAAGAATGAAAAGGAATGAGAAAAGCCTCCGAGAAATATGGGACTATGTGAAAAGACCAAACCTACATGTGATTGCACCTGAAAGTGATGGGGAGAATGGAACCAAGTTGGAAAACACTCTTCAGGATGTTATACAGGAAAACTTCCCCAGCTTAGCAAGACAGGCCAACATTCAAATTCAGGAAATACAGAGAACACCACAAAGATACTCCTCGAGAAGAGCAACCCCAAGAGACATAATTGTCAGATTCACTGAGGTGGAAATGAAGGAAAAAATGTTAAGGGCAGCCAAAGAGAAAGGTCGGATTACCCACAAAGGGAAGCCCATCAGACTAACAGCAGATATCCCTGCAGAAACCCTACAAGCCAAAAGAGAGTGGGGGCCAATATTCAGCATTCATAAAGAAAATAATTTTCAACCCAGTATTTCATATCCAGCCAAACTAAGCTTCATAAGTGAAGGAGAAACAAAATCCTTTACAGACAAGCAAATGCTGAGAGATTTTGTCACCACCAGGCCTGCCTTACAAGAGCTCCTGAAGGAAGCACTAAATATGGAAAAGAAAAACCAGTACCAGCCACTGCAAAAACATACCAAATTGTACAGACCATCAACACTATGAAGAAACTGCATTAACTAATGGGCAAAATAACCAATTAGCATGATAATGACAGGATCAAATTCACACATAACAATATTAACCTTAAATGTAAACAGGCTAACTGCCCCAGTTAAAAGACACAGACTGGCAAATTGGATAAAGAGTCAAGACCCATCAGTGTGCTGTATTCAGGAGACCCATCTCATGTGAAAAGACACACATAGGCTCAAAATAAAGGGATGGAGGAATATTTACCAAGCAAATGGAAACCAAAAAATGAAAAAAAGCAGGGATTGCAATCCTAGTCTCTGATAAAACAGACTTTAAACCAACAAAGATTTAAAATAAGACAAAGAAGGACATTACATAATGGTAAAGGGACCAATGCAACAAGAAGAGCTAACTATCCTAAATATATATGCACCCAATATAGGAGCACCCAGATTCATGAAGCAAGTCCTTAGAGACCTACAAAGAGACTTAGACTCCCACACAATAATAATGGGAGACTTTAACACCCCACTGTCAATATTAGATCAACGAGACAGAAAATTAACAAGGATATTCAGGACTTGAACTCAGCTCTGGACCAAGCGGACCTAATAGACATCTACAGAACTCTCCACCCCAAATCAACAGAATATACATTTTTCTTATCATCACATCACACTTATTCTAAAATTGACCACATAGTTGGAAGTAAAACACTCCTCAGCAAATACAAGAGAATGGAAATCAAGCAGTCTCTCAGACCACAGCACAATCAAATTAGAACTCAGGTTTAAGAAACTCACTCAAAACCACACAACTACATGGAAACTGAACAACCTGCTCCTGAATGACTAATGGGTAAATAACAAAATTAAGGCAGAAATAAATAAGTTCTTTGAAACCAATGAGAAGAAAGACACAATGTATCAGAATCTCTGGGACACAACTAAAGTAGTGTTTAGAGGGAAACTTATAGCACTAGATGCCCACAGGAGACAGCAGGAAAGATAAAATTGACACCCTAATATCACAATTAAAAGAACTAAAGAAGCAGGCCAGGTGCAGCAGCTCACGCCTGTAATCCCAGAATTTTGGGAGGTCAAGGTGGGCGGATCACAAGATCAGGAGATCAAGACCATCCTGGCTAACATGGTGAAACCCCATCTCTACTAAAAATACAAAAAATTAGCTGGACGTGGTGGTGGACACCTGTAGTCCCAGCTACTCGGGAGGCTGAGGAAGGAGAATGGTGAGAACCCAAGAGGCAGAGCTTGCAGTGAACCGAGACCATGCCACTGCACTCCAGCCTGGGCAACAGAGCAAGACTCAAAAGAAAAAAAAAAAAAAAGAACTAGAGAAGCAAGAGCAAACAAATTCAAAAGCTAGCAGAAGACAAGAAATAACTAAGAGCAGAACTGAAGAAGATAGAGATAGAAAAAAACCCTTCAAAAAAATCAGTGAATCCAGGAGCTGGTTTTTTGAAAACATTAACACAGTAGACCACTAGCCAGATTAATAAAGAAGAAAAGAGAGAAGAATCAAATAGACACAATAAAAAATGACAAGGGGGATATTACCACCGATCCCACAGAAGTACAAACTACCATCAGAGAATACTATAAACACCTCTACTCAAATAAACTAGAAATTCTAGAAGAAATGGATAAATTCCTATACACAAACAATATCCCAAGACTAAACCAGGAATAACTCAAATCACTGAATAGACCAATAACAAGTTCTGAAATTGAGGCAGTAATTAATAGCCTACCAACCAAAAAAGAAAAAAAAGCCCAGGACCAGACAGATTCACAACTGAATTCTACCAGAGGTACAAAGAGGAGCTGGTACCATTCCTTCTAAAACTATTCCAAACAATAGAGAAAGAGGGACTCCTCCCTCAATCATTTTATGAGGCCAGCATCATCCTGATACCAAAACCTGGCAGAGACACAACAACAACAAAATCTCAGGCCAACATCCCTGATGAACATCGATGCGAAAAGCCTCAATAAAATACTGGCAAACTAAATCCAGCAGCACATCAAAAAGCTTATCCACCAAGTTGGCTTCATCCCTGGGAAGCAAGGCTGGTTCAACATACACAAATCAATAAACATAATCCATCACATAAACAGAACCAATGACAAAAATCGCATGATTATCTCAACAGATGCAGAAAAGGCCTTCAATAAAATTTAACACCCCTTCATGCTAAAAACTCACAATAAACTAGGTATTGATGAAACATATCTCAAAATAATAAGAGCTGTTTGTGACAAACCCACAGCCAATATCATACTGAATGGGCAAAAGCTGGAAGCATTCCCTTTGAAAACCAGCACAAGACAAGGATGCCCTCTCTCATCACTCCTATTCAACATAGTATTGGAAGTTCTGGCCAGGGCAATCAGGCAGGAGAAAGAAATAAACAGTATTCAATTAGGAAAAGAGGAAGTCAAATTGTCCCTGTTTGCAGATGACATGATTGTATATTTAGAAAACCAAGTTGCCTCACCCCAAAATCTTCTTAAGCTGATAAGCAGCTTCAGGAAAGTCTCAGGATACAAAATCAATGTGCAAAAATCACAAGCATTCCTATAACCAATAATAGACAAACAGAGAGCCAAATCATGAGTGAACTCCCATTTACAATTGCTGCAAAGAGAATAAAATACCTAGGAATACAACTTACAAGGAATGTGAAGGACCTCTTTAAGGAGAACTACAAACCACTGCTCAAGTAAATAAGAGAGGGCACAAACAAGTGGAAAAATATTCCATGCTCATGGATAGGAAGAATCAATATCATGAAAATGGCCATACTGCCCAAAGTAATTTATAGATTCAATGCTATCTCCATCAAGCTACCATTGACTTTCTTCACAGAATTAGAAAAGACTACTTTAAATTTCATATGGAACCAAAAAACAGCCCTCATAGGCAACACAATCCTAAGCAAAAAGAAAAAAGCTGGAGGCATCACACTACCTGACTTCAAACTATACTACAAGGCTACAGTAACCAAAACAGTAGGTAACATACAGTAACCAAAACAGATATATAGACCAATAGAACAGAACAGAGACCTCAGAAATAATGCCACTTATCTACAACCATCTGGTCTTTGACAAATCTGACATAAGCAATGGGGAAAGGATTCCCTATTTAATAAATGGTGTTGGGAAAACTGGCTAGCCATATGCAGAAAACTGAAACTGGACCCCTTCCTTACACCTTATACAAAAATTAACTCAAGATGCATTAAAGACTTAAACATAAGACCTAAATCATAAAAACCCTAGAAGAAAACCTAGGCAGTACCATTCAGGACATAGGCATAGGCAAAGACTTCAGGACTAAAACACCAAAAGCAATGGCAACAAAAGCCAAAATTGACAAATGGGATCTAATTAAACTAAAGAGCTTCTGCACAGCAAAAGAAACTATCATCAGGGTGAAGAGGCAACCTACAGAATGGGAGAAAATTTTTGCAATCTACTCATCTGACAAAGGGCTAATATCCAGAATCTACAAGGAACTCAAACAAATTTACAAGAATAAAACCACCACATCAAAAGTGGGCAAAGGATATGAACAGGCACTTCTCAAGAGAAGATATTTATGTGACCAACAAACATATGAAAAAAAGCTCATCATCACTGGTCATTAGAGAAATGCAAATCAAAACCACAATGAGATACCAGTTAGAATGGCAAATGGCGATCATTAAAAAGTCAGGAAAGAACAGATGCTGGAGAGGATGTGGAGAAATAGGAACACTTTTACACTGTTGGTGGGAGTGTAAATTAGGTCAACCATTGTGGAAGACAGTATGGCAACCCCTCAAGGATCTAGAACTAGAAATACCATTTGACCCAGCAATCCCATTATTGGCTATACATCCAAGGGATTATAAATCGTTCTACTGTAAAAACACATGTACATGTATGTTTATTGCAGCACTGTTAACAATAGCAAAGACTTGGAACCAACCCAAATGCCCATCAATGATAGAATGGATAAAGACAATGTGGCATGTATATACCATGGAATACTATGCAGCCATTAAGAAGGATGAGTTCATGTCCTTTGCAGGGACATGGATGAAGCTGGAAACCGTTATTCTCAGCAAATTAGCACAAGAACAGAAAACCAAACACCACATGTTCTCACTCGTAAGTGGGAGTTGAACAATGAGAACACATGGACACTGGGAGGTGAACATCACACACTGGGGCCTGTCAGGGGATGAGGGGCTAGAGGAGGGATAGCATTAGGAGAAACAACTAATGTAGATGTTGGGTTGATGGCTGCAGCAAACCACTATGGCACATGTATACCTATGTAACAAAACTGCTGGTTCTGCACATGTACCCCAGAGTTTAAAATATAATAAAAGTTCTTTGTAGATTCTGGATATGAGACCTTTGTTGGTTGCATAGTTTCTGAATATTTTTTCCCTTTCTGTAGGTTGTTTATTTACTTTGTTGATAGTTTATTTTGCTGTACAGAAGCTCTTTAGTTTAATTAGGTCCGACTTGTCCATTTTGTTTTGTTACAATTGCTTTAGGGGGCTTTGTCATAAATTCGTTGCCAAGGCTGATGTCTAGAATGGTGTTTTGTAAGTTTTCTTATAGGATTCTTATAGTCTGAGATCTTACATTTAAATCTTTAATCCATCTTGAGTTAATTTTTGTATACAGTGAAAAGTAGGGTTCCAGTTTCATTCTTCTGCATATGGCTGGCCAGCTATCCCAGCATCATTTATTGAGTAGGAAGTCCTTTCTCCATTGCTTATTTTTGTCAATTTTGTCAAAGATCAGATGGCCATAGGCATGCAGCTTTATTCTGTTCCACTGGTCTATGTATCTGTTTTTGTACCAGTACCATGCTGTTTGGGTTACTGTAACCTTATACTATAGATTGAAGTTGGGTGTTGTGATGCCTCCCACTTTATTCTTTTTGCTTAGGATTGCTTTGACTATTTGGGCTCTTTTTTGGTTCCATGTGAATTTTAGAATAGCCTTTTCTAGTTATGTGAAAGGTAACAATGGTAGTTTGATAGGAATAGTGTTGAATCTGTAGATTGCTTTGGGTAGTATGCCACTTTAATGATATTGATTATTTTACTCCATGAGCATGGAATTTTTCCATTTGTTTGTGTCATCTGTGATTTCTTTCAGCAGTGTTTTGTAGTTCTCCTTGTAGAGATCTTTCACCTACTTAGTTAGATGTATTCATAGATACTCTATTTTTGTGCGTGTGTGACTGTTGGAAATGGGACTGCATTCTTGATTTGCCTCTGAGTTTGACCATTATTGGTGTGTAGAAATGCCACTGATTTTTGTATCCTGAAACTTTACAGAAGTCGTTTATCAGTTCCAAGAGACTTTTGGTGGAGTCTTTAGGTTTTTCTAGGGATAGAATCATATCATCAGTGAAGAAAGATAGTGTGACCTCTTCTTTTCCTATTTGTATGTGTTTTATGTCTTTCTCTTGCCCTTTTCCTCTGGCTGGGACTTCCTGCTTAATCCTTTTGACGTAGTAACCAATGGGACTTCTGTGGGTTGAGAGTGTGGGATCTGAGGTTAGACCTAAGTGTAAATCTCAGTGCCTCAGTTACTGTGGTGTTTGCTAATTTATTTAACTTCCCCGAATCTCAATTGTCACATCTGTAAAATGAGGATAGTCATAATATTTTTCTCCTACAATTATTGTGGGTGTTGAATTATGTGGTGATAATGTATGTAAAGTTCCTTATTTGGTATTTGGTATGTGATGGGAATGCAATAAGGTTACATTAATTTTTTACCACTTATTTTGACATAATTTTATCCTTCAAGAAAAGTTACAGAAATAGTACGAAAAGATTCCCCAAATATTAGCATTTTACTTTATTTGCTTTCTCTCTTTCTCTCCATATATCTGGCTAGATATATGGTCTTTTTCTGAGCAATTTAAGTAAAGTTGTAGACATGATCCCTCTTTACCCCTAAATACTTCAGGCTGGACATGATGGTTCAAGCCTGTAATCCCAGCATTTTGGGAGACTGAGGCAAGCAGATCACTTGAGGTCAGGAGTTCAAGACCAGCCTGGGCAAAATGGTGAAACCCTATCTCTACTAAAACTACAAAAATTAGCCACGCATGGTTGCACATGCCTGTAATCCCAGCTATTTGGGTGGCTGAGGCAGAAGAATCACTTGAACCCAGAGGCAGAAGTTGCAGTGAGCTGAGATCTCATCACTGTACTCTAGCCTGGGCAACACAGTGAATCTCAAAACAAAACAAAACAAAGAAAGCTTCAGTGTATATTGCCTAAAAATAAGAGATAACCTACTTAAGCTGATTACTTTTTTAAGGTATTGTAACTATTGCAGTTATTACAGTGAAAGTACTTGAAGCAGTTCCACAGTGTTTCTCTAACTCAGATTCACATTACGATCAAAGTAAAGTTTCCTGAATGCATATTATGTGCCTGGGATAGTGCTAGATGCTCTGAAAAATATTCTGTTGACTTCTCTCAGCAGCCCAGTGAAGCAGCAGATTAGTAACTCCACTTTGCAGAACATAGCAACTAAGACTCAAGGAAGTTAGTAAATTGCCCCAAGGACTTCAGTGAAGTGGTGAACTGGGATTTGAACCCAATTCACTCGGGTAAAAATGGTGCTCTTTCTTGCCTAATAGATTGACGACCACATGCTGCTATAAAAATGAGAAAACTGGCCGGGCGCGGTGGCTCATGCCGTAATCCCAGCACTTTGAGAGGCCGAGGTGGGTGGATTACCTGAGGTCAGGAGTTCGAGACCAGCTCCCTGGCCAACATGGGGAAACCCCGTCTCTGCTAAAAATAGAAAAATTAGCCAGGATTGGTGGTCAGTGCCTGTAATGCCAGATACTGTTATGCCCAGACCGTTTATTCCCC
>NW_016803481.1:4509207-4537081 GCF_001698545.2 Rhinopithecus bieti | reverse complement strand
GTTTGTACTGGGCCCAGGAAGTTGAGACAAATGGAGGAATGTTTGTACTGGGCCCAGGAAGTTGAGACAAATGGAGGAATGTTTGTACTGGGCCCAGGGCTGAGATATATGGAGGAATGTGTTTGTACTGGGCCCAGGACTGAGATATATGTTTGATTTCTTACAATACTCAGGAGGCTGAGGCAGGAGAATCGCTTGAACCTGGGCGACAGAGGTTGTAGTGAGCCAAGATCACGCCACTGCACTCCAGCCTTGTCAACAGAGCAAGACTCTATCTCAATTAAAAAAAAAAAAAAAAAAAAGCAAGAAAACTATTTAAAGAAAACAAGAAGGAGCTCTGCTGGGGCCCCTGAGCCAGTGTGTGCTCATTGCCACTAAACTGTCACGTACTTCTGTGGCCTGCGCTGCAGAAGTTTGGTTTTCATGGTTGTTTCTAATTCTGAAACACTCTTCAGAACTTCATTTCAAAATAATTGTAATTCTTTTTCACATTTTGTTGCTGGCTGAGAACCAAGCCTTTTGTCTTCAGATACCTTTAGTCAGGTTTATTTTTAAAACAAAGGTTTATTTTCCCAGGAAATGTTGAGGATATTGTTAATAGCTTGGATGGTTAAACTTCTCTTTAGAACCTGGGCATGTCATTTGTTTTCAAGCCTCTGGCTCTGCCCCAAGATTCTAGGAGCAATTGAGAGATGTCAACTTGTTTTCTCATGTACTAGCTAAATGTAGCTTGGCTCCATTGTCTTCTGCTTAAGCAAAGAGAACAACAAACACAACATAATGCATTGGAGTGAAAGATCCTTTCCTAGATATTTTTATATCTATCCCTTCCTAGATATCTTTATATAAAAAGTCCTAGAGATTTTAGTACTCAAGAATTCTAGCAGATCCCTTTTATAACCAGTATTAATTCTACTTAAATAAAATCCTGTGCTTGAATCAGTGGCCTTGGTTATCAGTTGCATTAAAATTCAGTGGGAAAATAATCTTAATTTACAGACAATGCACTTTAATAGTTAAAGAACTACGGCCAGGCGCAGTGGCTCACGCCTGTAATCCAGCACTTTGGGAGGCCGAGGCGGGTGGATCATTTGTGGACAGGAATTCAAGGCCAGCCTGGCCAACATGGTGAAACCCCATCTCTACTAAAAAAATAGAAAAATTAGTTGGGCGCGGTGGTGTGCACCTGTAGTCATAGCTACTCGGGAGGCTGAGGCAGGAGAATCACTGGAACCCAAGAAGCGGAAGCTGCAGTGAGCCAAGATGGTGCCACTGCACTTCAGCCTGGGCTACAGAGCAAGACTCCATCTTAAAAACAAAACAAAACAAAACAAAACAACAACAACAAAAAACAACAACAAAAAAAACCCAAGAACTCCAAGTAACTTGGAAGCCGCCCGTTAGGATTGTTTGGCCAAGTTGAGAGAGCACCTGGGAATATTTGGGGCCTCTGCCTATGGAGCCTGGAAATGGGGAAACAGTTCTCTATAGAGGTTCAGCACTTGGGATCTGGGGTCAGATTGATTAGGGTCCGAGCTCCACCACTTAACTGTGTGACCTGAGCAAGTTAATTTAAAATTCATTGTCTGAAATAACAACAGCGCCTACCTTTCAAGGTTTTTTTGTGAGACTTAAATAATGTAAGTTAAGTACCTAGGATAGACCCTGACCCTTAGGAGATTCTCATGAACAGTGGCTAATTATAATAGACACAAATTTGAATCGGGCAAAAAAACCGATATTTTCTCTTTTCTTTTCCTTCTTCGTTGCTTTTCTCTCCCTTCCTGATCATTCCCCACTCTTCCCACCATCCTCCTTCCCTCCCCCTCCCTCAGTCCCATTCTGCATGATCCAGAGTAAGAGGTTAGTTATTAAAGAACATCCGGTTCTTGGCATTCTTTGTAGAAAAAAAAAACAAACCCCCAGTGATGTTGAGGACTCTGAAGAGAAACTGATTTCATAAAGACTTAATAAAAGTCAACAATCAAACAAAAACTTTTCCCCCCTGAATCATTACATTCTGTTGTTCCCGAACATCTGGGCAGAGCCAGAGACGGCCTTTGCTTGGCCCTCCTCACAACACAGCTCCTTGGGCTGCAGCTCTGTCTGTGTTTCTGCCTCATTTGGAACATAAGCCATCAGTCCAGGATTCTCTTTCTGGAGCTGCCACTAACTACGTGGGTGAGTTATTTCCCAACTTTGAACTTGAGTTTTCAAAATGGAGCAAGTCAGATGAGACTTGCTATAGTTGATGAAAGTCAATAAAAATACCACTCAGATCTAATGCTTCATTGTATACTCTTCTGTGTTTCCTTCATATTCATCTCATCTTGACAGCAAGCTCTTCAGGGCAGGGGGACCGGTCACACACCATAGAAGAGAGCTTAAGATTTAGAAGTAGAGGCCTGGATTGAAGCCCCAGTGCTCCTACCTGCTAGCCCAGGTAACCTTTGGCTAGTCATGGAACCTCTGCCCTCTGCTGCTTCCTCCACTGTAAAATGGAGCTGATGTACCTGAGACATGGGTTTCTCTAAATAAGATGATCATTAAATAATTGATAAGATAATAATTAATACAATACTTGGTAGGCCTAAAACAGATGTTCATTATTGTCATTTTTATTTTCCATGCAGCTTACTACCATGCAGTGTGCATAAATTTTTGTTGAAACCCACCTGTTTTAAGAACACAGCTAGGACTTTTGTTATTATTGATTTAAAATAACTAAAGAAAATAATGTTGGTATATAATTAAAACTGTTTTCATATCCAATGCAAAACTTTTAAACACAAAAAATATGCTCTCAAAACCAGTAAAGGCTTTGAGTGATGTTTTGTAAATAATATTTATGTTAATACTCTCCAGATGCTTTAAGATTTATGCAGTAACAATAAATATCAAAATTAAGCCTGAAATGAAATATGAATGTTTGTGGTGGGATTAATTCTGTCAGATTTTGTTTGCATAGTACATGGTTCTTCTTAAATTTGTGTAGCTAATTTTTAAAAATTATTTTCTTTTCTTTTCTTGAGACAGGGTTTCACTCTGTCACCCAGGCTGGAGTACAGTGGTGTGATCATGGCTCACAGCAGCCTTGACCTCCCGGGCTCAAACAATGCTCCCACCTCAACCTCCCAAGTACCTCGGACACAGGCATGTGCCACCATATCTGGCTATTTTTTTTTGTTTGTTTTTTGTAGAGACTGGGTCTTGCTATGTTGCCGAGGCTGGTCTCAAACTCCCAGGCTCAAGCAATCCTTCACCTTAGCTTTCCAAAGTGCTAGGGTTACTGTTGGAGCTACTGTGCCCAGCCTAAAAATAATTTTCTAATTATAGAAATAAAGTTGGTAGTAAATGTGTAAATGCGGAACTAGTTGTGGGAAAGTCACAAATATTTCCATATGCCTCTGATTTTCCACTGAAAAAACAATTATTAGAAAACTGCCTTGAGTATATAAAATATACTGTTATTGTAACCAAATAAAATGAACATGGAGCACAACTGCATGTCATAGATTCCAGAGAAACAGAAACAACAGGAGATATGAACATATGAAGAGATTTATTATAAGGAATTAGCCTACATGATTAGGGACACTGAGAATTTCCAACATCTGTAGTTGGCAAGTGGAGACACATAAGAGCCGATGGTGCACGTTCCAATGTGAGTCTGAAGGGAGGAGAAGATTGATGTCCTAGCTTGAAGATGTTGAGGTAGAGAGACTCCTTCTTACCCAGGGTTTTTCTTGTATTCAGGCCTTTAAGTGAATTGAATGAGGGCAACCTGCTTTCCTCCGCCTACCCCATTCACATGTTAATCACATCCAAAAACACCTTCACAGACACTCCCAGAATAATGTTTAACCAAACATCTGGGCACTCTGGGGCCTACTGAAGTTAACACACAAAATTAAGTCCCCAACACACTAGTGTTGTAGAATATTTGGGAAATGCAGGAAAGAAGTCAAAACTGCCCCAATTTTGCTACCCACAGATAATCATTATTACAGTTGGCACTTTTTCTTTCTCGTTTTTTTTTAAATGTGTCACGGATCAATGTTTGTTTGTTCGTTTGTTTGTTTGTTTGAGACAGAATCTCGTTCTGTTGCCCAGGCTGGAGTGCAGTCACAGGTCAATTTTTTAATCACCCATTCTGTTTGACTAGAGATTTAATGTTGTTTCTTGTTTACTTGGGAAAGTCATGAAGATTTCTATTATGCCTCTGATTTTCCACTTATGAAACAATTATTAGAAAACCTGCCTTGAATACATATAAAACACATGTTATTATGACCAAATAAAACGAACATGGCTCATGATTCTGTCTCTCCTCAAGGAGGAAGGAATGTTTTTCTTTCATTTCATAAATATGGCAACCCCGTTAAGATGGTGGTGAGGAGGGTGGGTTTTCGTAATTCCTGAAAGACACCAGGAAATTCTATCTGCCCCCTCAAAGCTGCTGCCCACTTTGGGGAAACATCCCCAGATGACCAACCTGTTGCTCTTCCCCAAACCCAGCACTGAAGGTGTTAATCCCCCATCTCACCTTCTCTGTGTCCCAAGGCTGGAAGTGTGAGTGACTAGGGAAACCCCCAGTAAATTAAGGGTGGCAGTCTCTCTGAGGAGGGAGAAGCAGCTTGTTCAGCTTTATAAGCCTTTTAGTTAGCGTCTTTTATCACTGATGGATTTATTGGATATTTATGCAGCAGGCAGGGGGATTTGAAATATAACATAGGCGCTTCCTGAGATGTCAGTACTCTAATGTTAGTGGTCTGAACAAGGATGTAATTCATATCTGCAGGTGCTTACTCTAGTATCAAATACTTCAATAACATCATGCCTGTGGAATCCACTGTTCCCATGGGCCCTATTTGTATTCTGATATGCCCATGTCTTTTCCTATGTGTGTTTTCCTTTCTTAAGGAGCGCTCATTTCCTTCAATAGGATATGTTTTATTTCATCCCTTTTCCTGCATTTACTCATATTAATGTCACCGCGTTCACTGGTAATAGCTGGGCCTGGATCTAACCCACATAGCCACGTAAATACTAGCCTGAAACAGAACGCCTGGAGTGCATTATTAAGAAAGAACGGAATGGAGTGGGGTAGAAGTTAGGGAGTTCTAACTCAATGTCGCCCAGTGAGGGGGGATAGGAGGTGAATTGTCCCAAGCACACGGTGGCCTCTCCCCAGAGGTGGCAGGGTTGGGAGACAGAAGGGAAAATTTAGGAGTTTGAATACTTCATTTCCAGCAAGGAAGTTCTTGGCTGATTGATAGAAGCATAGCACGGTCAAAACATCCTTTTGAGTTTTGTGTTAGCTTTCTTCCTCTTTGTAGCACAATCACTGACCATACCGTCTGGCCAAAACAGGCTTCTACATTTATGAATAAATGTTAAAACTCCAGGGTCTGCAGGGCTGGGCAATGGAGATGACATGCTGTCTTCTGGGCAAGGTTTGCTCCCCTTTTCTCTCTTCTGGTTCTTATTTCTTTATCTGGAAGATTGGTTTGTGCTGGCGAGACCCTGTTGCTTAGCAGAAGAAAGCTCTGTTCTGGGCCTCTGGAGAATTTGCTTTGTTTCATTTGCTCTCTAAGCCCCACATTTTTCATCTGCAAAATGGAGCTAGCAATCTGCCTGCTATTTATGTCACAGGAAAGTATATCAAGAAAACATTTTTTGGAATATTACGGGATATAGTATATTACAAGCACTTTAAAGGAAGTAAGGGTCGTGTTCAAAGTTAGTCACTTAGAACACAAAGTGGAACCTGTAATGCCAGCTATGAGGGAGGTTGAGGCGTGAGAATCGCTTGAACCTGGGAAGCAGAGGTTGCAGTGAGCCGGGATTGCGCCACTGCACTCCATCCTGGGCAACAGAGTGAGACTGTCTCAAAAAATAATAATAAAATAAAAGAACACAAAATTGATATTCCCCAGAAACTATGTACAATGTGGAATGCAGATAATTACTACATAGCTCTAGTATTAATATGTATATAGATTCAAGGATGCCTTCATTCAAATGGTATAGGTTCACCTATAACTGTTAAATTCCTATTTTATCTGCTGTTATAAGTGTTGCATAGGGGGACCCTCATCTTACTATTAAGAGCAAGGACTTTGGGGTGATATCTTAGGAGAACAGGGATATAGGCCAGGCAGCCATTCATAGGCATGGGGTGTTAATATTTTAGCTGTTTATAAGTCAGGGATAACCATTCACAGTGTGCTATATTGTAGATTATGTATAATATGTGTATAGCATATTATCTATGTGTGTGTGTGAGAGTGTGCGCATGTGTATCATATAATACGATACAGGCTGTGATCCCTCGGGATTGCTGTGGGTGGGCAGTTTCCCATCTTAGACTGCTGGTTTAGAAATATTTCCTTTTTGCACGAGCTGCTGCAGTGTAAGTTGGGAAAAGACAAGTATAGATACTGAGAACTCGAGCCCTGGCAAAGAATTAGTCTTGGGATCTTGGAAACTTTGATGAAAAAATTAATTTAAAAGATGGAGTCTTGAAAGAACTTCAGGACAAATATTTCTTGACTGTGGGAAGACCAGCTCAGTGGAAACTTGGTTTTGCATATGTAATCTAACAATCCTTTTCTTCTTGGAAAGGATAGTTTTCAAACAAACTAGAGGCTCTAAGAAGATAAGCTGTTCTTTCTTCTTTGTAGGCAAGGTTGTATCTCCAGAGATTATTTTTTTCATTAGGGAAAATTTTTTCCTTCTATATGGATTTAGATAGTCCTCTTGCCAAAATTGATTGTGGCTCTTGATAAAGCCATTCCTCAGTCCACGACTGGGGCAAGCCCAGATCACGCTGGTGATGGGAGGAACCTGAGATGACCCAGACTGGGCACTCAACACTCAACCTTCAAAGCCCCACAGAAATGTTATTCTAGGTGCAGGGATCCAGCCCATCAGCAGTGCACTGGGAGTGGATCACCTGGCTCCCACAGGCAGGGGGAGATTAGAGTGAAACACCTGGCCAGGCACAGTGGCTCACACCTGTAATCCCAGCACTTTGAGAGGCTGAGGCTAGTGGATCACTGAAGGTCAGGAGTTCAAGAGCACCCTGGCCAACATGGTGAAACCCCATCTCTACTAAAACTACAAAAATTAGCCGGGCATGGTGGCTGGTGCCTGTAATCCTGGCTACTCGGGAGGCTGAGGCAGGAGAATTGCTTGAACCTGGGAGGGGGAGGTTGCGGTGAGCCAAGATCACACCACTGCACTCCAGCCAAAAATAAAAAATAAAATAAAATAAAAAGAAACTAAAAATAGAGTGAGACACCTGGGTGGCGAGTATTCCCTGAGGATGAAAATTCCTATGATCAATCACCAGCAAGGGGACAGATCCAAGGGTAAAAAACGAAGATGTGAATGGTACTGGGGGGCAAAGGAGATGTGGTATTGAGGACATGAGTCTTCATGGGAAGGAGGGATGCCAGAGGTCCCTCTAGCTCCACAGGTGGGAGAGGAGATGGCCGGCCCAGTTCAACAGACTGTGAACCAGGCTGGCTGCTGAGCATGTGGCGATCACTGAGGACAGGTTAGCCTGTGGATTTGGAGCGCAGTTACCTAGAGCACCTGTTCTAACTCCACCTGTGTGGGAGCTTCTATTATCCTCAGTGCATTAGCGTGGCTTTGATGACAGTCACTACTTGGTCTTAGCTGAGCTGGAGGCTTAAAAGATTATCTGCACTGAAGATGGAGTGTCACAGGGGAAAGCAACTTTTCTGTCCTTACTCCTCCACTTTCAATACCATCATGGAGATGGCAGCTTCTGTTCTAGGGAGGACGGTGGTGCCAGAGCTCCTGGAGGTCACCAACATTTAAGAGAGTGGCAGCCTTAGTAGAGGCTAAGCAGAGGTGAGGCCTGGTGTGTACCTGAGGTTTGTACTGACGCTGGAGCTGATGTGCCCTGCTTCACTCAGCTGTGCTCTAGGGAAGGACACCCAGCCTCTAGCCACCCTCTCCACCCTGCCACTGCATCAGAGAGGCTCCCAAGCCCAGGGATGTTTGGGTCATCTTTGTTGCTCTCCTCACAGCCTGAAAAGGGGCTCCCTTTGCCCCTAGTCCAGAGGTCAAGATTCCTGAGCATGGCTCACAGGGTCCAGCATAACGTCGTCCTGCCTACCTCTCTCCCCAAACTAGCATTTGCATGTATCTTTTACCTGACACAGTATGTTGATTGTACCTGGAACATGGAAGGCTCTTGCACCCCAAGTTCTTTGCACTTCATCCATACTAATCTTTTTTTCAATTCGTGGCCACAATCTCCTTTGTCGCCTGGCCATGGGACACAGTTCCTTCCTTCAGGACCACTGCTCTGCTGTCTGCTTCCTGCTGCCACACCCTGCCCCTGCTGGCGGCCAGCCTCTAAGTTGTCCATCAGGTCTTGCATTCGATGCCCCGTCCCCCAGGAAGCTGTCTCTGATGCTGTCTTTCCCCCAGCATTGCAGCCTGAGGCCCTTCCTATCCAAACCTCCTCCCCCTCTTCACTCTTTTCATGGACGTCAGAAGCCCCTCCCTGCCTCCTCCTGCTCCCTGTCTCTTTTACCCTTCATGGTATTTCTCGGGTAAATTTCGGAAACTGCTAATTTTATCCTGGTGTCTGCTTCCTGGAGCACCAGAACTGATCCAGTTCTTTTCCACGAGGCCGTGCCGCATTATTGAAAACCTTTCCCCCAGACTCGATTCTCCTTTTCAACCTGTCCCTTTCCTCCATGGCCATCTCTCTCCTCGCTGTATCAGTGCAAGTCCACTAACTCTTCTGCAAAAATATAGAGTTGCTTTGCACTTGTCACATGGCCTTGTAAGGGCACTCCATAGTAAAGGCGACAAGTATGTATGTTTGTGTGTGGTATACACGGTGAGGTTAGTGTGCCTGTGTTGTCCAGGAGGAAACTGAGGTTTAGGAGTTTTAAAGCTTTTTACTAATTTATCAATTTTTTGTTTCATTTTTTTTTCTCTCTGTGTGTATGTTTTCGAGACAGGGTCTCACTCTGTCACCCCTGGAGTGCAATGGCGCAACCTCGGCTCACTGCAACCTCTGTCTCCTGGGTTCAAGTGATTCTCCTGCCTCAGCCGCCCCGAGTAGCTGGGACTACAGGCGCCCACCACCACACATGACTAATTTTTGTATTTTTAGTAGAGACAGGGTTTTGCCATGTTGCCCAGGCTGGTTTTGAACTCCTGACCTCAAGTGATCTTGAACAGCCTGCCTCAGCCTCCCAAAGTGCTGGGATTTCAGGCATGAGCCACTGTGACTGGCCTGATTTATCAGTTTTTGTAGAGATAGGGTCTCACTCTGTTGCCCAGACTGGAGTGCAGTGATGTGGTCACAGCTCACTGCACCCTCAAACTCCTGGGCTTAAGCAATCCTCCCCCATCAGCCTTCCAGGTAGTTGGGACTACACGCACAGGCCACCATGCCTGACTTGACTTGGGAAGTTTTACAATTTGAGGCTGCAACAGAACCGTTTAGAACTCAAGTTCACACTGCACAATGTTTTCCTCCAAGACACTTTCCATTTAAAAGTTAAATAATAATTTATTTGACTGGCAAATACTAAGGACTATGATATGACAGGAATTGTGATAAGCACTGGGGATAAAAATTAGTCCTTCTGGCTGGACGTGGTGGCTTGGCTCACACCTGTCATCCCAGCATTTTGGGAAGCCTAGGTGGGCGGATCACCCGAGGTCAGGAGTTCGAGACCAGGCTGGCTAACATGGTGAAACCCCATTTCTACTAAAAATACAAAAACTTAGCCTAGAGTGCTGGCGTGTGCCTATAATCCCAGCTACTCAGGAGGCTGAGGCAGGAGAATCACTAGAACCCGGGAGGCGGAGGCTGCAGTGAGCTGAGATCACACCACTGCACTCCAGCTTGGGCAACAAGAGCAAAACTATGTCTCAAAAAAAAAAAAAAAAAAAAAAGAAAAGAAAAGAAAAGAAAATTAGACCTTCTGATTCACTGAGGATATTATGGTTTTTCTCTTCAATAAGGTGATGATCAAATGGGATCATAAACGGTAAAATGTGTGGTGCCAACAGTCAACGCCTAGAGAGAGGACTTGGACAAGCTAGGACTTTTAAGAGTCTAAGGAGGCCAGGTGCAGTGGCTCACACCTGTAATCCCAACACTTTGGGAAGCCGAGGTGGATCACGAGGTCAGGAGATCAAGACCATCCTGGCTAACACGGTGAAACCCCGTCTCTACTAAAAATACAAAAAAATTAGCCGGGCGTGGTGGTGGGCGCCTGTAGTCCCAGCTACTCGGGGAGCTGAGGCAGGAGAATGGCATGAACCTGAAAGGTGGAGCTTGCAGTGTGCCGAGATGGTGGCACTGCACTCAACCTGGGCAACAGAGCAAGACTCCGTCTCAAAAAAAAAAAAAAAAAAAGAGTCTAAGGAATTTGTGCTGGGTGCAGTGGCTCATGTCCATAATCCCAACACTGTGTTTCCTCCTTCTTCTCACCCATTTCCTTCTTGAAGTCCTGGAGGCTGAGGTGGGAGGAGCACTTGAGACCAGCAGTTTGAGGCTTCAGTGAGTTATGATCGTGCCACTGCACTCTAGCATGAGTAACAGAGCAGGGCTTATCTCTCAAAACAAAAACAAAACAGTCTAGAGAATTTGAGCAGAGAGAGAAAAATGAAAATTTCAGACAGGGGATCAACTTGAGAAAAACCTTGACAGATGGAAGCTAGCCTAGTATGTTTGAGGGATCTGAGACAAAATCAGTCTCATTAGGGTTCCCTTTGGAAGTAATGGGAGGTGAGGTTTGCCAGATAAGGGTATACCTCAAATGCCTGTAGGTAGTGAGGGGACCTTCTTATTCAAAGGAATAACAGAGAAAGTGCTGCTTCAGATAACCAAGGCCAAGGCTGAGGTTTGAATGCTGTCTGGGCTTAGCATCCAATGACTGAGGGATTTATTTCCCTGGATGAAAGTATGTTCTTATTTCAATTGATTCTTAAAATATTTTTTATTAATATTTATTAAGGAGAGTTATCCAACTACTCATGAAGTTTAGGTGGTTACACTAGGGCAAGATATGTTTCCCCTCTTCTCATCTACCACCTTCTTGAAGTACTGGAAATCTAAGGAGTGGAAAGAAGCCCTTGGTACTGTACCCCAAGGCTACAAGGAAGACATACATCATCCAACATAATAGATAAAGATAACAGGAGGCTAATCTTCACTATATAAAAGGGTGATTATGTTCCAGATACTCTGCATCAGATGCAGAGAGGACTTCTTCCTGACATCAATGCCAGAGGCAGATCTAAATCTAAATCTAATCTAAAAGGTGGTGGGACCTTGGGACAGGCTTCAGACTGGGGACAGGAGGTGGGAGTTAGGGGAGAGCAAAGGCCTAATTAGATTAGGGAGTGTCTTAGTCAATTGTCTGTTGTAACAAAATACCATAAGATGGGTAATTTATAAAGAAAAGATGTTTATTTAGCCTGTGATTCTGGAGGCTGGGAAGTCCAAGAGCATGGTGCTGGCATCTGGTGAGAGTCCTCCCATGGAAGAAGGCAGAAGCAAGCACATGAGACGGAGTAAGAGTACAAGGGTAGGCTTGCTCTATAACAACCCATTCTCAAGGTAATTAACCTTTCCTGAGATAATGACATTCATCCATTCATGAAGGCTCTGATCCCAAGACCTCCCACCAGGCCCCACTTCCCTAGACTGCTGCATTGGGAATCAAGCTTCCAACACATGGATTCTGGAAGACAAACACTCAAACCATAGCAGGGGGGAATAAAAGAGTTGAAAGAGACAGAGAGTGTGTCTAGGGGAAATGCTCTCTGCTGACTGTGATTTGGTCATAGAATGCATTTTGAGAGGTATTGTCAATGTATTAAGTCTTGCACATTTTTTGTCAGATTTATTCCTAAGTATATTTGTTGCTATTGTGAATGGTATTGCTTTTACATTTCAATTTCTAATTGTTCATTGCTACTATATGGAAGTACAATTGATTTTGTGTATTTTCATTCTGAAACCTTGCCAAAGTCATTTATTAGGTCTAGTAGCTTTCTTGTATTTGTTCTAATAGATTTCTCACTTTGGTTCTTTTAAAAATATCTTCTATGACTCTATTTAGCTTGTTCTACCTTTTCTGTAGCATCTTGAATACATGGAATACCATTACAAAAACTATTAATGTCCTTCTGTACTGATGCTAACATCTATGTCAGTTATGAGTCAGTTTTAATAGTTTTTTCTCCTCATTATTGGTTGTATATTTCTATTTTGCATGCCTCATAACTTTTTATTGGATGCCAGACATTTTTGAATTGTATATTACTTTGTGTTATGCCAGGTGCCTCTGCCTCCTGTACTCAAAGGATCCTCCCTCCTCAATCTCTCTAGTAGCTGGGACTACAGGTGCATGCCTGGCTTATTTTGTATTTTTTGTAGAGATGGGGTTTCACCATGTTGCCCAGGCTGGTCTTGAACTTCTGAGCTCAAGCAGTCCTCCTGCCTCAGCCTCCCAAAGTGTGGGATTACAGGTGTGAGCCACTACGCCCAGCTGAGACTGGGTAATTTATAAAGGAAGGAGGTTTAATTGGCTCATGGTTTTTGCAGGCTATACAGGAAGCATGATGCTGGCAACTGCTTGATTTCTGGGGAGGCCTCAGGAAATTTACAAACATAGCAGAAGGTGCAGGAGCAAGAAAGGGAGTGAGGAGAAAGGTGCTACACACTTTTTACCACATGACCAGATCATGTGGTAACTCATTATTATGAGAACAGCGCCAAGAGGATGGTGCTTTATAAATCATTCATGAGAACTCCACCCTCATGATTTAATCACCCCCACCAGGCCCCACCTCCAACACTGGGGATTACAATTCAACACAAGATTTGGGTGGGGACACAGATCCAAACCATATCAGAAGGTCATTATTTCTGGCCTTGTGTGTGCTCTGGGTATTGTTCTCTCTAATCCTTTTGAGTGGCTCATGTCCTGAGCTCAGGTAGTTTACTCACACAATATTCAAATGAATACTCAATGGGGACCCTCTGCAGATCTCCAGAGTTCACTCTCTGTGCAGCTCTCGCTTCTCTGGTACTCTGCCCTGTGAACTCTAACTGCTTTGGCTTTCCCAGACTTCCAGCTCCATTTCCTGAATTCAGGGGGAGGACAGGGATCTTCCTGGATTCCCCCTCCCCATGCTGAAGATCAGAAACCTTCTCCAGGTAATAAGTTTGGGCTAACATACTGCTCATCTTATTTATTTTCCATCAGGCAGGCATCACCCACTCTTTGTTTTCTTGAGAATCATCACTTCATATATATGATCCAGTGTTTTGGTGTTCATGTGTGATGGTAAATCTAGTCTCTGTTACTGTTACCAAAATGGCAGAGTTCAGTCTAGGTCCTGTTGCTCACTGCACAGAAAGCCAATCACTGAGACAACAAACATTGCTAGGGAAGAAGGCTTTAATTGGGTGCTGCAGAGGAGTAGATGGCAGATCAGTCTCAAACCATCTCCTTGGCCAACTAAAATCAGGGGTTTATATAGCAGGGAAGAAATGTAGTACATGCAGGAAAACAAGAATTAGGGAAGGGTAGGGAAAAGGAGTCAGTGAACAGGAAGCAGGTGGTTGCTTAGGCAGTCATGAAGGACGGTCTATCATCTCATTGTCCAGATGCAGTGATCTGGTAAGTTTTGTCTCTTTGCTACTATCTGGGAGGCCTGATGGTGGGTTTCATATGAAAGGAACTCAGATAAGATCAATATAACTTTTTCAAATGTTAAGACTGGAAGGGTCAATTTCTGTTTGTTCAAAAGAAACCATAAGCATCATTTCTATGGGACAATTGGGCTGCTGGGAGTGAACACCTGCTCTCTCAAGGGTTAGGGCTACAAAACTCCATCCACTTTCTACTGGTGACAACTAGTTGTATGGTTCCACTTGGATACAATGGGGGTGAGGAGATGTTCTTGGCCGAACAGTTACTTCTCAGCAATAACTCTGCACTAGAGGAGGAGAAGCATGAATTTTGGTGGTCAGCTAGCTGTCTCTGCTGAGTGTTCTTTTGTTTTGTTTTGTTTTGTTTTGAGATGGAGTCTCACTTCGTCACCCAGTCTGGAGTGCAGTGGCACAATCTTGGCTCACTGCAACTTCTGCCTCCTGAGTTCAAGAGATTCTTCTGCCTCAGTAGCTGGGACCACAGGTGTGCACCACCGTGCCCAGCTAGTTTTTTTGTATTTTTAGTAGAGGCAGGGTTTCACCATATTGGCCAGGCTGGTCTAAAACTTCTGACCTCAGGTGATTTGCCTATCTCGGCCTCCCAAAGTGTCGGGATTACAGGCATGAGCCACCGTGCCCAGCCATGCTACAGTGTTCTTATCCTTATCTTACAGATGAGCAAACTGGGGCACAGTAGAGTAAAAAGAAGCCTCGACTGAGAAAAATGAGCATAGTGATGGTCATAGGCGAATGTGCCTTTGTAGCTCCTACAGGCTTTAACCTCCTAACTCATTTTTCTGTTTAGGAGATTCTGAAAGCCATAAAATCAGTTGACCTCACCAACTGTTAGAGCCAGGAGTTCTGATTGTGAAAACAGTTATCTCAATATTCCACGTGGGATTGCGTATGCAGTAAGAGAAAATTTTAAAACAAAACGGAGTTCAATTTCTAAGGAGCCAAGCTTTGTTTTCTTTGTTTGACCAAAACCTCAAATAAAAGAAGACAATGTAGTGGGAATAATTAGCCACAACGGGTGGTATAAATCCAAAGAGAAAAATAATTCATCAACCTTAAAGCAACTCATTTAAAACTGGGAGTGTGGTTTATTTGACCTGCATTTGGGAGCAAATATTAATGAAGAAGTAAAGGCAGCTTATGGCTTTTTCAGTTCTTTCATTTCCCTCTAGATGTCTTTGATAGAAACTAATTATCAATGCTCTTGATTTAATTTGGAAAAAAATTGGATGAAGGTTGTTCTTCTTAAGTTCCCCATGTCATTGTTCGGTAACCCAGGAGAACGTAAAATTCACCTCTGATCCTCCTCCGGAGTAACTGCTCTAGTCAGTAGAGTCCAAGGAGCCACTTTGAAAATAAGGCAAAGAATTATTATTATGTGGTGATTATTTATTGCTTTTAATAAAAGTTTCTGGATTGTGGGAATGGCGAGAAAGACCAGAGGAAGTCTTTCCCAGTGCTAATATTGCTTTTATTAACCTCATTAAGCAGATAAAACAAAACTTTCATTAATTGAAACCCAACCAAATTGAACACTCTTTTTTTTTTTTTGCTGCATTCTATTTTCAAGGAAAAAAACAACAGACTCAAAAGCAAGAAAACAAGATGCTGTCAGGAACTTATCATAAAAGGAACTTTCAATACAATATTTAGGATCCATTCGATATGTAGCCCAATCATGTAAATTTCTACATTTCATCTGCAGTATATATATATATACACTCTTGAGGTTAATATATATATATATATATTGAGACAGAGTCTCAGTCTGTTGCCTAGGCTGGATTGCAGAGGTGGAATCATGTTTCACTGCAGCCTCAACCTCCCCAGGCTCAGATGATCCTCCCACTTCAGCCTCCCGAGTAGCTGGGATTATGGGTGTGTGCTACCATGCCTGGCTAAACTTGTTTTTTTTTTTTTTGTAGAGACAAAATTTCGCCATGTTGCCCAGGCTCATCTCAAATTCCTGGGCTTGAGGGATCTGCCCACCTTGGCCTGTCAAAGTGTTGGGATTACAGGTGTGAGCCATCACATCTGGCCTGCAGTGTATTCTTAGTTATTGATGTTTTCCAGGGTTATGTCCTCAATTTTCTTACCTTTTTTGGTAGTATAAGACTGGGATTAAGAATGTGGGCTTTGGATTTGAATCCTAGCACCATCATTTATAAATTTTGCACATCACCTGTAGAATGGCAAAATATCAATACCTACTCATAGAATTGTTTGATTTAACTGAGTTAATCCATGTCAAGTGCCAGATCAATGACTGTCATGGAGGAAATGCTCAATAAATATTTGTTATTGTTATTCTACATGACATCCCTGGATAGCACTTTTTCTTCTTGATATTCATAGCTTCAACTTTCATTTACATGCTAATATTGATAGCATCCAAACAGAAGTATAAAAATATACATGTGTATTTATAAATAAGGCTTTGTCCCATCGTTTATCTACTGGGACTTTTTCTTTTCATTGACCTTCATCCTTGAGGGACCCACAATATCACTTCTAAGTAGTCAGCTTTATATATGGGACTCTACATCTTATTTTATTTTGAGACAGCGTCTTGCTCTGTCACCCAGGCTAGAATGCAGTGGTACAATCATAGCTCACTGCACCCTCTACTTCCCAGGGTCAAGTGATCCTCCTGCCCCATCCTCCCAAGTAGCTGGGACTACAGGCACGCAGCATCATGCCTGACCACGTCTTTAAAATTTTTTTGGCCGGGAGCGGTGGCTCATGCCTGTTATCCCAGCACTTTGGGAGGCTGAGGCGTGCGGATCACGAGGTCAGGAGATTGAGACCATCCTGGCTAACACGGTGAAATCCTGTCTCTACTAAAAAAAAAAATACAAGAAAATTAGCCGGGTGTGGTGGTGGGCACATGTAGTCCCAGCTACTTGGGAGGCTGAGGCAGGAGAATGATGTGAATCTGGGAGGCGGAGCTTGCAGTGAGCCGAGATGGCGCCACTGCACTCCAGCCTGAGCAACAGAGTGAGACTCCATCCCCAAAAAAAAAAAAAAAAAAAAAAAATTTGTAGAGATGGGGTCTCACTATGTTGCTCAGGCTAGCCTTGAACTCCTGGGCTCAAGTGATCCTCCACCTTCAGCCTCCAAAAATACTGGGATTACATGCATGATGGGTTCCACATATCCTTACATTCTACCACTGCAGAACTGTATGGTGCTGCCCACTGAGACCCCTGTCTTCAGCTTTGATGATTGCTGTTCTCTTCTAGTGAGGTTAGGAATCTACTTATCCTGCAGACTAGTCCTCTCCTGCCAGTGGAATCCATCCATGCTCTGCAAGACTCCAGGCCTGAGTGTTCCTGTGCTCACTCACCAGGAGGCTGCTGTGACATGGCCCTTTAGAAAACTCACCACCAACGGGTCTGTCATGCCTCCCCTTCCCTGTTACCCTTGGTTACCACTTTCTCTCTGCTTCTAGCTCTCTGCTTGCTTTTCTCCGACTCACCTCACTGCTCTCTTTCCAAGCCTTCCACCGGTCCCATAGTAAACAGATTCTCCTGTGTCACCATGCCTGAGCCGAAACCGGGCTGGCTCCTCTGGACACTGCTTCCCCCCGGGAGCCATCTCAAATGAGTCCTTTTTATTTTCTCACCCCATGCATGCCCAAAGGTGGGCAGAAAATCTCTGCTTTCCTCCAGTTTTTACCATGGATCTCTCCCTCCTGTTACTGCCACCCACTGTCTGCCTGAAAAATATCCTCCATTTAGGGAAGTCACTGGTATGGGGCTCCGGCTTCTACTTTCCACTCTAAGTCCTGCTCATCTCTGTGATGTTATCTCTGCTGGTCCCCAGCAACCCTTTTCACAAACATATCCTGTACTTTATCATAACCTATAACTGTCCGTCACCAAAAGAATAAGTGTAGACATGCCCTCCATCAACCAGGGCCTCTTAGTGTTGCAGCTCCCTCATGCACTCATGCCTGTCCCACGTGTTTCTTGACCCTGTGGTCTGTTGTTATTGACCCTTAATCCCTTGAGGCTCAGCTCTTCCCTATCCAGTCTTCACCTTATTTTCTACCCAACTTAGACTTTTTGATTCATTGTTTCCACATTTCCCTTGCTGATATCGTTGGACTATGTCCCCACCCAAATCTCATCTTGATTATTAGCTCCCATAATTCCTACGTGTTGTGGGAAGGAGCCAGGGGGAGATAATTGAATCATGGGGGTGGTTTCCGCATAGTGTTCTCGAGGTAGTGAACAACTCTCATAAGATCTGATAGATTTATAAGGGGTTTCCCCTTTCACTTGGGTCTCATTCTCTCTCTTGCCTGCTGCCATATAAGGTGTACCTTTCACCTTCCACCATGATTGGGAGGCCTCAGACCATGTGGAACTGAATCCGTGAAACCCCTTTTTCTTTATAAATTACCAAGTCTCAGGTATGTCTTTATTAGCAGCATGAGAACAGACTAATACACTTGCTAATTAACTTCTTTGCTCACATTTCCTTTGTTGTTGTTGTTGTTGTTGTTGTTATATCCTCCCTAAAAAACCCGGATTGACGTCCCAAAGCACTGGGATTATGGGTCAATTTGAGTGTCTGACTTCATCTTGCTTAAACCTGGACTACTGCATTTCTAAAGAAAATAGCATTATCATATAGATTGGTAGACTCTAGATTCATACTTTTTTCAGCCCTAACAGGGCTGAATTCTCTGAATTAATGATTTCAAACCTTTTTCATTCTCCTCAATGGCCTACAACACCCTACATTGCAGGCCCTCCATTGTTTCTCTGACTCCACCTCCTACTGCTGTCACAGTTGCTTACACCTGTCCAGCCTCACTGGCCTCCCTGCTAAATCTGGAATGGATCTGTGATGATCAGTTTGTGTGACAATTTGACTATGCTATAGTCTCCAGTTATTCAATCAAACACTAATCTAGGTGTTGTTACGAAGGTATTTTGTAGATGTAATTAAAGCCCATAATCAGTTGACTTTAAGTAAGGCAGATAATCCCAGATAATCTTTCTTTCTTTCTTTTCTTTTCTTTTCTTTTCTTTTCTTTTCTTTTCTTTTCTTTTCTTTTCTTTTCTTTTCTTTCTCTCTCTCTCTCTGTCCTCTCTCTCTCTCTCCTCTCTCTCTCTCCTCTCTCTTTCTTTCTGACAGTCTCTCTCTGTTGCCCAGGCTGGAGTGCAGTGGTGTGATCTCAGAATCTCGGCTCATGCAACCTCTGCCTCCTGGGTTCAAGTGATTCTCATGCCTCAGCCTCCTGAGTAGCTGGGATTACAGGTGTGTGCACCATCACGCCCAAGTAATTTTTGTATTTTTAGTAGAGATGGTTTTTTACCATATTGGCTAGGTCGGTCTGGAGCTCCTGACCTCAGGTGATCTGCCTGCCACGGCCTCCCAAAGTGCTGGTATTACAGGCATGAGCCACTGCACCCAGCCCCCAGATAATCTTAACAGGACTAATTCAGTCAGTTGAAAGGCCTAACAAGTAGAACTGAGGCTTTTCTGCAAACAAGAGCTTCAGCTCATACCTCAGAATTCTAGCCTGCCCTTCCTGTTGGCCTGCCTTACAAAGATTGGACTTTCCTAGCAGTGTTTATTTTACATTTTAGTTTTGCAGTTATTTTTATATATTTTGCAGAATATCCCATCCTGGACAACATAACAAAAAATTTAAAAAACTTTTCTCTACAAAAAAATTTAAAAAATTAGCCAGGTGTGGTGGCACGTGCCTATAATCCCAGGCTACTTGGGAGGCTGAGACAGGAGAATAAACGTGAGCCCAGGAATTTGAGGCTGCAGTGAGCTATGATCACACCACTGCACTCCAGCCTGGGTGACAGAAAAAAAAAAAAAGAATATCATGTTTATAAGATACTTTATTAAATATTTAAATCATCTCACTCATGTATAGGTAAGACTCTGGGTATCATCAATCCTTGTGCAAAATTCCTCTCCATCCATGGACCTGTGAAATTATAAAACAAATTATCTGCTCTGCAAATACAATAAACAATGATGGAACAGGATGCCAGTTGCAGCTATTCGCATTCAAAGCAGGACAAAATGGAAGGAAAAAATATCACTGGTCCTAAACAATTTTGAAATCCAGCAAGGCATACTTCATTAGTTTTCAAGGCCAGTGAATAATTCTCTGTGGCCAGAGGCTCCACCCTCTGGGCCCAAGGTTCTACCTTCTGGGCCATCCTTCCTTTTTCAGAAAAGATCTTATGTGTTTGTGGCTGAGAAGTTTTATCAGCTTGTTCTGACTGTAGAATACTGGGAGTCCTACAGCGTTCTTTCATTTGGTCCTCTGTTTCAGCCCTCTCTTTCAATTCAGTGTATCTGCTGTTATATACAGCAAAGCCCTAATTCTGTTTGTGAGGCCTTGCACATCTCTCTGGCCTCCACATTTTCCCCACTCATTCTATACTCTACTGCTCTAATCTCACATCATTTGACTCACTGGCTTTTTCTTGGCACTGGTCCTACCCGCTCACAATTTGCTCTGTCTTCTCTACTCTTTTCTCATCATTCTACTTAGGTTCTAGTTTCAGCTTTGACATTGTCCCCTAGCAAGCCTTTCTCAAATTCAGTTCCAGATTTGTGATTTCTTGGCACCCTCCCTTCATTTATCTCAGCGTGTCTCACACCATTTCACAGCATTTATGGTCATAGCATTGACTTGTCTGCACAACCACTCCTCAGTAAGGTCCACAAAGGCAGGGGATATTTTGTCTTAATTTAATTTAATGTAACTTAATTTAAGAGAGCTAAGTAGTTAAACATGAGGCCAAAGTACATAAGAAAGCGGCAGCCCTTTTATTGCAAATATGCACACACTCTTGGGCGAAGTTCTCCAGTCCTCAGGTATGGGGCCAGGGAAGTCGTGCCTGCGCTCTAGGGTGAGGTTCCCTGGTCCACGAATGCGGGGGCCGAAGAAGTCACACTGGCTCCTGCCGGCAGCGGACTTTTATGCATTGGTACTGGAAGGGGGAGGACAGTGGGCGGGATAAGGGCGTGATAGGGGCGTCTCCATAGGCGTGGCTGGGTAAATTTCAATCTCTTCGGATTGACGTCACCTGGCGCATGCTCGGTTGATCTGCATCTTCCCTGGGGCGGGCTGTGTTTTCCCGCGCCTGGGTAAGTTGGTGATGGAGAACCCGAAAACAACAGGTACTGCTCCATCTTGTTCATCTTCCTCCATTTTGTCCCTTCTCCCTCACCCAAACATATTTCTTTATTGATAGTGTACCCCAAGCACACTGGTTCAGTCTCTCCATCATTTCTTGTTGTAGTTCTTTTTTTTTCTTTTTTTTTTTGAGACAGTATCTCACTCTGTCACCCAGGCTAGAGTACAGTGGGGTGATCATAGGTCACTGCAGCCTCAGCCCCCTGGGCTCAAGTGCCCCCCCCCCCCCGCCCCGCCTCAGCCTCATAAGTAGCTGAGATCACAGGTGCATGCAGTCAAACCCAGCTAATGTTTAAATTTTTATGTTTTATAGAGATGGGGGTCTCATTGTGTTGCCCAGGCTAGTTTGAACTCCTGGGCTCAAGCAGTCCTCCCAGTTCTGTCTCTCAAAGTGCTGGAATTAGAGGTATGGGCCACTGTGCCTGGCCTTTATTCAAAAACTGATGGGAGAGAAAGATTGACCTAGCAAATTACCTATGGGGTAGAATGTTTTATGCCATGCCACCTTACTGGTTGGGGACCAGTCTATAGATTGGCCAGTATTGGATCAGGTGGCATTTCTCGTCCCATAAAAGACTCTCTTGCTCAATAAACATCTTTCATCTCTTGGGGACTATGGGTGCTGAAGTCCCTTAAAAAGAGCTAGTGGGCTTGTTAACCATTCTAAGTGACATTATTCAGCATAAACAGCAGCTTTGGAACAAGGGGCCAAGCTTGATCAGCCCACCTTCTATTTATTTCATAGCATTTACTCTCCCCAAAAGACAGTATTTAGTTGGATCAGGTTGCTACCATTCAACCTAGAGTATTTCCATTGAGCAATGTTTACCTCCCAATCCACCCCAGCGCTTCTCATGCCTAGAGAATGGGTTGCTTGTGGTTGCATTGATCTGTGGTCCCATGTGGCCCATGTGGGTTTACTTAACTGAGAATACACATGCAAGAGTAAGGCAAACCATGTAGGGAAAAACCCCTCTTGGGGTTTACTTCCCTCCCCCAAAAGGAGGCAGTTTAAATGGCAGAACTTTGAGCATTCTGGGGCTCCCTGGCACACTCATTTATCAGACATCATTAGAAAATGAGGGCTTCTGGGTCAGAGAATCTTCCAGATAACTGAATGCATTCCATTTTAAACAGCAAAACTTAAGAACAAAACCTTTAAAGCATCTAATGAGTATTTGCTTTTCTGCTTTCATTAACTAAGAACACAGAAGATATTTAACTCTGAAAATGATGCCATGCTGTCCTTATTACGTGCATCAGTCATTGTTCTGGGCCCTCAGGGTCTATTGAGCTGCAAAGAGCTGTTTGCTCCAGCACTAAATGGTCTCTGTCGGTTGACTTTTATTACTTTTGTATATGCTTTTAATCATTATCCAATATCTTTCTAGACTCTGGGTCTTCCTTTAACATCTCTTCCTTGCCACATCCTGCTATCTTCAGATGGGCTGCTCTCCATCTATTGTTAGCTGAAAATCCAGAAAACCAAGACTGGGAGAGGTAGCTATTGAGGGTCAGTAATTTCTTTTTTCTTTTTTCTTGAGATCAGGTCTTACTCTGCTGCCCAGACTACAGTGCAGTAGCGTGACCACAGCTAACTGCAGCCTTGACTTCCAGAGCTCAAGGGCTCCTCCTGCCTCAGCTTCCCATGCACCACAGGTACACACCATTACATCCAACTAGTTTTTGTAATTTTTGTAGAGACAGGGTCTCACTGTGTTGCCCAAGCTGGTCATGAACTCTTGGGCTCAAGCAATCCACCTGCTTTGGCCTCCCAAAATGCTGGGATTACAGTTATGGGCCACTGTACTTGGCCTGGTCAGTAATTTCCGAGTTAGAAAATTCTCTAGTCTGTGAGAACTATGACTTTCCAGCCTACAGGTATTTCTTCCCTACTTCCTCACCTCCTTTTGCATTGTGTCTCAGATCCTGTGGCCTATACCATATTATCTATGTGTTGACATTTAGAAAAAGTAAAACTCATAGTGCCAAAATCTAGGTCTGAAAGAATCTCTTAGGATCACCTAATTTCACCTCCCTTCGTCTTTGGCTCTCTCTAGAGCATGCTCTGAGATTAGCTGAATATTCCATATTCTTTATCCTAGCTTGTTAAAGGAAGTATCTTCAAGTATTGAAATTGTAAGTTTGAGGAAATAGAGATTGATGTAGGATTTTTCTTGGCCCCTTTGTTGGACTCACAGCAGGGGTGCCCTGTTTGCTTGGCCCACCGTGCTCAGTTCATTGTGGGAGGGAGCATGTGGGTGAGCGAGTGTGGGACCCAGCTGGCTGCTTCTGACACAGAAGCAAGCTCTGTGTGGGGCCCCTGGCCAGACCAGGTGTACCCCTCAAGGGGAATGTGGTAGTGCCCAGGTGAGGGTGCCTGTGACCCTGAATCCCCAGAGGGGGTGTTTACAATGCTCTCTTAGTTCCACCATCCCTGGACAGTGGCGTGTTAGCAGCTCAGTTGGCCACTTGCCTTGTCATGGGGGGTGGCTGCCCTCCACTGGCAAGGGCAAAGAGCCAGTGTGACAGCCTTTTGGGGTACCCACAGTTGGTGGGTCCTGAGCTCTTGTCTGGTGTCCAAGAAGAGTGAGGTCACACTGATGATTGAAGGATGGTGAGGGCAGATAATTTTATTGAGAGATGAAAACAACTCAGCGGAGAGGGGAGCTGGAGAGGGAATGGGAAGGGCAGGTCATCTTCTCCTAAGTCAGGCCTTCTCCTCCTCTACTGACTGAGTCTAGAGTCCAGAGAGGGGAGCTGGAGAAGAAATGAGAAGAGCAAGTTATTTTTCCCAAAGTCAGGTTGTCTCTTCTCCTAAGTCAGGTCATCTCCTCCTCTACTGACTGAGTCTGGAGTCTTTATAGGCACAGGATGGGGAGCATGTGCTGATTGGTTTGTGAGTATGCAAGAAAGGTTAAAGTGAAGACACCACTCAAAGGTGGGCACAGCAGTGTAGAAAACCAATTAGGAAAGGGTAGGCATGTATAAAATAGGTGAAGGGTTGGGATCAATCAGAGGAAAGCACGCCAAACGGGAAGACAAGTTCTCAATCCTGTCTTAGGATTTAACTTGCAGCTTGGGTTTCAGGCTTTAAACTGTCTTCAACCTGGAAGTGGGGTTTCACCAAGTACCCATCCCTAACTGCCTAGGCATTTGGCTGCCCCCTGTTGCTATCAAGATGATAACACTAACACTTAAGATAAGCATCCCTTCCCTGTCTGAAGGTAGTTGTCTGAACTAGATCTTCCTCTTCCAGGTGAGAGCTGTGTGGTTTTGGATAGAGATGCTACTGATGCAGACATCCTGTCATTTGGGAAGGATGGCCCAGAGGAATAGGGGAGAAGCAGGGAGTCACCTTGAGGCTGTTTGGCCAGAGAGACAGGCCCATATATGAAAGCCCAGTGGTTGAATGGCCATAGGCTGACACAGGGAAATGAATGAGCCTGCTTCATATCATCCACGTCCTCACTCCCTCCTTTGTCTGTTCCCCTTCTTAGGCTGTGACAAAGCAGAGCCAGTCGGGTCATTGGTGTGGGTTTCAGTGACTGAGTAAAGCAGGCTCCTCCACCACACTTGGCCACAGTGTCCTGGAGTGGTTCCCATCTGCGAAGAGGAAGGCTTGGGAGAGACACTGACCTGTTGTCCAGAGTCTGATAAGAGGACAGGATTGAGGTCATATTTCAAACAACTCAAGGGAGTTAAGATGTGGACTAGGGTTGTTACAAACGATGAGGAGAATTTTGGAGACCCCAGCAGATATTTACCAGCTGTATCTTCAAAGAATAATTAATCTTGGTCTTCCCTGTTTTTTCTCTGTCTGGCTTTGCAAACCTAAAAAGAGACATCATGTGTCTTCTTCAGAATATATTCTTGGAATGGTAGATGAGGAGAATTAGGAAATAATAGCCCAAGTTAAATCAGATGTATAATTATAAAATCACAGGTCTAGGGTCTAAGGGGTCTTGAAGATTTTCTAGTTAACGCACACTGGTTCATGCATTTCAACTGTAACATTACAGATAGCCCTCTCTTTTTGAGCACCTAAACAGCAGGGAATTCAGAAGGTCCTAAAGTAGCCCAGGCCGGTATTGGACAGTTCTAATTCTTAGAGATTCTGTAAGAAATCTGATTACCTGTAGATTTCACCTATTGATGTTTGCTTTGTCTCATAGAATAGTGCCAATCCTTCCTCACATGCCAGACCTAAAATGTGTGGATAACTATTATAATCTTTTCAAAGTTAAAAATGTAAACTTTTCAACTTTTATTTTATTTAATTGGCTTCAATCCTCTTAACTATGCTAGCCACTCTTCTCCAAGGAAATTTCAATTTGTTAATGAACTCACTATCTCTGATAGGGGAGCTTAAGATCATATGGGATTTTGCACAAGCTACTACTGTTCCACTGCTTTTTTATTACTGGTATTCAAACCCAACAAACATACCACAGGGGCCTTAGTATCAAGGCCTTAAGGCGCAAAGCATCATTGGCTGAGACCTTTATTTTTATTGTTATTTTATTGAGTTGTACTTTTTAAAGAGATGGGATCTTGCTTTGTGGCACAGGCTGGAGTGCAGTGGTGCACTCATGGCTCACTGCAGTCTCCAGCTCCTCAGCTCAAGTAATCCTCTCAGCCTCCGAGTAGCTGGGATAACAAGCATGAGCCACCACGCCCAGCTGCTGAAACCTTTAGATGACCACGGAGATCAAGCTGAGTGCTAGGCCAGTTTTTGAAATTTGCGTATTGATGGGACTGAAGAGGGCTTCTGTCCTCAGTGACGTCTTGGGTTTGTCGTGAGAATCTGCAATATCCTCTGTCCAGCAGGCTCAACTTGATCTCTCATGTCATCTAAAGGTCTCAGTCACTGGGCACAATGGCTCACACCTGTAGTCCCAGCGCTTTGAGAAGCCAAAGCGGGAGGATTGCTTGAGCCCAGGAGTGCAAAACCAGCCTGGGCAACATAGTGCAACACTGTCTCTACAAAAAAGTATTTTTAAAAATTGGCCAGGTGTGGTTGTGCACACCTGTAGTCGGAGGAGGCTAAGGCAGGAGAATCCCTGTAGCCCAAGAGTTGGAGGCTGCAGTGAGCTATGATCACGCCACTGCACTCACAATAGAGTGAGACCCCATCACCAAACAAAACCAAAAGAATTGGCCTTGTGGCTTCCTCACCAAGAAGGGGAGCAAAGTGCTGCAGGCTGTAACTATGGGTCGAGACTTGGAAACTTCTTCCTGGGGAGCAGGGTGCCAAGACAAGGGATGGAGGAGTCATCCTGGGGGCGAGTCCTAACAAGAGCCCAGGGATGAGATAAGAGGCGTTCTGCATGTTCTGCTGACCACAAAACAAGACTGGCCAAGAAGAGACTGGAAGACACATTGTTTCTGGTGGCCTGATCACAGAAAATGGTGGAAATCGGGTTTTTAATCACTCAGAAGAATTTTTCCTGGCTTCACCCTATCTGGTCTTTCAAGGAGCTGAAGGGGTATTTGTCATTGTGAACTAGGGCAGATCCTTGCATTGCAAATTTATGAATGTTGGCCCATCTCAGATTGTTTAAGCAGATTTGAGGCCTGAAATCTGTTATCTATCCCTCCTAGTTTCCTGTCATCCGGTGATTTAATGAACATACCGTCATTGTCCTCATGTAAGTCCCTGCAAATGTTTCACGGAGGAGGCCAAGGACAGATAGTTCTATGGCACGATATAAAAACCTCCCTTCAGGTTGACAGTCATTTATTAATCAAACTCTTTGAGGAGAGCCATCCAAGTGTTTGCTAATGTATCTAATGGTACCAGCATTGAGCTCAAATTTCTGAATCTGGTCCAGAAGAATCTAATGAGAAACTCTGTCCAATGCCTTGCCGAGGTGTAACTTATTATGTGTTTTGCAATTCTCTGTGCCAAAAGCAGAGTGGAGGTTAGACTGGCATGATTTATTCTTAGTGAACCTATTCTGACTCTTGGTGATCACTGTTTTCCTTTCAAAATGTATCAACAATCCATTCCTTTAGTCTGCTGCTCTTTAGTTGATAGAATCTTTTTTTCCCCATCTTTTCTTGAAAAGTGGGAACATATTTAATCCTCTCCAGCCTACGGAGACTTCCGACATTCTCCACAGTTGTTCAGAAAGTATCTGTAGCATTTCACCTTTCATTATTTCTTCAAGACTTTGGTTGTATAATGGGTTTGTTTGTTTGTTTGTTTGTTTGTTTATTTTTGAGACAGGGTCTTACTCTGTCACCTAGACTGGAGTGCAGTGGTGCCATCATGAATCACTGCAGCCTTAACCTCCCAGGCTCAGGTGATCCTCCCACCTCAGCTTTCCTGGTAGCTGGGACTATAGGAACACCCCATCATGCCCAACTAATTATTTTGTATTTTGTTGTAGAGACAGGGTTTCACCATGTTGCCCATGCTGGTCTCGAACTCCTGGGCTCAAGTGATCCATCTGCCTTGGCCTCCCCAAGTGTTGGGTTTACAGGCATGAGCCACTGCACCTGTCCTTTGGTATAACTGGTGTAGATCTGGAGATCTGAACTCATTGAGAGCATAATAACCAACTTTGGCTTTTCTCTTACAATGTTTGTATTATCTTTCCTAATATGAAGATCAATTGCCTTGAGATAAGATAGAAAGGGTGGGGCATGGTGGCTCACGCCTATAATCCCAGCACTTTGGGAGGCCGAGGCGGGCAGATCACGAGGTCAGGAGATCAAGACCATCCTGGCTAACACGGTGAAACCCCGTCTCTACTAAAAAAAAAACCAAAAAATTACCCGGGCATGGTGGTGGATGCCTGTAGTCCCAGCTACTTGGGAGGCTGAGGCAGCAGAATGGTGTCACCCCGGGAGGTGGAGCCTGCAGTGAGCTGATATTGCGCCGCTGCACTCCAGCCTGGGCGACAGAGTGAGACTCTGCCTCAAAAAAAAAAAAAAAA